>NW_026652288.1:9265573-9808561 GCF_009828535.3 Hylobates moloch
CCATCCACCCACCCACCAATCCATCCATCCATCCACCCATCCATCCACCCATCCACCCACTCACCCATCCACCCATCCATCCATCCACCCACCCATCCATCCACCCATCCACCCATCCACCCATCTATCCATCCACCCACCTGTCACATAGCGTGGCAGATACAACAACGACTCACATGTGGTTCCTGCCCCTACACCCTCAACACTCATACCCTAGTGGGGGACTCCTACAACCAACGAATGCAGAAGATTTTAGCTCCCTGATGGCCATTTGTATTTGAAGTTGGGGGGTGGGGGGCTGCACAAATATTCACAACTTAATAGAGGTCTCTCTGGCATTGTGCCAAAGTGAAGCTGAGGAAGAGTTAAACTTTTATGTTTTTTGGTTGTTCAGCCTCTGTAGAGAGTCTCAAAAATTCTCGATGCCAGCTATATTTCAAGTTGTCATGGCAAGCTATAGGGAAAAGTTTTCAATTAGCAATAATCATGCCTCAGGCAAACCTCATTGGCTATGGTACTGCTACTGCAGAAAGCTAAGGAGTTATTTTTAAGCAAGGGCGCTGCCTTCCCAGCATGTCTGAAACTTATCCAGGGTGAGTCAGATCACCCCTGTTCTTGGGGACCTCTTACACCAGCTACTGGTCGCCAGGTCTAGGGGAAGTTAGTGACCTCAGCCCTGGAAGGGGAGCCTCAAAGTCACTGGTGAGCCTCAAAAGAGGCTGGCAGGGCTGCCTGCCCAGACCCATCTGCTACAGTTATAATGGGGAGTGTCCTTGGGTAATGAACTGCTATGTAGAGCTCCTGATTAAGCACTAATTAATTATTAATGCACTGTGTCATAATCTTGCCTGGCCCTTTCTATGCCAAAGAATTGTATCCCGCAATTCTGTTTGTAATCCCACATTTTCTGATTTGTGGCCCTGGTGGCCCCTTTTCAAGCTCACCTGTCTCTGCAGTGGCCAGATGGATCACTGGGGGTACATGCACCATGAGGTCATTGTCCACTGGTAGTAGGTGGCATGAATGATGACTCATGGCTATAACATGTGTGAACAGCAACCAATACACTGGCTGGGGTCAGCCACACTTGGAATTCTGGCTGTAATGCTACTGTGGTTTGGATGTTTGTCTCCTGAAACCTCATGTTGAAATTTGATCCCTGATGTTGGAGGTGGGGGCTTATGGGAGGTGTTTGGGTCATGGGGACAAATCCCTCATGAAGGTCTTGGTACTGTCCTTGTCCTTGTTATAATGAGTAGGTTCTTGCTCTATTAGTTCCCTCAAAAGCTGGTTGTTTAAAGAGCCTGGAACCTCCCTCTCCTCTCTCTGGCTTTCCCTCTCCCCATGTGATTCTTACACATACCGGCTTCCCTTTGCCTTCTGCCATGAGTGGAAGCAGCCTGAATTCGTCACCAGAGGCAGACGCTGGCACCATGCTTATTGTAGAGTCTGCAGAACCATGAGCCAAAGAAACCTCTTTTCTTTATAAGTTACCCAGGCTCAGATATATCCTTTATGGCAATGAAAATGGACTAAGGCAAATGTACTCATGTTGGTGTTACCTCGATCACGTTGCTTAACCCTTTGAGCCCTTCTCATCCATACAGGAAGGAGAAGAGTAGCACCTGCCTCACGTGTTTAACCAGAAATAGGACCTCAGGCTCCAGTGACGGATCAAGACATGTCTTCTCCCGAGGTTTCCTTTGCTGTACTTCACTTGGGGCCATCTCAGGAACCAGTGTGAGGTCACTGGAGATGCCACTTGGGGGAGGCATTCAGCTGTGCCTCTGGCCTGCACCTGCGCTTGGTTTATGGGTGGGGTCAGTTGTTGGGACTATTTTAGTTACAGGTTCCAGAAATCCATCTTCAAGCTGCAAAGGGGAATCCTTGTAAGGATTTGGGGGTATCTCCCAGAATCTGAGGGTAAGAACTGAGCCGGCTTTCAGGAGCAATGGGAACTCATGGTTTGGCTCCACCTGTGTCTCATCCTGGCTTCTCTTTGTGAATCTGCATTTTTCTTTTCCTGGAGATGAGATTTTCTTCCTTCTCTGTCCATGTGGCATGACATGTAGTCACCACTGCTCTCGAAATTTAGCTTCTCATAATCCCAACGCTTTGGGAGGCTGAGGCAGGTGGATCACCTAACTTCAGGAGTTCAAGACCAGCCTGGCCAACATGGTGAATCCCCGTCTCTACTAAAAATACAAAAAATTAGCCGGGCATGGTGGCAGGCGCCTGTAGTCCCAGCTACTCGGGAGGCTGAGGCAGGGGAATCACTTGAACCCAGGAAGTGGAGGTTGCAGTGAGCCGAGATCTCACCACTGCACTCCAGCCTGGGTGACAAGAGCGAAACTGTCTCAAAAAAAAAAAAAAAAAAAACGCAGCTTCTCCATTCAAGTTATTAGTTAAGACTAAGCTGACGTATCTTGGTCCTAAGTTCCAGATGTCCAGCTGGGGCCAGGGGTCTGTGCCTGGCACATCACCTGCAGCCACAGGTGGGGTCTGAGAGAGCCAGCAGCTTTGCTGGCAACACGTGAACAGTGAGAAAGCCAGGACAGCAGTCCTCAATGAGGCCGGGTGGTGCTAGGACGAGTGGGGTCCCAGGAAAAGGGGCTGTGGAAACTGCTCTACCGCTCCTGCCTGGGGCTGCTCACTGAGAGAACACACTTTCCTGAGTGTCATCATTCCTCCACGATGGCTTCCAAGAGGCTGAGTGAGCATGCACGTAGGGCACCAGCAAGGCCAGCAACAACACTGAAAACATTTTCTTTTCTGATAAAAATTGTTTGGGTTTTTCTGAGACAGAGTTCTGTCACCCAGACTGGAGTTCATTTGGTAGATCCCGGCCTACTGCATCCTCCGCCTCCCGGGTTCAAGGGATTGTCCTGTCTCAGCCTCCCGAGTAGCTGGGACTACAGCTGTGCACCACCACGCCCAGCTAATTTTTGTATTTTTAGTAGAGACAGGGTTTTGCCATGTTGCCCCAGCTAGTCTCGAACTCCTGGCCCCAAGTGATCCTCCTGCCTCAGCCTCCCAAATGCTGCGATTACAGACATGAACCATCGCACCTGGCCAAAAATTGTTTTTAAAAATCAAAGTCATCATAGGAAAAAAATTAGAAGCCTTCTGGACTTTTCCTACACTTCTTATAAAGTTGTTGACTGTTTTTATCTTGAATGATATTATTGGGTGCATTGGATTCATGTTCTTCCCAGAACCTCAGAATGTGACCTTATTTGGAAATAGGGTCATTGCAGATGTGATTAGTTAAGATGGAGTCGGCCAGGCACGGTGGCTCACGCCTGTAATCCCAGCACTTTGGAAGGCCGAGGCGGGTGGATCACGAGGTCAGGAGATCGAGACCATCCTGGCTAACACGGTGAAACCCCGTCTCTACTAAAAATACAAAAAATTAGCCGGGCGTGGTGGCGGGCGCCTGTAGTCCCAGCTACTCGGGAGGCTGAGGCAGGAGAATGGCGTGAACCCCAGGGGGCGGAGCCTGCAGCGAGCTGAGATCGCGCCACTGCACTCCAGCCTGGGCGACAGCAAGACTCTGTCTCAAAAAAAAAAAAAAAAAAGATGGAGTCATACTGGAGTAGGGCAGGCCCTAACGCCAAAAAAGATTGATGTCATATGAAGAGGAGAAGAGACACAGACACCACACACAGGGAGAGAGCCACACAGGGAGGCAGGGACTGAAGTGAGGCACCTGCAAACCAGGGAACGCCAGCAGCTGCTGATGACACCAGAAGTTACAAAAGTTAGGAAGGGTCCTCCCCTGGAGCCTTCAGCAGGGTCACGGCCCTGTTGACATTTGTATATTCGATTTCTAGCCTCCAGTGTGTGAGGGGACACGTTTGTGCTGTTCTAAGCCATTCAGTTTGTGGTTCTTCCTCACAGCAGCCACAGGGAATCTCCTTTGGGTTGGGGAGTTTTATGCTTTTCAATACTTGCAGCATAAAACGCCCCAAAGTTCTTAGTTTATTCCTGCATAGAGATGAACAGCACAGGCTCCAGAGTTATCTGTGTCTGAATAAAAACCTTAGCTTTGCTATTCATTAGTTATATTCCCTTGGGCAGGTAAAGTAACCTCTTTGTGCCTCAGTTTCCATGTCGGTAAAATGAGGTGAATAATCCTACCCAGGTAATGGAGGTGTAAATCAGCTACTGCATCAAAGGGCTTGACAAGGCGCCTGGCATGTGACAAGGCCTCAGTGTAAAACAGTTGCTCTCATCACATCCCTCAGCAGGTCGGACGATGGTGGGGGTGGCCAGTTCAGGGGCTGTGGGCTCCCTTTCTGGGTGGGCAGGCTGAGAGGGGTCGTCTGCAGGGACCTGGCTTTGTTGGGGGCTGCCTGGGAACCGTGAACTTCCCGCAAGAAGAACTCTTCTCCTGGGGCAGGCTGCTGTAGGAGGGGTCCTCTGGCACTGGGACACGAACTGAAGCCGGTCTGGATCTGCTCAGGGACTCGGCAGAGATGCAGTCCCCAGCCACCCGGCTACTGGTCTAGTGGGGGACATGTTTACCTCCAGGCCCTTTGCCCCGCAATTCTCTGCCCGACAGAGGATCGGCCCCAGTCCAAGCCTTGCCCTGTACTTATGACCATTTTAAACACCTCTGCAGATGCTGTCATGTTCAATAAAATATATCCCTGGAAAGGCAATGTGAAATTTATAGTGGCTTTTCGTTCTTGCACATTTTCTCAATTACGGATACCAAAAGCCTAATCATAATCGTGTGAGGCTTTGTAATAAAATGGTTTCATAAAATGTTGAGAAAGTGTCTGAAGAATGTTGGAAGCCTGTCCCACTGGAGGGTGACCCCTCCGCAATCCCAGCAGGAGGCTGTGCAAGCTGGAGTCCACACCTGCCACAGGAGCACCCGCCTCCAGGGGAGCCTGTCTACAGGCAGCTTTGATTTTCAGAAAGCCGACAGCTACGCTGCCTGTGACCCTGCCTTTAAGCCGACGGCTACACTGCCTGCGACCCTCCCTTCCTGTCACCGCACCCCACAGTCCTGTTATCCCTCCTGGAGCGCCTGAGAACAAAGGTCTGTCTTTTCCCCACCACAGTCCTCCCCATCCCCGCCTTCTGCCGACTGCTATCTTCAAGGTCACTCCCCGGGCCACCTCAGCGGGGCCTTTAGCCCAGCTCAGCCCCTTCTGCAGGCAGCACCATTGGCGCTAGTGGCTGCCCTGACTCTTGGTCCCCTGTGAGTGTCCTGTCTTTATTTTGCAGCAGAGGGGGAAAGGGTCCAAGGAGAAAGCCAACAGGTGTCCTCATGAATCCAGAAACATCTCTCCCTTCCCACCACCTTAGAGAAGTGGTGCCACCCCCTGTTACTGCCATCCCCTTTCCTCCCCACACCCACTGTGGGAAGCAGCACAGTGCCATGGAAAGGCCTAGAACTGGGAATCAGGGCACATTGGGTGTGCATTCCTTTTGTACCACTCACTAGCTTTGCAACCCTGGCAACTTCCTTGACCTCTGACTTCAGTTTCTTCATCCAAAAATGAGATTGGCAATTCTACCTCCCAGGGCTTTTATAAGGATTAGGTGCATGGTACTTAGTAGGTGCTTTGTAAATATTAGATAAGCCTTGACCTCCTGGGATCAAGCAATCCTCTCACCTCAGCCTCCAGAGTAGCTGGGACTACAGGTGCACACCATCACACCCACCTAATTTTAAAATTTTTTATAGCGACAGGGTCTCATTCAAGTGATCCTGCCACCTTGGCCTTCCACAGTGTTGAGACTACAGGCATGAGCCGAAATTCTTGAACAGGGGCCACAGGATCATATTACAACTTCATAATATTTGCTTGGAGAGAATTAAGCTGATAAGTGGATATAACAGGTGTGAAATTCATCTTTTCCTGGCCGGAGCACCTGAAGAAGAAAACAATGATCCCAACCACCATTACTGAAGCAAATCCTATCCTCTGGTCCTATCTTCACCTGGAGGCCTCTAGCATCCTTCAAAGACGCTTCTCCGCAGTTCCTTCCAGAAGTCTCTGCAGATGCTTGCCTGTGCTTGGCCATGCTGGAGTGACCACGTGGATCATGACCCAGCTCTTCTTCTAGGTGCTCAGGGCCGCTGGGGGTGGGCGTGGGGCAGTGAGGAATTGGAGGCTGATGCATTACCTATGGATCCATAATGAGTGCCCCAAAACCTAGCAGCTTACAACAGCTTTATGATCTTACACAGTTTCTGAGGGTCGGAAGCCCAGCCTAGCTGGGTGCTTCTGGCTCGGGCTCTCCTGGGAGGCTGCAGTCAAGTCGTTGGCTAGATCTGCATCATTGAAATCCCGGAAGGCCGGAGGATCCATTTCTAAGATGGGGAACTCCCATGGCTGGTGGCTGGTGTCCTCAGTTCCAGGATGGCTGTTCGCTAGGGCCCCCAAGGAGCCCCCAGCCACCTCCAGACTCCACATAGGTGTCTCCTGGGCAGTTGACTCCCCAGAGTAAGTGGTTTGGGAGTGAGCAAGTGACAGTGCCACCAAAACAGAAGCTGCTGTGTCCTTTATAACCTAACCTCAGAAGTGACATCCCATCACTGTGGCTGTATTTACTGAGTTGAGTCCACACTCCAGGAGCAGGCTCTGAAGGCCAGGAAATGGGATCACTGGGTGCCCCTCTGGAGCCTGGCTCCCACGGCTGCGAAGCATAGAATCCAAGCAGAGAGGCCTGGCCACTCTTAAGTGACATTTCCCTCAGTCTGGGCAGCCCGAGGAGTTGTCGTCTACTCTGAGCAGGGGTGGGAGAGCCATCTGCTCCCAAGCTTTTCCTGGGGCAGTGCCAGATAATCCAGGCAACCCCCCTTCTCTATAGTTTTTCCTGGTAGCCATTACATTCCTCCTCTTTGAGCTAGAAATCGCCCTACTGTTGCCCTTACCATGCGCTTTCCAAACAAACAAACTCAAATTAATAATCAGCACAGCTCTTGTACTAATTACCATTTTAGTCCTAGGCCTAGTCCTAGGTCCTTGGTGCTGAACTCCCACCTGGGGAGGCTCAGCCAGTTACCCAAAAGACCCATCCTCATGTTAACCTGCCGCCCCCCGGTCTCAGGGGTTCCAGAAGGCAGAGTGTTCCTCCTGTGACCCACAAGGCAAACCTCCTGTCATGGCATCAGTACCAGGCTACATAGTTTGGGAGGCCCAGTGCCAAATGGAATGTGTGGCCCCTTGTTCAAAAATTATTAGGAATTTTGGCAGGGCTCAGTGGCTCATGCCTGTAATCTCAGTGCTTTGGGAGGCTAAGGTGGGAGGATCATTTGAGTCCAGGAGTTTGAGACCAGCCTGGGCAATGTAGTGAGTGAGACTCCATTTCTACAAAAAATTTAAAAATTAGCTGGGTGTGTTGGCATGCACCTGTAGCCCCAGCTACTTGGGAGGCTGGGGAGGGAGGGTTGCTTGAGCTGGGGAGGTGGAGGCTGCAGTGAGCCATGACTGCACCACTGCACTCCAGCCTGGGCGACAGCAAGACCCCATCTCAAAAAATAAAAAAAAAAATTTTTAACATGATGACATTAAACCAATTACAGGAGCCTTGGAAGTGTGGGGCTCTATGCAACTTTGCAGGTCACACGGCCATGAAGCTGGCCCTGCACAGCATAGCATGCAGCAGGTCTGTTGGAGTGAAAGGTGTCATAGTGGGTTTGCGTCTCTATCTCAGGGCCTGACACTGGGATGTCCCCCAACTTGGCCAAGGCTGCTCATGCCCCCCGCCCTGGTGAAGATGTGGCTGATGGTCACAGCATCTTCACAGACCCCTCCCCTACCCCCATAGAGTCAATTCGCTTCACTTCAAGCATCACGAGAGTCTGAAATGTTTATGAAGTTGCCTGTTAGTTCTTAGTTTATAACGTGGCCCCTTATTCTACAACTCAGATAGAAGTCACATCAGGCTTGAGGATAAACCCTGCCTACTTAATTTCAATTCTCACAGACTCCTCAGCTTTTCAGAAATATATTTTATGTATGTATGTATGTATGTATGTATGTACAGAGACAGGGTCTCACTTTGTTGCCAGCTTGAGTGCAGTGTGATCACAGCTCACTGCAACCTTGAATTCTTGGGCTTAAGTGATCCTCCCGCCTCAGGTTCCCAAAGTGCTGGGATTAAGGGCATGAGCCACTGTCTTTCAACATATAGTAGCTGGTTTATTTCATAATTGCTATGTTTTGAATGTGTCCCCCAGAAGTTAGAGCTTTAGAAACCTAATCCCTTTGCCCTCTTGAATGGATTAATGGATTCATGAGGGCTTTGCCTTTATGAATGGATCAATGTCACTATCACAGGAGTAGGTTCATTATCACAGGAGTGGGTTCATTATCACAGGAGTGATTTTGTTATAAAATGGAGCTCTCTCTGGCTATCTTGCTCTTGCTCTTGCTCTGTCACCATGTCCTTTGCTGGGATGCATCATCATGCAGCACAAAGGCCCTTGCCAAGGGCTGGTGCCATGCTCTTGGACTTCCCAGCCTCCAGAACGGTGAGCTAAATAATCTTTCTTTAAAAAAATAAATTACCCAGTCAGTGATATTCTGTTATAGCAACAGAATACACATTAAGACAGTAATTCTATGTATTATTTTATTTGACTCATTATTGGCAGTCACCAAACTACCAAAGGGGTCCATGGCACAAAAAGGATAAGACTGTCAGGAAGAGATGACCTGGCAAATGCAGATGTGGAAAAGGAACAGGCTTGGAGCAAATGCAAGGTTTAATTGCTCTTTCAGGGTTTTATGCTCCTTGCCCCTATTAATTTAGTAAATGGCTTTGTCACGGGTGTGTTATTGTTTGCTTTTCTTTGTGGCATCCCTCATGTCTGGGCTAAGCAGGTGACTAAGCACTTGGAGCTTGATAGGCTGAAGATGGGGCATCCCCAGGCTCTCTGTTCTTGGAGAAACAGCTGCAGAGGGTTCCTTGAATATGTGTCGGGATCTAATTTTACTAGGAGGAAAAAAAATCTGTGAAACTGTATATGCAAATGTGAAAGAACAGAGGGGAGGTTATCTCCCTTGGGTGTTCCCTTCTCATCCTAGTCATTTGTTGAGCATTTACATACATCGCCCCCATTTAATTCTCATAGAGCCTGGGAAGTAGTTTTCTATTCCTACTTAACAGAAGAGGAAATATTACATGAGATATTTCAAGACTTACTCCAGGTAAAGCTGTTTGCAAATGGTAGAGCTAGAACTTGGTGATCCCAAAGCCCCTGTCACACTGTTCTCACTGCCTCTGTGCCCAGCCTATGCAGGGCAGGGAGAAGAACACCAGGGTGGCCTTAGGCAACTCATCGGTGTCTGGAGAATCAAACAAGGCAATATATACCTGATGAAAGGAGCCTCAGAAATTCAAAGCAAGTGATTGCTTTCATCTAGGGTGGTCCAAGAAGTCTTTCTTGAGCTGGATCATGACAGATTCAGACACAGAGAGGTGAAGAGAAAGCTGTGGGGCTGATCACGGGGGGTAGGGGCAGCAAGGGGATGGGTAAGGACAGATCAAAGGAGGTAGAGGGGATCAGTAAGAGAGGAGGCTGGTGGCCTGGGATGGATGAACGTAAGCTTGATTGCCAAGTTGAGCAGTTTATACTTATTTCAGTAGGATATTGGGGAGCCACGAAAGTTTCTTCAGAGGGGAAGCCATACAATAAAGCTTCACTTTAAGAAATGAATTGGGAGTTGGAAGATGGTTTAGGGGGTGGCAGGCCTGGAGACTGGGCAACTGGTTAGGAAGTTATTGCAACTGCTTGGGTGAGAAATGCTGAGGACCTGAAATAAGGTGATGGAGGGGAGACAGGAAGATCAGCAGGAGCTGGACGCCTGATTGCATGGCAGGGCATGGGTGGCTGGGAGGACCCAGCAGGGCATGTGGACAAGAGAGAAGTCATGGGAGGCTGAGAGGACCAGCTATATGGCTTTTAGCATTGGAGTGGCCATGGGGAGTTTTAGCTAATTCATCCTGCGGGTTCCCATAGGTTCTGCTAGGGAAGCCCAACTGGCCTGTGATAGATACCTGTCTGGAGCCCAAGCTCTCCAAGCTGTCTCCTGGTTTCCAGGAGAGATCAGCCCTTGCCCCAGGCCTGCTACATTGGCTTTCGCTTTTCCCACAGTTTAGCCCCAGAAGTGGTGGGAGCAGATGCTTTGACCACAGACTGGAGCCACGAAGCCAGTTGTGGTGGCATGGAATGAACGGCCTCAGACCTGGGGAAGTATTGCACCTGTTCATAGAAGATGATCAAAGGAGCGGCAGGTGCATTTTCTTCCTCCTTTGCAAATGGCCAATCACACTGAGTTTTCCACGAAAGAAAGGGCCAGGGAGAGTAATTACTGCAGCTCTCAGACTCTGGAGCCTAACTGTTAGAGTTGGGCCCAAATCCCAGCTCTGCCGGGTACTTGCTGTGAGACTTTGGGCAAGTTACTTAATCTCTCTGTCCATCAGTTGCTTCATCTGTAAAATGGGAATAATACTGGTACACACCTCCAAGGACTACAGAGGATAGGCGAGTTAAAACACAGAATGCTAATCGTGCCTGGTGTGTAGTTGGTGCTTAATAAATAAATGTTGAATGAATTAGTTTTTTAGAATGAAACATCCCAAGGAGAAAAATCAGAGGTGATTTTTTTTTCTATTTTGCAAGTGAAATGGAAAAATCTAGATAAGAAAGGGCCTAGCTTTGTTCTGGCCACTTCACAATAGCCCATTTGAGTTGGGGGAGAGGGGAGTTACTGGAGGGAGTACCCTAAAAACTCATGAAAAATGATTTCCTTTCTCTGCTTGTTGAAATTCTCCCTTCAAGGCCCAGTTTAAGTGTCACCTCCTCAGAGGAGCCCTCCTTGGTTTCCACCCTTCCTCACCACTGTCAGACTCATGGCTTCCTCCTCTATTCTCTCCAGTGTTCAGCATGTAGGTTGATGGTAGCACTCACTAGTTTTGTTTTGTTTTACCTGTACTCAAGTTCATGGCTGTCTCCTCTCTGTGCTGGAGCTTTGGGTTGGACGGGTCTGGGAAGTCCCACCTACAGCTGACAAGCTGGGCTGGGCTCCAGGCCATCACAGGTCCCCCATCAGCAGCTCTCTCAACCCTGGCCTTGTGCCTTCAGACCAAAGGTGGCCAATGCGTTGAATTAGCAGCACTTTTAGGATCCAATCACAAAGCAACTCTTTCCTCTGTCCCGATTTAGTCAGGGGAATCACCTCTTCCCTGGCCACTGCTGCAAACTCAGGCAATCCTATAACTTTTCTGGTTGCTCTTAGTTAATAAAAACTGTCTCACCGCAGGAAGGTTAAATGTCCCATCCTGATTTGAGTTAAAATGAAGGCTTCTTGCCTCTGCCGTCTTGAGCTTGCTGCAGGCAGGGAGCCTGCAGCTGGGAAGGGGCTTGGCTTTTCCCTCCTTCCTCACCCAGCTCACTGTCCACATGCTACTCAGACTTCCCGGCATTTGACCCAGCGGACCACTCCTGCTCCTGCTCCTGCAAGTCTGTGAGGCCCACTGTGAGGCCCACTGGCCTGGTTTCCACTCTTTCTGAGGCTGTGACATTGGAGCTGTCTCTTTGACTCTTCCCTGTCCACACTCTGTCCCTGGAAAGCTGCACCCCCGCAACATTCCCATTTCTCCCTTCAATCCAGATCCTCCCTGAGCTCCAGACTCTAGTTTCCAACGTTGGTTTCCCGTGTTGAAACTGACAGCGGCCGTTGGCTCCAAGGCTTCCTGAACTCAGTAACTGCCCCCACTTAATTGCTGAGATGAGAAACCCCTGGTGGTGCTTGTTCTCTCTTTCGCTCCAAATCCACGCACAATCTAGCCCTAAGTTCTCAACGCTCTGCAGCAGTGGTTCTCAGCCCAGAGGGGCTGTGGCCCTCAGGGGACATCTGGCAATGTCTGAAGATGTGTTTTATTGTCATAATTGGGGGGTGGGTGGTGCTATGGGTGTCTAGTGGATTGAGGCCAGGGACGCTTCTAAACACCCTACAGGGCACAGGCCAAACCCCACAGTGAAGTGTCTTCCAGTCCGAAATGTCAGTAGCAGCACCCCAAGAAACCCCGCTCTGCAGCCAGAATATTCACCCTGTACCCTACACTCCTCCCGCCTCCACTGCCGTGGCCCAGCCAGAGCCACATCTCCTCTGGCCTGAGTGACTGCAATGGCCTCTTCCACTCTTGCCCTCCAGCAGACTGGTTTCCACCACGCAGCCAACAGCACCTTTCTTTTTTTCCTTCTTTTTTCTTTTTTTTTTGAGACGGAGTCTTGCTCTGTCACCCAGGCTGGAGTGCGGTTGTGTGATCTTGGCTCACTGCAACCTCCGCCTCCTGGGTTCAAGTGGTTCTCCTGCCTCAGCCTCTTGAGTAGCTGGGATTACAGGCGCATGCCACCACGCCCAGCTAATTTTTTTTTTTGTATTTTTAGTACAGATGGGGTTTTACCACGTTGGTCAGGCTGGTCTCGAACTCCCGACCTCAAGATCCGCCCGCCTTGGCCTCCCAAAGTGCTGAGATTACAGGCATGAGCCACGGCGCCCGGCCAGCAGTGCCTTTCTAAAGCAGAAGATCCTGCGCTTCCCCAGCCTAAAACCTTCCGGTGGCTTTCCGTGGCTCTTAGAACCGAACTCATCCCTGGCCAGCAAGGCTCCGGACAGTCCCTGCTGCCCATCACCCTCCAGGCTCAGTCTCGGTCACGGCTGCCCTGGCCGCTCTCTTGTCCCTTGCTGGGGGATTTTGCTCTTGCCATCCCATGGGCTTAGCATGCTCCTCTCAGACCTCAATGCACCTCCTCATCTTTCAGGTCTCTGCTCCCACAACCCAACCTCAGGAAGCTGGGGGTGCGGTGGGCGGGCTGTGGCCCAGGGCGGGTTTGGGGCTGTGCTTTGTGACTCAGCGCTGGTTCACTTCTCTGCACTGGGGTGTGGTGGGGGTGATTCTGCTTTTAGTCAAAGCAGCTACAAAACTCCGAGAGCAAGTCAGCCATTTTCTACATCCGGAAGCTGGCCGGGCTCCTTCTAGGATTTATCGCAGCCGGGCAGCCGCTGACCCCTCCCTTTGCTATTGGAGGTGAGGAGAAGGAAGGGGACACGGGCCCTGGGAACTCACCCCTGCTGAGTTACTCTACTTTTGGCAGCCTGCTCCTGGTCCAGCATTGCAGGTTCTCCGCTGTCGGGGCAGACCCCAGGCTCAGAAGCCTCATCAGCTCAGGGCTCTACTCCTGCCTGGAACCGACCCACAGACCTTCCCTTCCCTCCCTTGGCTCAGGACACAGGCCAGGGCAAAAGTAAGGGGCACAAGTGGGGAGAAAGCCTGTGGAGGTGCCTGCTTGGTGCAGGCTCAGGTAGAGGCTCTTGACATGACACTTCCCCTTTAACTGACTCATCACTCCCAACTTCCAGGCTGTGTCATGCCCATTATTGCAGAGAAGTAAACTGAATCGCTGAGAGTTCATTAACGGGACAAAGCCTCGCAGGGGAACAGATCCAATCGCAGAGCTCAGGCCCAAATGACTCCTCAGCTGCTGGCACACCACGTGTGCAAGAACGGACACACACACACACACACACACACACACACACAGCCTGCCTGTGCTGCTGAGGAGTGCGATAAAGACCAAGACCAAGAGAAAAAGTAGCCAAGGGGAGAGGGAAAGGCCTTTGTTGGGACAGTCCTGGTGGCAAAGGACATTTTGGCTGAGAAACCCCTTAAGTTAGATTTGACCCCATGACTTGGGGTGGGGGGCACAAGCTTATCTCAGAGCCATCAACTCCCCTGCTCTAGGTCTGGTTAATCCACGCAGGGACACAGCCCTGTGTGCTAAGAGGAAAGCTGGCCTTGTGTATGGGGCGGGACGGGCACCCAAGGGCCCCGTGGCCCTCCCTTTTCTTCCCCAGGTGGCTGCCCCACCCCAGAGGCGCTCCTGCCACCTGCCCCTCCAAGGGGGATGCCTCCAGCCACTTGTCCACAGCCTCGGGAGTCCCCACAGCAGAGGCAGCCATGGGAGGGTGAGTTCCGAGGAGATTCGGAGTTCTGAGGAGATTCGGATCCTCTTCAGGGATGAGGGAGCTGGGCTGGAGGGGCTCTGTGGGGAGCGGGGGGACTTCGCTGGGGGACTCTGCTCCTGCTGATAGAAGAGAAGAGGAGCACACTATGGCTGTCTAGTGAATTAAGACTGATAGAAAGGAAGCCCCCCCTGGCCAGGCTTCGAGCTGAGGGCCAGGACCCTTTGTGGCTTTTGAAGAGAGCCTGGGGTGAGGAAGCCGGCGCCCCCCTCTTCCTCCCTCAGCTGATCCCTTCGCCCTGACTGGACACCCGGTGGGGCTCAGAGTTAATGGGGTCACAGGGGATCTGCCAGCTCAGGAAAGAAGAAGGTGAGCAACAGGGACAACTTCGGTTCTCCCATTCAGGGGCGGGGTGGCCTCGGGCAGCTTACCCCATGGCTCTGCTCCTGGGCCTCCTCCCTGGAAAACCGGGCCAACACCTCCTACCTGACGGGCAGGCCGTGAGAACCAAACCTCGGAGTCACTCGCCACCAGGAAATGCAAATGAAAGCCACAGTGAGATGCCACCACACGCCCACGGCTACAGTGACAGACAATCAGTGCTGGCCGGAATGGCAGCTGCCCCCGTGACCTCCCCGCTCCTCTCTGGTGGGAACAGAAAACAGCGTAGCCCCCTTGGAAAACAGTTTGACCGTTTCTCAGAAAGTTCCACGTCACCTCCTTATACTAGATGGGAGAAGAGTGTGTGCTGAATGATTCCATTCAGATAAGTTTCTAGACAATGCACACTCATCACAGTGACAGAGGCAGATCAGAGTCTGCCTGGAGAGAGAGGGAGGGCAGGGGCAGGAGGGACGGGCGACAGAGGGGCACGTGGCTTCAGAGGGCGGTTTCACAGGTGTAGACATGTCAAATTCATCAAATTGTACTGCTTCATTAAATGTCAGTTATACCTGGGTAAAGCTGTAGAAAATATCTTTCTGGAGGCAATAAAGGGCTGATTTACGCTGCAAAAAAAACGCAAGGCAAGTGAGGCACCTGGCACAGGACTGTTCAGTCGATGCCGACTGCTGAGCATGTGAGCCCAGTTTCTCGCAACTTCCATTCATTCTTTCCTCCCAGAACATGGAAACGGAGCAAGGGGAGGGACGGGAGCTCTCAGCTCTGCCTGCAGGAGCGCCCAGAGACACACATTACAGAACTGGGTCGGGGTGCTGGGGATCCAGGACAGAAGGGCCTCGCAGATGCCCGGAAGGTTTGGAGGAAGCCGCTGCAGTTTCCAGAATGTGCCAGGCTCCCTGGTGCTTCTGAGTGTCTGCAAGTGTGGCCCCCCTGCCTGAAACACCCCCACCCTCCTGCTGGTCTGGCCACCTCCCAGTCAGCCTTGTCCAGTTACATTTTCCTGCCTCAGTTCCCCACAGAGCGAGTGTGGCCCCTCTCAGCTCTCCCAGCCCCTCCTCTCTAGTTTGGCAGCTGTCACATGAGCTACAGTCATGACTGGTCTGTCACCCATTGCAGACGGGGCTCCTGGAAGGGTGATGCTATGGCTCCCCCGGCCTCTAGCACGGGGCCCAGCACAGAATAGGAGCTGAGGAAACGTTTGCAGCAAGAGGTAAAACTGCTTCACAGTATGTGTTATGAGTTGAACTGTTTCCCCCAAAAAGATATGTTGAAGTCTTATGACCTGAATTGTGTTTCTCCAAAATCCATATGTTGAAGCCCTAACCCCCGTACCTCAGGATGTGACTGCATTTGGAGAAAGAGCCTTTGAAGAAGTAGTGTAATTAAGTTAAAAATGAGGTCATGTGGGTGGGCTGTAATCCCATCTGCCTGGAGTCCTTACAAGAAGGGAAGACATGGACATAGCCATGCCTGGAGGAAAGGGCAGGTGAAGACACAGGGAGGAGACGTTCCTCTGCAAGCCAAGGAGAGAAGCCTCAGAAGAAACCAGCCCTGTGGATCCCTCGGTCATAGACTTCCAGCCTCCAGAGCTGGGAGAAATGCATTTCTATTGTTTAAGCCCCTGGGTGTGCAGTACTTTGTTATGGCAGTCCCAGCAAAAGAATACAAAGTCCTAACCCCCCGGTGCCTCTGAAGGACCCTTATTTGGAACTAGGGTCATTGCTGATGTGATAAGTTATGATGATGTCATACTGGAGTAGGGTGGGCCCTGATCCAATATGAATATATCTTTATAAAAAGGGGAAATTTGCACATAGACATGCACACAGGGAGACTGCCATGTGGACATGAAGGCAGAGATTAAGGTGATGCATCTAGAAGCCCAGGAATGCCAAAGGTGGCCAGAAAACCACCCAGAGCTGGGGAGGCCTGGAATAGAGTCTCCGTCACAGCCCCAGCAGGAACCATCCCTGCTCACACCTTGATCAGAGACTTTTGGCCTGCAGAACTGCAAGGCAGTGAATTTCCATTGTTTCAAGCCACCTAGTTTGTGGTACTTTGTTAGGGCAGCTCTGGCAAACTAACAGAATATGGGAGATTAAAATATCATCTCCTGCACAGCAAAAGAAACTATCATCAGAGTGAACAGGCAACCTACAGAATGGGAGAAAATTTTTGCAACCTACTCATCTGACAAAGGGCTAATATCCAGAATCTACAATGAACTCAAACAAATTTACAAGAAAAAAACAAACAACCCCATCAAAAAGTGGGCAGAGGACATGAACAGACACTTCTCAAAAGAAGACATTTATGCAGCCAAAAAACACATGAAGAAATGCTCATCATCACTGGCCATCAGAGAAATGCAAATCAAAACCACAGTGAGATACCATCTCACACCAGTTAGAATGGCCATCATTAAAAAATCAGGAAACAACAGGTGCTGGAGAGGATGTGGAGAAATAGGAACACTTTTACACTGTTGGTGGGACTGTAAACTAGTTCAACCATTGTGGAAGTCAGTGTGGCGATTCTTCAGGGATCTCGAACTAGAAATACCATTTGACCCAGCCATCCCATTACTGGGTATATACCCAAAGGACTATAAATCATGCTGCTATAAAGACACATGCACACGTATGTTTATTGCGGCACTATTCACAATAGCAAAGAGTTGGAACCAACCCAAATGTCCAACAACGATAGACTGGATTAAGAAAATGTGGCACATATACACCATGGAATACTATGCAGCCATAAAAAATGATGAGTTCGTGTCCTTTGTAGGGACATGGATGAAACTGGAAAACATCATTCTCAGTAAACTATCGCAAGGACAAAAAACCAAACACCGCATGTTCTCACTCATAGGTGGGTGGACACAGGAAGGAAAACACGGGACTTTGTGGGGTGGGGAAGATACACCTAATGCTAAATGACGAGTTAATGGGTGCAGGAAATCAACATGGCACATGGATACATATGTAACAAACCTGCACATTGTGCACATGTACCCTAAAACCCTAAAGTATAATAAAAAAAAAATATTTAAAAAAATAAATAAATAAAATAAAATATCATCCCACTGCAAGTATATCCAAACAAGGAGTTCTGCTGGCGGCAGCACAAAGCTACCATGAAAACGCCTAATTATGAGAAACGAGCTCCCAGACCCTCCTGCCCGTCACTTCCTGATCTTATCAACTTCTGCCCCCTCCACTCACACGGACAACTGGTTTACATGTCTGTGTCACCCCCAAGCCAGCCACCCCCAGAACCATGCTCTGCCCACTGCTGGGCTCAGTATACTCTCACTTGCGGCTAAGTCACTCATCCAGAATCATACTCTGCTCCCTGAAATCCCAGACCCAGGCTGCACTGAGCCCTCCCACACGGGTACAAGAGCACATTTAGACCAAATTTCAGCAGGTCCAGGGAGGCCCTGGATGCCAAAGTTTGCACCTTCTGGTGCTTCCCGACATGCCACCCATGGCTGACTTGCATTCTCTGCCTTGGCTGGTACCTGTCCAGCTGCACACCTGACACGCCCCAGCTCTAAATAAGGAGAGGAACTAAACCCAGCACTGCCCGGTGGCAAGCTGTGGAGAAGGAATAGGAGTGGGTGGAGATGTACCTCCCTGCTCCGTGGACATGTGGTTAGGAAACGCCATTCCCGGCCAGGAGCAGAAGCTGGGCTGGGGTGAGCCGAACTCTCGGCCAATACTCCTTGACCTTTAGGGAGTAGTGCCTGAGACGCTGCACAGCCAACAAGCTGCTGGGCCAGGGACACTTGCAGAACCAGGATTGGCCTACTTTAGCTCCCTGCCCAGGGCTTGAATCCCCTCTACAGTCTCCCTGCTGAGGGGACACCGCTGTGTTTGAACACAGATGTGGGACAGCTGGCATCTTTCCTGCCTGGACCTGAGAATGGCTGGCCAAGGCTGGGGCTTGGGGCAGCTCATTCCCTTCCAAACTTGCCCATATCCGTGCAGTGGGCCACAGTTCCTGTCTGGGAGCCCCCAACTCCTGCAGGTCCTCCTCAGCAGCCTTCCGCATGGTTCTATGTAAAATTTCACCCCCACCCCTTTTTCCTGCCATATTTCTCTTCTTGTCACTTTCCACCCTCTAAGTCCCGTTTGTGTATTTAACTGATAGCTTTTGGTCACCGTCTGTCTCCTCCCATAGAGAGGCCACCCTGGGAGGGAGGGTTTATTTGAGGGCTCGTGGTTGCTACAGCAGGCACGAAGTCAGCAGCTGTGGTCTGACCGAATAGAAGAGAGGCTGGAGTGTTAAGTGGAGGCGTTTCTGCAGCGGGGCCACAGCCACTCAGGGCTGGCTGGAGGGGGCTGGGCAGGGTCCTGCAGGGAGGTGAGGGTCCCCGTAGCTGCGCCGGGTCTCCTGCAGAAGAGGTTGCATTTCAGATCCGTGAGCTTCCCCTCGTTCCAAACACTGGCTTCCTCCACTTCTTTTTCCTCCCCTGGGAATAATTGGAAAAATGATTCCTAAGCTGTCAGGAGAAAATGATGAAACCATAGCGACCGATTCGCAGCCTCTCCTAAATCAGTCAAATGAGAAATAGATTTGTAACCACCTCTGGAGGGGGCGGCTAACATCTCCAGGAAGGCGATAACCATAGATTGTGTTTCAGCAGGCGGGGAGGAGCAAGGCTGGGGGTAAGCTGCCGAAAGCCCGCCTCAGCCACCCGCTGCGCTTCCAGTCCCTTCCTTGGCTCAGGGCTGGCCAGAAAGACAGAGACGTTTCATGCGGGGCTCCGCAGATGGCAGGCGTTCCACACCCATTCCCTCACTTCTCTGGAAATAGCCCCGGGAAGTAGGCAATGTTACTGACTCTGTGTCACAGACCAGGAAATGCAGACCTGCCTTGGCCCCAGAGCTAGTTCATGGCAGGGGGATGGAGCCAGTTCTCATGCTGACATTGGCCTGGTCCCCACAACTGTGCCTTTTCTGTTGTGTCCCCAGAATTTTAACATTCTCCAGCTAGACACAGGCCAAGACCGACAATGCTTCACTTGGTGAAGACCATTTTCTGTTCCTCCAGCAGCCCCCGTGACCTCGGGCGGGCCATTCAGTCAGGTAATCCTGAATTTACCTCCCAGTGACATTGTGTCTTTGGGTCATCGTCAGACTTCTTTCAGGGCAGACCCACGGGACTGTGGAGAAAAGGGCTTGAAGGAAGGAGGAGATTTGTGCCAGAGCCCCTGGTGCTGTCAAAGTCAAATAAAATATACAGGTGAATCTCTAAGTTTAAAATGTTTTATTTGGGAAGCAAGAATTTCAGTTTGGGGCACACACACAGACTGGGTGGTCTTCAGTATGTCCAAAGAGCAAAGAGAAGGTTGCAGGTTTCATAAAAATGAGAAATGTTACGGATTGTTAGGAAAGCAGGTTCATTAGCACTAGCAACGTTTTGGGGATCTGGCAAGCTCTCATTGGTGAGTGGGTGAAACTAGTCTTAGATTTCCGCAGGTTGTTTCAGAGCAAACTGGTTTCAGGTTGCAACACTTGTTCCAGCAGCCAGGGTTGGAGACAGTTATACTCTTAAGCAATGTTACATGGTCCAAGTGCTTTTTCCCCTGGTCTCCTAACTCTGCTTGGCTATGACAACAGTGACCTTTGTATGATCAACTTTCACAGTGGCTACAGGAGGAGCCAGATTTGAGCCCGCACCCATGCCTTCTGGCTGGCTTTCTCTCCCTTGCTCCTAGCAGGGCAATGCAGGATGAGTGACAGAAGTGGACTCAGCTACAGGCAACATCGAGTGATCTAGGTTCCAAGTATGGCACTTTATCCATTGTCTTATCAACATAAAGAAACAGCGCTTTGAAATTTTGTCAAATTCAGGTTTGAGCAGCCTGATGCAGAAATTCCTGGGTCAGGGACTCCAGGGCGGGGAATTGGAGGGGTGAGCTGGCTGCAAAGTCTCTGGTCAATGTGGGTTCTGGAAAAGAAAGAAAGAAGGAAGGGAGTCTCCTCACTTTATCTCTCTGGTCTCTGAAACAGTGTCCACCATTCTGAGCCCTCAGCTGCCTGTAGCTCTTTACAGAACAGACCCCACCCTGCTTTGTATCCAACTTTGTATCCAGCATCTCAGATGTTGCCACAAGGGGCAAAACCAGGGGTTGGGTGACTCCCTAGCCAGAACTCCAAGGCTACACACAGCTATTTAGACGAAAGAAGTGTGCTTATTTATTTGCTTTAGGATGCAATTTCATGAGTGACATTTAGCATTTGTTGAGCCCCTATGTTTACAAAGTGCTTCCACCCACATGGTCTCATTGGACCACCTGTGAGGGAGCACAATGTGACCTCCACCTTAAGGACTGAGGGTGGGACTTGGCCAGGAGCCCAGGACTGTCCAACTCCTATTCTAGGGGGTTCTTTACATCCACAGAGGTTTTGAAACCAAGGAGTGTGCCTTCCGGAGCACTTAAATTGCATTTGATTTAATGACTCTTATTTACTTATCACAAATACGATTTTTAGTGATACGAGAGCCAAGTCGCAAAGACTAGATTAAACATGTACTTTCTTCTGTTGTGTTGGCTTCTCTACATCATGGTAACAGGTTGTCGGGTTCAACTGCAGCATTGCTATTCGAGGCAAAGGTAGGCAGGAAGCTCATTCTTGCAATCTCTAGAACTTTAGTAAAAACTCAAAGATATCTATTTTTTCCTTTCCCTTGAATTTTCTCAGTGTTCTCACTAACCAGATACTGTTAGCTTTATTTTGCATCCATTCATTTACTGAAGCCTACATGTGTTTCACTAACTATGCTAAAAGATTCTGTTTGTCCCTATTTGAGGGCACTCTCAGTTCAGTGGGAGTTGGTGGCAGTGGCAGATATGTACAGTTATAAGGTGATACAATGACAGTGACAGGCAGAGGGAAGTCTGGGAGCACAGAGGGGAGGCACCTAATCCAGCCTGGTTATATCAGGGAGGGCTTCTTGGAGGAGGTGACATCTGAGTTTCTCAAAGGAAAGGGTAGCCAAGGGAAGGAAAAGAAGTTGCAGGAAGTAGAGAGGCTGTGGAAGGAACTGGGGCACAGGAGCATTAGGTACTCAAACAAGGAGTGGTTTGGGGAGACGGACCTTAGGGAACACAGTGGGTGTGGGAAAAGCTGAGCCCAGCCCTCTGTCATGGGTTTTGTATGCTGAGCCACTGGGAGACTTAAAAAAAGAAGACCTTTTTTAAAGAGCAGTTTTAGGTTCACAGCAAAATTGAGCCGAAGGTACAGAGAGTTCCCATAGAGTCCCCACCCCCACCAGAGTTGTACATTTGTTACAATAATGAGCCTGCATTGACACATCATGATCATCCCACTGGAAGATTCTGAGCAGGGAAAACATTTTCACATTACCTTTTACAAAGCCTTCTTCCTGGCACTGAGTCACAGTCGTTTTTAAACAATTAATGGTGTAGGTTGTTACTTAGCATTTCCCCAGAGCAAATGCTTCTATGATCTCCAAAAGACAGAGGCTATGATGTCTTCTTGTCCCACCCTGGAGATCTGTAAACCTAGAACAATGCCTGGTCATAGCAGATGCTTAGAAAGTAGAGGAGGGTAGAGGCGGGAGGAAAGCAGGGGTAGAGACAGGGAGGGAGGAAGATAGCAACAAGGTCTCTTGTGTAGTTCAGAAACATCATTCTGGCAGCAAATAGAGGAAAGATGGCAGAGGGTGTGGTTTGTGGTCAGGGACAGTTAGGAGGCTACTGTCATGCTCCAGGTGCAAAGTGCACGTGGTCTGAGTAGGTGGCCGTGGTGGAGAGGAGGGGACATCGAAAAGGTGGGATCTACCCCACCAGGTGCCTGAGGGCGTAAGTGCAGTAGAAAACCACCGGGAAGGTTTCCAGGCCCAGGCCCAGCTCTCAGTCTTCTCTGAACCATCGAACTAGAGGGAGAGTTTGTAAGGACTCCAAAGGGAAAGAGAACACGGGAGGGAAGGAGGGTTGGGGAGGGTCAGGTAGGATGCTTAAGTTGGATTGAGTTTGAAATATACAAACTAAGAAAAATGTCAGATGGTTCTTGTTTATTGTCTAAAGAGTAGAGGGGAGAAAAACAGAAAACAGACGTTTATGTTGTTGGGTGTTAGATAAAAGGCCCTGCGTCCCCCACTTCTGAGTGAGAATGATGATGTGCCGTAGGATGGCAGGGCCCTTTGGAGGTTCTGCCTGCAAGGTAATCTGTTTGCAGATGAGCTCCAGGCTCGGGGAAGGTGCGTGGTGTCAGCGTGGCTTGCTGAACTCACAGCGAGCCGTTTCAGGGATGCTGGGACGGAAGCCGCCCTCCCTTTCCTGCCTCTGCTTCCAAGTTCTTTCTCTGCAGCCCTGTCAACGCGCTGCCTTTGCTTCATAGCACATTTCCTAATGGGCTCTGGCGGCGCTGAGGCAGCCTTCATATTCCATTTGTTCCTTGGATAATAAGCTCAGCCTCGAAGCCAAAAGAGAAAGCCCTGATGATTGTTAAATACACATGCACGGGGCTGACTGCTCCCCAAAACCTCCAGTCGGACATTGCACCAGCTCAGCAAGACCATTTGCATCCAGGCAAATGGCCCTCAGTGACTAATAGAAATCCAACTCTATCTTGGCAAGGAAGGCCTTTGGGAGGCAGCATTAATTTGGTTTGCACAGTGGAATGGAACACATCTTTAGTTCCTTTTAGGGAACCTGACTTACGCTTTCTCCAAAGGGTGCTTCCTGGGGGCTCCCAGACATTGGAAATGCTGGGTGTAACTCATCTCAGGGGCTCTGTAGTCCCAAGCACAATCTGCCTTATTTTTTTTTCCAGTTTTACCGCTCAGAGAGGATTGTGATGATGAGGTCACCTGAATCCTAATAACGCTTCAAGTCGTCATTAGGGCTTGATGCATTTGGCCTGGCATGGACAGCACTGCTGCAGCTCACAGCCAGAATGATTCTGTCTGGCTTCCCCCTCCACACCAGAAGTCTGGAAATGCAGCCTGTTCTTTTCCATTTGGAGTCCTGGGATCTGGGTTATTATTGCCAAAGGCAAAGGAATGAGTTTCTAGAATTATCACTTGGAGGAGCAATGCACCAGGGAGTAAACCTAGGAAGTTTCCAGAAAGCTAGAAGGTGATTATCTCCACAGTGTACTCTGAATGTGAAAACCCAACTAACAGAACATTCGGAGGTAAGTGCACGACTCATCAGCCTGTCTCCACCAGGCCTTTTAGTCAATCTAGGAGGGCAAGAAAGATCACTTCAACTTTAGGATCTTACTGCACTCTTGGGGCAAAAATAAGCCGGTAGCCTTCAGGGGTCTCCAAGACACCTGCTCAGTAAGGATGTTTAGTCTCAACCTCCAGAATGAACTAGGCTCAATTCAAATAAAATTGGTGAGGACCCACTAGTGCCAGGTGGGAGGTGACTAAGGTGGGTATAGGGGAAGGGATGCCCTCAGTCCTATGGTCATGGATTTGCTAGCTGGGCCCTCACCCCAGAGAGTAGTCACCCAGGGGCTGCAGCAACAGAAGGCCTTCCCCAGTGTTAAAGCCTAAGGCCTTGTCCGGGAAGACTAAGACCTGGAAGAAATCACCTGGGGAAGAACCGGGACTAAAGGGCTGTGCTTTGCGCCAGGATCAGGCATTTTCTAGGTTTTCTGAGCAGATCGTGTGGTACATGGGCAGGGCCAGCACATATGGTTGTGTGTGTTGTCCACTGTGCAAGGGCATCCAGCTGAAAGGTGAGCAAGGGCTAGATTCCAGCATGCCTGCCGCTCACCACACCGTGTGCCCATGGTGTTGCATCTGTCCAGAGGGGCATCCTTCTCTAAGTCACACAGACAGACCCTGTGGGCTCACTAGGGCCCTGGATATGAGGAAAATGAAACACCCCCGGGAAGGGGTCAGTGAGATTTGGCTGAGCAGCACAGGGCTGCAGACAGGACGGAAAACACTCCCTTTACCACACTGGCTGCCTTGCGTTTGGTGCTTTGGAATGGAATTGCAGGAATTAACAACCAAACTCACTCTAGTCTATTCCTAGCACCTTGTACACACATTCATGGCCATGTTAACTCTACCTATGCCTCCTCCTGGGCTGGCGTGCAGTTATTCCCAGCGAATCCCTGCAGGTGCTGTAAGAGACAGATCTCTGCACAGGCACTCGTCCTGCCAGCTGGAGTCAAGGTTATCTCATCCAGGCTGGCCGAAACCCATAAGCAGCCCTCTTTCAGTATTCTGCCTGCTGTGCTACCTAAATATAGTTCATGTTACCTGTCTTTTAAAAATATTTCTAGCCTCTCTTTTTTCCCTGTATATTCATGATTTAATTTTATATGCCACTTTTTTCAGTTGCTACACGCTAAGCATTTTCCACAGTGCCACGTCATTTCCACACTGCCATGTGTCAGTATGGCTGTATTATCGCCAGCTAAGCAGGGCTCTGCAGTCCGACTAATCATTATCAAATGGTTTACTTAGCAGACACATGTCCCCCTGGTAGGAAATGTTAAGTGAGGGGTAGAAGATCTCTCCTCAACTCTATTCTGTTCAACATTTTTGCTGATTGACAAGATGATGGCGTAGCATGCAGACCACTCAACAAATCGGCAAAAGACACAGAACTGGAAAGGGTAATACATTGTTGGGACAAAGTAATCAAGATTCAAGATTGCCCAGCAATGCTTCCCTGGAACCTTCTTCTTACCTACCCCTATCTGCGCAGCGTTTTGTCAGAAAACATTTTAAATGGTCCACTTTCAAGGCATGATAAATCTAAGTGCCAGCAGCCAGCCTGTGAATGTAACAAATGGCACAGCCCATGCACCTAGAAGGTCATGATAAACGAACAGAATGCAGAAGAGGGGTCAGCCTATAAAAGGGAAGAAAGTTCTATTATTGGGAAATTGAAATTTAAGAGGGGAAGAGGACAGAGTATAACCTTATAAGGGGGATAATGACACTTAGGCAACGTCCGGGAAGATTGTCACCCCACAATACTCAACCATGAGGAACTGGGGGAGGGACTTGCATGCTAGGAGATAAATTACCTGCTGCAGCTGTCCCAGGTGTGCCTGCCTACCAGCCACCTGATCTTGCAAGACCTCTATTAAAAGTCTCACTTTTGCTGTTCTGTGTGCCTCTGAGTCCATTGTTTGGGTTTGGACAGGTGAGCGTGTTTCTTACAGTTTTACTCAGCAGCCACAACCACAGCAGGTGGCTCATTGGTGCAAGGTGGGCAAGAGACCCAAACTGGGCCAGAAAACCTTCCTGATGATTTTGGAATTGGGGCTTACAGATTCCAGGCGTCTCCAGGTGGCTTGAGCATAGCACATCAGCTAGGGAGACACTGTGGCTGTTTTATCTTGTGACCCCAAAGTGGAGGAGGCTGGTTGGGAGAGAGACTCAGTGAGAAGGAAGGTGCAGAGAGAAGCAAGAGAAAAGAGAGGCAACTAGAACCCTGCTTCATTTGTTCCTGAAGCCCAGTCACATTTCTGTCCCCTTATTCAGAGAGTCCGTATCATGAGAATACAATCCCCTCAGCCTAGGCTGGCATCTGTGTTCATTGCAGCTGAGAAGGTCCCAGTGAAGCCAGCAGGCAGAAGATTTGCAGTCTTGGACTCCAGTTGACCCAAAGATCAATAGAGTCAACAGACTGCAGAAGAATCAAGCCCCAAATTGGGGGGAAGACCACATTTGGAGGGTGACAGTTTTGGGGTGACCTCAGCAAGCAGTAGAATGCCTAAAGAAGTCCCCTGGACAGTGAAATCAGGCTCTACACTCAAGGGCTGCAAGAATTAAATAAATTTTGGCAGAAGAAGGGAAGAAGATTTGGCAGAAAGACACATTTGTCATATAGGGTGTGGAGAACCAAGGTCAGAACTAGGACAAACAAACGAAAGATGCCTGAATGCAAATTTTGGCAGGTTTTTTTCAGCAGGTATCTGCTAGTGGGTAGGGTTTCCTGGGAAGAGGCAGCCAACAGGCAGGAGTTTTAGCAGAGGCTGGGTGGCCGCACGTTGGGTAGGCGAACCTCCTGAACAGAGGTGGTTGGACGCATCCAACCCCAGCCCATGGTTCTGGGGTTGGTGTGAAGTGGCATTTTCCCTATCTTCTGCAGACTGAGAAGTGACCCTCTAACAGATGTTTCAGAAATCCCAGGAGTAGAACGTTTGGCTTGAACTCCTCCTCCCAAGCAGTCCCCCATTTAGGAAATCACCCCAACGGAAGCAGCAAAGGAAGCATTCTCTAAGTGCAGGACAGTGCCAAGAGTGGCCCACCAAGAATATGTGGCCCTCCCTGACTGTCCCTACCTCTGGTGGAAACCTAGAGGGGGCAGGAGGACATATGAGTAAGTGCACCCCCTAAAGGACACGGGGGCTGTTGCCTTGCAGAGGGTCACATGCTGGGCTTGCCTGGCAAATGGAATCTCTCAGTTCAAAATCCACAGGCAGACAGGGAAGTAATTTCCTAGAAATTAAGTCTGAACACAGCCTCTCCTCAAAGAGTGAATATGAGCCAGCAGCTGGGGCACACGGGGTCCTTGTGTGTGCACGTGTTAAGGGTGTGTACTGTTATGTGTGTGCACATCCTCACACACGTACACACCCTCACACTTGTACATACGCTTATGTGTGCACATACCTTCACATCTGCATACACACACCTGCCTCTACACACCCACATGTGCACACGCTCACACACCAGTGCACCTCAGAGAAAGATTTCTTCTCTTCTGAGGAAGTCGGGGAAGCTCCTGGCAGGAGAGTTGAGCTGGGCCTGCCTGAGGCCTGCAGGCCCAGGAGGCTGAGGACTGGGAATTGGTGCAGGGCCCAGCAGAGCTGCAGAAACCTGCCCCCAGGCTGGGCATGTCAGCACAGTGACCACGCAGCAGCAGCCCCGCAGGCGGGGGCTCCCTCCCCAGCCCAGAAGGTTCCCTATAGGGTGCAGAGCGGCCAGCCAGCCTTGGGCCCACTCCAGTTAGAGCTGAGCCAGCAGCGTCTGTCCTCCACCAGCCCTGCCCCCGTGGCCCAGGCTTGCCACTTCCTCCCGCTCCTGGAGCAGGGCCCTGACTTGTTCACACCTCCCAGGCCTGTCCCCCACCTCCCACTCGGTTCCCAACACTGTCCACAGACATTCTTTTAAGGGAGACTTTGCTTGCATCACTGCTCTGCCTAAAACTCAACAGTGACCCATTCCTCAGCCAAAAAGCAAGCCTTCTTCAGCCTAGCATTTTAGAATAATAACACATTTCTCAAGCCCTGAGTGCTTTTACATACACAGTTGACCCTTGAACAGTACGGGTCCACTTATGCACAGATTTTTCTCAATCAAAGTTATATCATACGCCCGCCCTTTCTGCCTCTCCTCCCGCCTCCTCTACCTCTTCTGCCTCTGCCACCCCTGAGACAGCAAGACCAACCCCTCCTCTTCCTCCCCCTCCTCAGCCTACTCAATATGAAGACAACAAAGATGAATCTACTTCCCCTAGGCCGGGCGCGGTGGCTCACGCTTGTAATCCCAGCACTTTGGGAGGCCGAGGCGGGCGGATCACGAGGTCAGGAGATCGAGACCACGGTGAAACCCCGTCTCTACTAAAAAATACAAAAAATTAGCCGGGCGCGGTGGCGGGCGCCTGTAGTCCCAGCTACTCGGAGAGGCTGAGGCAGGAGAATGGCGTGAACCCAGGAGGCGGAGCTTGCAGTGAGCCGAGATTGCGCCACTGCACTCCAGCCTGGGCGACAGAGCGAGACTCCGTCTCAAAAAAAAAAAAAAAAAAAAAAAAGAATCTACTTCCCCTTAATGAATGGTGAGCATGTTTTCTCTTCCTGATGATTTTCTTAATAACATTTTCTCCTCTCCAGCTTACTGTATTGTGAGAATAAGGTGTATATACACTGTATAAAATATGTATTAATCAACTGTTTATGTTATCAGTAAGGTTTGTAGTCAACAGTAGGCTATTAGTTAACTTTGGGGGGAGTCTAAGGTTACATATGGATTTTTTTTTTTGAGACGGGGTCTCCCTCTGTCACCCAGGCTGGAGAGCAGTGGCATAATCATGGTGCCCTGCAGCCGCGACCTCCCGGGCTCAAGCAATTCTCTCACCTCAACCTCCTGAGAAGCTGGAACTACAGGCGCATGCCACCATACCAGAGTGTTTTTATTCTACTGTTTGTAGAGACAGGGTCTCCCTATGTTGCCCAGGCTGGTCTTCAACTCCTGGGCTCAAGTGATCCTCTCACCTCCGCCTCCCAAAGTGCTGGTATTACAGGTGCAAACCACCGCGCCAGCCTTTACATGGATATTCAACTCCATGGGGGTGGGGGCCAGTGTCCCCTAATCCCCGCTGTTGTTCAAAGGTCAACTGTATTTGCCTCTTCGTCCTCACAATCACCCCCTTGAAGTAGGTATTATTATTATGATTATCCGCATATTATAAGTGAGGGAACTCAGGCAGGAGGAGGAGGTCATCACTTGCCCACTAGCACAGACAAAAGGGGACAGATCCAGATTCAAACCCAGACAGTCTGACATCTCAGCCCACACCCTTGCAGCTCAAAGTGTGGTCCCTAGACCAGCGCATCAGCATCACCTGAGAGCTTGTTAGAAATGCAGAGGCTCAGACCCCCCAACCCTGCTGAGTCAGGAAGGTCCCCGAGATCTGAGAAGCTCTGCTTGTGCTTCAGAGCCAGGTCCCTTCTCACCCACCTGCCTCAGCCCTGTCAGCCCCATGCCTTTGCTTGTGCCGTCCTTCAGTCTGGAGCTCTCTGCCCCAGTGTGTGGACCCTCCAGGCCCCCCACCACGTCCACAAGTAGCTCGTGTGCTCCCTCCTCTTCTGACCTCCCTGGTCCATGGCTCCCCCATCCCCTAGGAGAGGATCGGTCCCTCCCATCCTGAGCTCTCGACGCAAGGCCGTGCCTCGGTTATTGTTCTGACATTGCAGAGGGTATTTGTGATGAGTTGGACTTGACGAGTTCCCCTTTTTGTGTGCATGCATGCATGAATGCACACACCTCGTGCTCCTCGTGGAACAGGACAGCCGGCCTCTGAACCCCAGTCCCTGTACCTGTCAGCCGGGGCTCCCCTCCTTCTCTTTCCCACCTCCTTGAATCCAACTCTGAGGGCCTTGGTCTTATGTTGTCCTCCATGCCTGGCCTGATCCCTAATGAAGCCCTTGATCTCAGAACTCAGTGCATCATTCCCCACCAGCCAGGAGCAGCCGGACAGCTTTGCCTGCCTTTTGCCTTTCCCTTCTGATACTTTCCCCTTGATCTCGAGCCCTGTCGGTAGCAAAGGGCAAGGAAGGGGCCTCCCAGCAGAGCAGCCGGTGCCCTTCGCCACTGGTCACCCCTCCCTGCCCCAACACCTGGCCTTGGTGGCTGAGGGCAATTGGGAGGGGTTGGCTAGGCAGCAGCGGCCAGCACAGAGGGCCCAATCTGGCCCGAGAGGCAGGTGGGCAGAGCGCTGGAGGGTGCAGGCAGGAGCAGAGCAAAGGCTTGTGAGCTGAATCCTGTCTCCACAGCGTCCCCTGCGGCCTCACTCTTCAGCACTTCGGCTCCTTCCTTCTCAGCTGGGGAGAATGAGACACAGCCCACGAGGCTGAGGCCATTATGAGGATGAGAGGAGGCGCCTCGTGTCAAAAGAACTGAGTATTTAGCCAATCGCCATTTGATGGACTTCTGGACAGTCAGAAGTGGAGTTCATGAGGAATCATTACCAGGCAGGGAAGCTGTGTCCCATGCGAGGGGGCACGGCCAGCTGTTAACAGAATGAGACGATGCTGCCTCCATCCTGTCGTCCTGCCTGTGGCCCTCTGTGGCTCCCCTTCATTGATTAGGAAAATGGAATCAGGGTAGCGCCTCGGGAGAAAATGCTGTGGATCCAGGGCCAAAGCTCGTTGTGCTCTTGGTGAGCTGTTTACCCTGAGGAGAGCCCAGCAAAGATGGCTGCCGAGTCATCTCCTTCGGCCACTGCTGGGCCTGGACGTCCCTAGAGAGTGGGCTGAAGCCAGGTCATGTTCCCGTCATTGGGGAAGTGGAAAAAAAGGAGCTGCCATCCCGCCTCTCTGACAAACACAGGGAGGTGCCCCCGCGCCTCCGCCACTCTGCCAGGGATACAGACAGACACTCAGGCAGCACCACAGGCCCCAAGAGGCACAGGCACACTGACAAAAGCAAACCCATACCGGGGACACAGACACCACACACATTTAGTCATTGCTGGCGGCCCCCAGGTGCCAGAGACTCTCCCAGAAGCTCAAGGACTCGAATGAGGTGTTGGTGTGTTCAACACCCATGCCCCCCTACACACACACACCTGTGTATGCCCACACGCTGCCACTCTGACCTGTGGGTGGGGGCAGGCACGTGAGTGGGCACTGAGTCTTGGCCTGAGCAGGTGCGTGGGTGTCCCCCCCGCCGCACTCAAATGGGCAGCTGGAAAGCAGGGTCAGGCTCAGGTGCGCAGAGCACAGTGGCCCTGAGCTGGCGTGGTGGGCGTTGCCATGGAGATGAGAGCCGCAGAGGCAGCACTGCAGGCGAGCTCCGTGTGGGCGGCTGAGCCCGCAGATCCACAGATCTCAGGAGGGATTGGGCAGTGCTGGAGGCTCCAAGACGGGAGGGGTGGCCTCTTGAGGTGGGGGTGGGGCTGAGGGGCTCTGGAATGACAGGAGCAGCTGCTCGGGTGGCAGGCCTGGGTGCGGGGTCATGAACTTGTGGTCTTGGCTGGGAGCACAGACAATGCGGCCTCTGCCCCATCAGTGCCACTCACTCCCACTCCTGTCCCCCACCAGCAACTGTGCTGAGCTCATAGCCAAGGCAAAGCTATCAGGGAGGGCGAGCAGAGGCGGGGAGCTAAGGATCGTGGCTGGTTTTGGGAAAACAGCTGAGGAGGGTCTAGCTGATTCTCCCCACCTCCTGGCATCACCTGACGTCTCTTTCTTTTCCACTCGTCCCTCCTTTGCAGCCTAGTGGAATGGGAATCACACAGGATTGGGAGTCAAACAGTAAATCAGGATGCCGGTCCCTGTCGACCAACTCTGGGACCATGAGCAACCTGCCCAGTGAATCTCAACCCGTGTCTTCACATCTGTAAAATGGGATGAGGAACCCTGATCGACCTACCTCCAGAGCTGCTGAGAAGGTCAAATGACTCTCAAGAAATTCAACTAGACAGACATGGACAGATGCTTACTATGCACCAGCACGCCGTGGCGCTCCAGGGACGGAGAGAAGCACACTCTCGTGGAGCTCAGCAGTGAGTGGGTGGGAGACGAGTGCATGCAAACAAGACAGCTTGGATAAGCACCAGGACTCAGCCTGTTCCAGCAGCTCCTGGGAGTGCCTGCTAAGGGCCAAGTACCAGGATACAAAGAGGCAAGGGCGGCGGAGGAGCCCAGGGACTGCATGGGATTCAAATCACAGAAGAGCAGCGGCCTCCCCCAGAGCAGCCCTCAAATGCATCCGACTCATTCATCCTCGTAACCCGCCAGGTGGAGCCACTGAATGCTCTCCCCATTTTACAAGTGAGAAAGCTGTGATCAGAAAGAATAAACAGCTGTCCCAAGTGCAAACGCACCCTGGGAAGAGGTGGAGCTGGGATTTGACTCCCGTCTGGCAGGTCCCAGAGTCCCTGCTTTGGGCCACTGAGCTCAACTGCTTCTCCCGGCCTCACCCTTCCATGTGTCTATGGCCTCTGGGAAGGAGCTGCCCGGTGTCAAAGGCCCTCCCCTTCTCCCTGCCCCGGCCCTGGCCTGGGCTGTGGTCCCACCAGCCACTCACCCCTCCGCCTTCCCTGTTCTCTCCTCCTTGCTTGCCTTCAATAAGACGGTCCAGGGGCGTGGACAGATAGCACAGTGTCACAGAGCCCGACAGCACTGACATCGGCGTCCTGCACCACCACTTGCGAGCTGGGGCAAGGCCACGCAGCCTCTCTGAGCGCTGTTTCCGTGCTGCAGTCCACGCATGGGCAGTGTGGGGCATGAGCCAGACCCTCAACATCTTCAGTGCTCACGAGGCCCTCTGCACCCCCTGTGCTTCCAGAAGGGGCCATCTGTCCCCTGTTTCCAGGCAGTGGAAGGTGGAGTCTAGCCTGGCAGGACAGGAGGCAGAGGCTGGGCCTTGTCTCCAGAGAAACCGGGGCTCAACTCCTGCCTCCTCCCTCACTCGCTGTGTGTCCTGGGGAAGGTAGCAAGGCCTCTCTGAGTTTTGTTCCTGGGGCCTCCCACCCCAGGGTCCCAGATGGGATCCAGCAGGACCAGAGGGCCATGGGTCTGAGCTGGCAGGATCTGAGCTTGGAGACCTTGCACCTCTGCAGAGGACCCCCACCCCTTCCAGCTCCTCCAAGTGGCCCCCTGGTAGCCTCCCTGGCCCATGTGAATGGGGGAGGGGGAAGAAGGAGCTGTCGCCTGGGTTTGAGGTGGGGGCACTGGCGGATGGCAGAGGAAGCCTGCCTGGGCTGGAAGAGGGCACCCTATAGCTCCCCTCTCTGGGCCTGGCTCCCCCACCGCTGACAGCCTGGGCTGTGAACAGGCCCGTGGGAGGGCCTGCACCGGGCAGGGATGCCCCTACCTCCCCAGGGAGGATGTGAGGCCGAGGCTGACCCAGGTCTCGGGGAACAGCCTTACAGTGGGCAGCTTTGAGAAACCCAGTGAGAAGGGCCAGCTCTGGGCTCAGAGGCCAGGGAGGGCGTGGGAGAAAGAGGCAGTGCCCCGCACTGGCTGGCATCTCTTGAGGTTTCTGTAGAAATGTTTGCTCTGGCAGGAAAAAAAAAAAAATCTGTTGCCATGGTAACCTATGTCTTCCCTCCCCAGCTGAGTCCTCAGAGGGAAAATCATCTCAGAATTCCCAGGGATGCGTGGCCAGCTACATTTAGGGAAAGCTTCCTGAACCCAGGCCTCCCTGCAGGGTGAAGGGGCCACATTCGCTCAAACACTAGAGCCTCATTCGTTCATTCATTTGTTCTTTCAACAATCACTGAGACTCTATGCCCCACCCTGTGCTGGGCCTGGGGATGTGGAAATTCATCTAACTCTGTCCCAGAACTCAAGGAGCTCAGACTCTGGTGGGAAGACAGGTGTGTAAGCGTGAAGCCATGGAGGTGGTGAGAGCTTTGACAGGGGATGGCAGAATGCTGACGAAGCACAAAGGGAAGGTGGGAGGGCTTCCTGGAGGAGGCCGGCTTTGGCTGGGTCTTTGGGCTGTTCTAGACCCTGGAAGCCCTTAGAGCCCGACCCCCTGCCTGGCGCTCCACCCATTTTACAGAGGAGAGCATTGAGGTCCGGAGAGGGTGAATGACTTGCCAGGGTACAAGCAAATGAGTGACAATGTGCAGATGGGGCTGATGTTCATAAAAGGAAAGGCAGCTTCATATCTGACCTGAATAAATAATGTATTCTGGATTTTAATTATTTAAAAAGCCTCCATTTCACTGGTGTCTCATCAAAAATAGAAACTCTCTTCCTTTCACTCTAGATTTCTTTTGAAAGTGGCAGGTGGGCGCAGAGGTGGGGCCTGGGCCTCTGAAGCGTCCTGCTTGTGGCAGTAGCTGTGAAGCACGGGCGGAGAATCAGAGGCCGCAAGCCCCTGTAGAGCCTCCAATGAAGAAATGACAAGTGACCGTCATCCTGGAGCCTCCCCCCTGCCTTAGGCCAGTCCGCACCTAGTCCTCAGATGGGTGGTCAGCACACCGCTGTTCCCACAAGACTCATGTGGTCCCCCAAGTCCACCAGCTTCTCTTTCCTCCCGGGCACACGGGGGTCATGACAGCAGCACCTCTTGGAGATGTTGAAAGAATCCTGCATTCGATGTCTCTGGGGGGTCCCATCTCTGTCCCTAGACCTGACACAGCATAGACCCCCAACTTATGGACATTTCCATCTTTCAAGGACAGGCCTTAGAGAAAGGAAAGAAAACCAAATCGCCGAGAGGTGTGAGAAGAAAGGGCTGGGGAGGGAAAGCCAGGACACACCAGCCTACTCTTTGCCGTCAGGGTGATCCTGTGGCTTTGAAAATCTGGATCAGTTCCCCAAAACACAGCCAGTCAGGGGCTCTCCCTCCCCAGCGTGCTCTGCAGCACTCCCGCCCCTTGTTCCTCGGTCGCATCACACAGATCGGCTTCTTTTCCATGGGAAGCAGCCAATGAGCTGTCAGAAGAAGGTCCCATTCCCTGGCTCCAGCCCAGCACCAGACAGAATCTCGCTGAGGCTCCCAACTGCCACCACCCCCATCTGTCTTCCTTGTCGTGTGCCTGTGGGGCTTAGCTCTGAACAGAGACGTCACCCAAACGGGGTGAGGCCACCACAAGTCAAGGTCTCACTTCCAAACCAGAGCACACTCAACTCCAGTCCACCTCTCTCCGCTTCGCTGTCCCCAGACCCCATCTGTAACATTTGCACCTCTGTTGGAGAAGGTCAAAAGTCAATCACCAAACCCCAAGCCCCCTCCAGCTCCTGCGCCCACCACGCTGCCCTTGACATTCCTCCCTCATGCTTGTACCTTCCGCTGGGCTCTGTCATGAACAAGAACTGCAAAACCCTGGGGAGCGCTGCTGCTCTCCAGGTCATTTCTATCAAATTAACGCCCCTGGGTCCCAAACCACCCTGGGAGGTAAATATTATTATTAAGTAGCGGGCAAGTGACCATGAGCTAGGGGGTGGCAGAAGCAGGGCAGAAATGGAGGTCAGCATCTCCGCCTCCAATTCCCGCCCTTCCCCTCTCTCCAGCCTTCTTTATCTCATTTGATCTTGACAGCTGCAGAGAGCTGCCACTCCCCACTTTACAGGCTAGGAAGCCTCAAAAAGCAAAGTGACGTGCCCAGAGCTCTGGAACAAATCCCTTGACCTCCACAGGGGCTGCATGAATGTCGTTGGTGGCTTAAGCCACCAAAACCTGTTGTCTCCCAGTTCTGGAGGCCAGAAGTCCAACAGCAATGTGCCAGCAGGGTTGGTTCCTCCTGGGGCTATAAGGGAGACTGCTCCAGGCCTCTCCCTCCGTGTCTGGCGGTTTGCTGGCCATCTTCCACGTTCCTTGGCTTCTAGATGCATCTCCCAGTCTCTGCCTTCAGGCTCACATGGCCTGTATTTGTGTCCAAATATCCTATAAAAATAAGGACACTGGTCACAGGTCATAGTGGGTAAGGGCCCACCCTACTCCAGAGTGGCCTCATCTTCACAAATCACATCTGCAATGGCCCTGTTTCCAAATACAGTCAATTCTGACTTCCAGGGCATTCAAATGTCAACATGGGAATTGAGAGACACAATTCAACCCGTAAGAGAGGCTCAGGGGTCATTCCCCAGGAGGCAAGGTGTGGTCATCCCATCTCTACCCACAGAATCCACTGCAGAGGCAACTGGCCTGGCCCCAAGAAAGCTTCCCGAGGACTCTGACTTCTACCAAAAGGCTGAGGAGCAGTTGGAGCAGGAAGGAAGGAGCTCACGTGGAGGCCTTCCCACTTCTCTTAGGAGAACACGTCATTCTGAGAGCCTGGGCCTGGACTGAGGGGCAGAGTCTGCAGTTCTAGTCCCCGAGATCCACTCTCCTGCCCGTGACTCCAGTGTCAGGGCTCATCTCTGTGGTCCTTAAAGGCAGTGGCTGCGGCAGCACGACTGGGGATGGCAGAAGGACCTCTACACAGGACTGCTTGGGATCCCAGTCTCCACGTGTTAGCTGTGTATCTTCAGACAACTGACTTTTCCCTTCTGAACTTGAGTTTTCTCCTCCAGGAAAAATGGGGCTTTGCAGGTTTGCTGTGGGGACAGCGCCTGAGCTCACCTAGGCAGAGACAGCAAGTTCCCACCTGGCCCCAGAAGAGACCAAGCTTGCTGTCCTAGTGTCCAAAAAGCCCCCACACCAAGATGCCAACCCCACACCCATACCTGCCCCCATACCTGGCTCCAGGCACAATCATCTTCACTGGGTTAAAAAGAAAAATCTCTTGGGACCCCAAGGCAGGTGGATTACCTGAGCTCAGGAGTTCAAGACCAGCCTGGCCAAGACGGTGAAACCCCATCTCTACAAAAATACAAAAAAATTAGCCAGGCGTGGTGGCGTGCGCATGTAATCCCAGCTACTTGGGAGGCTGAGGCAGAATTGCAGTGAGCCGAGTAAGCAGAGGTTGCAGTGAGCTGAGATCACACCACTGCACTCCAGCTTGGGCGACAGAGCAAGACTCCGTCTCCAAAAAAAAAAAGAAAAGAAAAAAAGAAAAGTGTCTTCTGAAAATGGGGTCAGATTGTAAGTCACCCTCCGTGTTCTTCCCCAGTGCCAGACAGAGTGGACCTGAGGGCTGGCTTCAGCCACTTCTGTCCGGAAGCCTGCAGGCCGCCTGTGAGTGAGTCAGCCCAAACAGAAAGGTGAGGTTTAGATAAGAGAAAGGGGGACATCATTTCCAATGTATTTTGGGGGTGTCCTTTTTCCTTTCTCTTCCTTGGCCAGGATGAGTCCCTCGGGGAGGGGGGAACGAGAGGACCTCAGAGGTGGGCTCCGGTCGGGGACTCAGGAAATGGAACATGTCACCATTCTGCCTGCTCTCCACCGTGGAACGAGTCCTCACTGCCATGGGACAAGTGAGACTTCCAGACAAGGACCTGCCATGGACCAACCCAGCCACTTGGGGCAATGACTTTCTCTCCCTCAAACCTCCGTTTCCTCACCTGAGATAGGGAGATCTCTAACCTCACCCAGCCCCTTTCATGGAGCCATTGAGACGATCAGAGGACTAATGTCAAATGTGAAAAATGCCTCGGATGCCATGAAATGCCACAGGGGTGTCAGCTTTGGGCGAGGCCACTAGAGTTCCACGGCAACGAAGGGCTGCAGAAGCCATGCCGATGATCCGTGGGGATTCTGAGCTCCAGGGAGAGAAGGGGAAAGTTCAGCCTACGCAGCAGGTTGGGATAGAGCAAGCGGGGAGACCAGACCTGCCAACCCCCAGGCCCGGCTGAACCAGCCCTTCCTCTGGGCCTGCAGGGGGTTGGAGGGGCTCCCCTTTGCACAGTAGAGGTGCTCCTGGGCGCAGCAGCCTGGGATAAAGCATTTTAAGCCCAAGGTGTTTGGGACAGGTCTTGCTGTTGGTTACTTTCACAGGGACAAGTCAGACTCAGTGCATAACGGCAGGGACTGAGGACTGCTCCTGACTGCGGGGAAGGCTGGCAGGGCTTGGTCGGATCTTGCACTGCCTCCCTCCTCCCTCTTGGAGGCCAGATACACCATCCTGTGCCTGAGCCTTGGCTAGAGATGTCCCCTTAGCCTGGCTGTCCTTCCCACTCCTTCCCAGCTGGGGAGCAGCACCCTTCAACCACCTGCCCACGGCCCCTGCTCCGGGAAGCCCACCTCACAGCCAGCCAAAGGTGACTCTGCCCTCCCCGCCCTGGCCATGAAGTGTGGAGTAGTGGAAAGGGTGAGGTCCAGCTCTGGAAACCTGGCTTTTCCTGCCACCGCACCATGACCGTGAAACGTGAGCAAGCACTTCGCCTCTCCGAGCCTGATTCCTTATCTATAATTGAGTTTAATTCCCAGGAGTGCTGGGGGGAGGAGGGTTAAATTTGCACATGGAAGAAATACTTTTGAGCATCTATTAAATGCCAGGCTTAAAAATGTACACGTGTGTGTTAGTCATAAAAAAAACCCAGGCCTGACTTTAGGCATTTATCAAAAAAGACAAAGCCTGTATAAGTGAATATTCTAATGGGGGACACAGTGGACAGATGAACCACGACTCAAACAAGAATAACAGAACAGAGCAAGGATGTAGATTCATCCACTGAGGGTGCTGTGCTCTCTACAGACACCATAGGCACTTAATAAATGCTGAATGCATGGATGGATGGATGGATGGATGGATGGATGGATGGATGGATGGATGGACGGGTGGATGGGTGGATGGACGGGTGGATGGGTGGATGGACGGGTGGATGGGTGGATGGATGGGGACGGGTGGACGGATGGATGGATGGATGGGTGGGTGGGTGGATGGATGGGTGGATAGGTGGCTGGACTGGTGGATGGATGGATGGATGGGTGGGTGGGTGGATGGATGGGTGGATGGGTGGATAGACGGGTGGATGGATGGATGGGAGGATGGATGGGTGGATGGGTGGATGGACGGGTGGATGGATGAATGGATGGGTGGGTGGGTGGATGGGTGGATGGATGGATGCTGCATCATACCCCCACCTCTCAAAGGCCATGGTTGTCACGCACAGTATCTCCTTCTCAGAAGACCTTGCCAACCCCCCAAGGTGGGTCAAGGAGCAGCCAGAAGCGGGCTCTGAGTGGAGGTGGGCCTGGCGCCCCTCCCACGCTGCCTCCTCCTCTCCTAGGACCATCTCAGAAGTAGCCTCCCCTTGCAAGGAGGCTGGCAGGGCAGAGAGGGTCACCCAAGGCCCGGAAAGAGCCCCAGCAGCTGGCAGCAAGTGTCCCAGGCACAGGGCGAAGTCTCTGCCTGTTTCCTGTCTGGACCTCACAATGCCTTGGCGCAGCAGGCCTTCCCCCTGGGAGCTGGTGCTGAGAGAGCGGCGGAGGAGGAGAGGAGGAAACCCCACCTCGGGGGATCAGGGATCAGGAGAGCCAGCAGGGCCTTCAGAACTCCCCTGATTCAGGTTTCTCACTTCTAGGTGGGGACATGGAGCCCTACAGAGGGTGAAGACTGGCAGAGGTAACACAAAGTGAGGGATGGGGCAGAATTAAGCCAGGTCGGCCTGAGTCATTTACAATTTACCTTCAAAAGCCCCCAGCTTCTGCTGGATGTTTCCTCCCCTTTTAAATGCACCCTGCCCTTGGTCTTGTCCTTGGCTTTGTCTTTGGTCCTGTCCCTGCCCTTGGCTCTGTCCCTGTCCTTGGCCCTGCCCTTGACTATGTCCTTGGCCTTGTCCTTGGCTCTGCCCTTGGCCCTGTCCTTGGCCTTGCCTTTGACGCTGTCCCTGCCCTCGGCTCTGTCCTTAGTGGCCCTGCTCCCTGGCATGCCCCCTCGCTCACCCACCGCTCCCTGTCTTACTAATCCAAGGCCACCCTGCTTGTCTCCCCTGTCCCTCAGGCCTTTTGTCAACTGTGGAGATGATGACACTCAGTGGGTAACTGTGGCTTATGGCTTGTGGCTTAAGGAAAAGCACTCCAAGTTTCCACCCCACGTGCTCGGTCTCTAGAGGGTCCTAATGTGAGACCACAGTCTCAGGCAAGCCATTCCAGGGCATGAGGCTGAAGAAGTGGCTGACAGTCCCAGGCCAGGCAGCGCTGCCAGCTCCTCTCCTCAAGGTGGAGCTCTCCTCTCCGCCTCTGCAGGAGTCAGCAGTTCACTCAGCACATGGGTGCACAGGCACATGCGGGCACACATGGGCACACACGGGCACACACAGGCTCACATGGGCACACACATGGGCATACAAAGGCACACATGGGCTCATGTGGGCACAACAGGCATATACAGGCCCATGTGGGCACACTCGGGGCACACATGGGCCCATGCAAGCACGTATGGACACACACAGGCACACATGGACACACATGGTCACCCACATGGGCAAACACTCCCAGTTACTCCAACCTACCTCCAGACCTTCCCAACCTGGATCCTCCCCATCTGGGCATCCTGGGTGGAAGGTAGAGCTCTCCGCAACACCTGCCTGGCTGAATAGAAAAAGAAAATAAATAAAAATGGAGCCTTTTCTCAGCTTCTTGGGGAAGTCGTGGGCCGGCCAGGGGTTGGCAGGAATCAAATGGGCTGGGTCAGCACCGCATGAATCAGGGGATTTGAAAATTCCTGGGCGAGAGGTTCTGCAAATCACCAGATCAGAGCACTATGGAGACGTGGTGTTTAACATCACAGAATCTCAGAATCGCAGACCCTCAGGAACAAGCACAGCTATTCCCAGCCTCCTCCCCACAGATGTCTCCAAATCCCGGGCAACACCCGCTGAAGCCCCTGTCTGGCTTCCTTGCTGCTGTCGGCCTCACTCCCTTCCTGTCCACGCGGCCCACCCTCCCAAGCGACCTTCTGCCCAGCCACAGCCATTAGCTCCCTGCTGCTCAGAAGCCATAGCAGGCTCATTTTTGTGAGGAGGACAGAGTTCACTAGCTCACCCTCTGCCAATCCCCTCACTACCAACCTCCTTTCCCTTCCAGTCTCCCCCAGAGGGGCCACACTATAGCACACATAGTAAAAAAGTCTGGGCACAAGCCCTGATACACATCTATTGTTTGTTTGAAAATGATGTCCCTGACAGTGCAAGATGACTGGCCTCGTCCTGGCATGGCTCAGGGCTCCCAGACAGCACGAGAGGGGGTAGTGGAAGCTGCTGGCCTCCCGAGGCCTGGCCCGGCCACCACCCGCCTTCCCTTGGCTGCCTCTCACTGGCCAGAGCAACTACAGAATCTGCCCGGATTCGGGGAGTGGCATGGGGTGGGGTGGGGGGTGACGATGGCTCTAAGAAACGGCTTTGAAGATGGAGGGAGGGCCATGAGCCAAGGACCAGGGCAACCTCAGAAGTGGGAAAAGGCAAGGGACCAGCCTCCCCGCAGAGTCTCCGGAAGGAAGATAGCCTGCTGATGCCCCAGCTGGTGCCCACGAAGACCTGCTGCGGCCTTCTGACCTCCAGAACTATAAGATAGTCAGTGTGTCTTGCAAAATAACAAATCAGTGGCTTAAAACCATGAAATTTGTGGTAACTTGTGACAGCAGCAATAGGAAATTGATACAAGTATGTATCCGACTATTATTATGTGTTAGTGTTGTCAGAGTAGCAAGAAACAGCCATCAGCTTTAGCAAAAAAAAAAAAAAAAACCCACAAAAAACCCAGAAAATGTATGAAAAGATACTGTCCCAGCTCACAGGATCAAAGTGCTGAGCAACCACTCACAGGAAGCAGGAAACACGGAGGCTCTGGGTGGATCAGCGGAGCAAGAAGTTCCTGCCCTTCTCTCAGGGCACCTGCCTGGCGGGGGCTCCATGCAAGTCCCAGGCTCCATGAACCTGGATCCCAGCCTCACTGGAAGGGGAAATCCAGAACCAGCCTGCCTCTGCCTGTGATGGCTAGGAGGGGCAATTGCTGGGCCAAGAAGCCACCCCTATGGGCAGCTGCTGGAGCCCAAACCCCCGTTCTAGCAAGCTGCAGCTGGTGCAGAACTTAAAACCTGCGGCCCCCAAGGCCACAGTTGCTCTCAAAGGCAGGCTGGTGAGGAGGCGTGTGTGGCCTGAGCAGGATGCTAGAGAGCCGGGGGAGGTGAGGGAGGAAGAAGCATTGGCTCCAGCTGGCAGAGCCCTGGGGTCAGGAGGAGAAGCCGGAGAAGCTCATGAAGTCCAGAGTCTGTGTGCTAGAGACTTGCGAGACGCATTTGGCCACAGACGGTTTTATTCAGCTTGCGTGGTTTTTGTTTGCCTGTCTGTATAATGGCCACAATATACTGAAGACATTAACAAGATGGATTTGCAATTTGCTTTCAAATCATGTTTCTTTGCAGCCCCCCAATCCCCAAAGTGAGGAATGAGTTTATGGCTTCAGAGAAGGAGGTGAGGTTTCTACCCTGTGCCAAATAAAATGTCTTCACTTTGAGACTGAAAGTTCACTTTTTAGAGCCAGAGAACTTTTACAGGTTGGCACATGTTTCTGCTGAGGGCTGGGTAGGGAATCTTTTAGGTCAGTGGGTTTGTGGTCGGCAGGTTTGTGGTCTCGGTTGCAACTCCTCAACGCTGCTGTTGAAACACGAAAGTGAGCGAACATGGCTGTGATTCAATAAAACTTTATCGGTCCTGGAATTTGCACTTCATATAATTTTCACATGTTATGAAACATTATTCCTGTTTTGATTTTTTTCAACTATTTAAAAATGTAGCAACCATTTTCAGGCAGCTGGCTATACAAAAGACATGGCAGGCTGGCTTTTGGTCCCTGAAGTGCTGTTTACAGGTATTTATTCTAAGACGAGTTAGAGTGACCACTCATCCAGGCTTGCCTGGGACCTTCTGCTTTAGCATGAGAGTGCTCTGCTCTGTCGGTGATTAGATGGAGGGATGACCCAGGTTTGTCCGCCTCAGGTCTTCCCCAGCTCCCAGGTGATCTCACCTGGAGTTAGGAGGTTCTGAGGGGACAGGGGCTATGCCCTTGTAACAGAGGCTGCTGGACAGATGGACCGGGCCCAGGATGGGTTGGGAGGCACAGTCAGGCCTCAGGGGGTTCCTATAGCACTGGTGAAAATGAAGGAGGTTCCTGTGAAAAGGAAGGACCTTGAACCTGACAGGGTTAAGAGACAGCAGATCTCAGACCTCAGACCTCTAGCCTCAGGCATCGCACAGGCCAAGCAGGGACAGGCAGACATGGGGTGTGGGCCCAGTGGCTAGAGGAGCCAGCTCGACTGTCCCCAGTCAGTCCATGTCACTGGGTTTTGTCCCCTGCCTGACCCTTGTAGGATCCAGATTTCCAACCCCTGGTAGGCGGCTGGGAGGCGTAGAAAGGGAGTACTGGGCGCCAGGAAAATGGGGTTCCCGGAAGATGACTCAGGCACCCCAGAATATGTCTCCATCACTAATAAAGTCCAGAAGCAAGACTGTGCCCATCCACTGCGATGATGGTTTCTACGTGATGTAACTATCATCAAGCCAAACCTGCGGTAACGCCAACCCCTAAAGGCAACCAGGACTTCAGCCAAGTTCAAGTCCTGCATTGCATCAATACATTACGTGGACTTTGAGCATGTCAGTTCTCCTCTCTGAGTTTTACTATCCTTGTCCATATAATGAGGTGGGGTGGGTTTCCCACTGGATCTGAACATCTGTTTTTTGTTTGTTTGTTTTATTGTTGTTGTTTTTGAGACAGAGTCTCACTCTGTTGCACAGGCTGGAGTGCAGCGGAGTGATCCCGGCTCACTGCAACCTCCAGCTCCCGGGTTCAAGCGATTCTCCTGCCTCAGCCTCCAGAGTAGCTGGGACTACAGGCATGCACCACCACGCCCGGCTAATTTTTGTATTTTTAGTAGAGACGGGGTTTCACCATGTTGGCCAGGCTGGTCTCCCGACCTCAGGTGATCTGCCCGCCTCGGCCTCCCAAAGTGCTGGGATTACAGGCTTGAACCACCTCACCTGGCCAACATCTCAGTTTTAAAATCTGAAGCTACTACTGACCGGTAAGAAAGAAAAGCAACCTCTTCAAATGGCAAAAGCCTCTCTACTAACCCCTGTAGAATATAAAAAGAAAATCAGCTAGGTGAGCACGGAAATCCTGTTTTTAGGGCAAATTTCCTATGGGTTATAAATAAGCAGTTCTTAGCGGAAGATCCCCCCACACTGGACCTGGGAGGCCCACACCACTTTACCCTTGACCCAGGCACGCTGATGTCAGCAATAAAGGATGTGACATGCCAGAGGGAGCTGAGGTTCCTGGAAACAGCTGTTGCCAAGGTAACAGCAGGCCAGGCTGCAAACAGGTAGAAACAAGAGGCTCTTCTTACTCACCTTGGAAATTACCAGGAAGCTGATTAAATCTTCTCAGAATCACAGATAGGAGCCGAGAAGCCTTCTTTTCAGGAAACTCACAGCGCAAAGCCACCCTTGCTGGGCTGGGAATAAGAAGCCTGGGTTCTCATGTCTGTGCCATGATTACAGGCACTGCTTACTCTGTTGGACCTCAGATACTGTGCAGTTTTTACAAATTGAAGGTTTGTGGCAATGCTGTGTCAAGCAGGCCTATCAGTACCATCCTTCCAACAGCACCTGCTCACCCTGTGTCTCATGCCACATTTTGGTAATTCTCGCAATATTCCAAACTTTTTCCTTATTATTATATCTGCTATGTTGATCTGTGATCAGCAACCTTTGGTGTTATTTGATGTTACTGCTGTAATTGTTTTGGGGCACCATGAATCGTGCCCATATAAGATGGTGAATAATAATAAATGGCATGTGTTCTCACTGCTCCACTGACCAGCCATTCCCCCATCTCTCTCTCTCTCACTTCTTCTCTTTCTCCCTCTCCTTGGTTCTCCTTATTCCGAGACAAAACAAATATGGAAATTAGGCAAATTAACAACCTTACAATGGCCTCTGAGTGTTCAAGTGAAAGGAAAAGTCAGTCTCTCACTTTACTTCAACAGCTAGACGTGATGAAGCTAGTGAGGAAGGCACACTGAAAGCTGAGAAAGGCTGAAAGCCTGGCCTCTTGTGTCAAAGAGCCCAGTTGTGAAGGCAGAGAAAAAGAAGTTCTTGAAGGAAATTAAAAGTGCTACTCCAGTGTACACGTGGATAATAAGAAAGCAAAGCAGACATTGCCGAAAGGGAGAAAGTTTTAGTAGCCTGGATAGAAGCTCAAACCAGCCACAACCTTCCCTTAAGCCACAGCCTAATCCAGAGCAAGGCTCTAACTCTCTGTGAAGGCTGAGAGGGGTGAGGAAGCTGCAGAAGAAAAGCTTAAAGCTAGCAGAGGTTGGTTCATAAGGTTTGTATTAGTCCGTTCTCACACTACTGTAAAGAACTACCTGAGGGCTGAGGGGGGTGGATCACAAGATCAGAAGATCGAGACCATCCTGGCTAACACAGTGAAACCCCGTCTCTACTAAAAATACAAAAAAATTAGCCGGGCGTGGTGGCAGGTGCCTGTAGTCCCAGCTACTAGGGGAGAACCGGAGGCGTTGCATGAACCGAGTCTTCCACTGCACTCACCTGGAGACAGAGGAAAATCTCAGAACTACCTGAGACTGGGTAATTTATGAAGAAAAGAGGTTCGATTGACTCACAGTTCCTCAGGATTAACAGGGAGCATGATCGAGAGGCCTCAGGAAACTGACAATCATGGCAGAAGGTGAATGGGAAGCAAGGGCCTTCTTCACATGCTAGCAGGAGAGACAGAGCCGGGGGGAAATGCCATACACTTTTAAACCATCAGATCTCATAAGAACTCACTCACTATCACGAGAACAGGAGGGGGAAAATCCATCCCCATGATCCAATCACCTCCCACCAGGCCCCTCCTCCAATTCAACATGAAATTTGGGTGGGGACACAAATCCAAACCCTATCAAGGTTGAAGGAAAGAAGCCAGAACATAAAAGTGCACGTGAAGCCGCAAGTGCTGGTGAAGAAGCCGTAGCAAGTCATCCAGAAGATCCAGCTAACATCCTTGATGAAGGGGGCTCCACCAAACAACAGGTTTTCAATGTAAATGAAACAGCCTTCTATTAGAAGAAGATACCATCTAGGACTTTCATAGCTAAAAAGGACAAGTCAATGCCTGGCTGCAAAACTCTGGAGGACAGGCTGCCTGCCTTGTTAGGGGATAATGCAGCTGGTAACTTTAAGTTGAAATCGATGGTCGTTTACCATTCCAAAAATGCTAGGGTCATTAAGAATTACGCTGAATCTACTCTGTCTATGCTCTGTGAATGAAATGCTGAAGCCTGGATGATAGCACCTCTGTTTACAGCATAGTTTATTGACTATTTTAAGCCCACTGTTAAGACCTACTGCTCAGAAGAAAAGATTCCTTTCAAAACATTACTGCTCAATGACAATGTACCTAGTCTTTGATGGAGATGCACCAAGAGCTTTGATGGAGATGTATGGGAGATTAGTGTTGTTTTCATATCTGCTAACACAACATCCATTCTGCAGCTCAAGATCAAGGAGTAATTTCAACTTTCAAGTAGAATTAGTTAAGAAATCCTTTTCATAAGGCTATAGCTGTCATAGCTGCCATAGATAGTAAATCCTTTGATGGATCTGGGCAAAATACATTGCAAACCTTCTGGAAAGGATTCACCATTCTAGATGCTATTAGGAACATTCATGATTTATGGGAGGAGGTCAAAATATCAACATTAACAAGAGTTTGGAAAAAGCTAATTCCTCCCCTTGTAGATGACTTTGAGGGGCTCAGTGGATGAAGCAACTGCTTCATGTGGTGGAAACAGCAAGAGAACTAGATCCTAAGCAAATAAACTTGGGAACAAAAACCAAATACTGCATGTTCTCACTTACAAGTGGGAACTAACTATCGGGTACTCGTGGACATAAAGATAGTAATGGACACTGGGAACTACTAGATGGAGAAAGAGGGAAGGGGACAAGGGTTGAAAAATGTTGGGTATTATGCTCAGTGCCAGGGTGACAGGATCAGTCATGCCCCAAACCTCAGCATCAGGCAATTGTACCCAAGTAACAAATCTGCACACGTGGCCCCTAAATCTAAAATAAAAGTTGAAAAAGAAAAAAAAAGAGAGAACTAGAATGAGAGGTGGAGCCTGAAGCCATGAGTGATCTCATGATAAAACTTGAGTGGATGAGGAGTTGCTTCTTATGGATGAGCAGAGAAAGTGGTTTCTTGAGACAAAATCTTCCCCTGGTGAAGACACCATGGACGTTGTTGAAATGACAACAAAGGATTTGGCATATTCCATAAACTTACTTGATAAAGCAGTGGCAGGGTTTGAGAGTAGTGATTCTAAATTTGAAAGCAGTTCTACCGTGGGTAAAATGCTACCAAACAGCATCGCATACTAGAGGGAAATCTTTTGTGAAATGAAGCACCAATCGATGCAGCGAGCCTCACTGCTGTCTTACTTTAAACATTGCCACAGCCTCCCCAGACTTCAGCAGTCACCATCCTGATCAGTCAGCAGCCATCAGCATCAAAAGGCAAGACCCTCCACCAGCAAGAAGATTAGGACTCACTGAAGGCTCAGATGATCATTAGCATTTTTTAGCAATAAAGTATTTTTATTTTTTGTTTTGAGACACAGTCTTGCTCTGTCACCCAAGCTGGAGTTCAGTGGTGAGATCTCAGCTCACTGCAAATTCTGCCTCCTGGGTTCAAGCGATTCTCCTGCCTCAGCCTCCCAAGTAGCTGGGACTACAGGTGTACACCACCACACCTAGCTAATTTTTGTATTTTTAGTAGAGATGGGGTTTCACCATGTTGGCCAGGCTAGTCTCCATCTCCTGACCTCAGTGATCTGCCTACCTCGGCCTCCCAAAGTGTTGGGATTACAGGCATGAGCCATTGCACCCAGCCACATATGTTTAATTTAATATACATTAGGTTTTTTAGACACAATGCTATCAATACTCTTGTACACTTAATAGACTATGGTACACTGTAAACATAACAATTATATGCATTGGGAAACCGAAAACGTCGTGTGCCTTACTTTAAGATACTTGCTTTAGTGCAGTAGTCTGGAACTGAACCTGTAATATATCCAAGGTATGCTTGTATTTGCTGTGTTCCTCTAGGAAATTACTTTTTCTCTGTTTCTCCAACTGGAAGGATTGTATTAAACCTGGGGAAAGGCGCTTGAAGGATTTCATGGTACCCTCAGCGGACACTGTGGGCCTGAAAATGATATTGATTTATTTTTTTCAAGGGAACTCCTTTATTGCATAAAATTTTGAAGCATTTAAGTGACAAAGAATACTGTAAGCAGAATAACATTTATTTTTAAAAAAGAAACGTAAAACAAGAAAGTAATGGTAGGAAAATGTTAACTCCTTTAGCCTATGAATTTGTTGCAAAATGAATAAAATTACTGATAGGTTCAGTTAGGAGTATCTTTGGGTTTTTTTTTTTGGTACAGTTTGCAAAACTCTTTTGAGGTAAATATTAGGGTGCTTTTATGTAGTTCTGATAACAGTGCACAGCATATAGAAATGTTCTTTATGGTTCCTCCTTTCTCCACCTGGGCATGTCTGAGTTCAACTATGGTTTAAGCCATAGAGGACCTTTTATCACTTCTCGGCCTTTTGGCTAAGATTAAGTATAACAGTGGATCTTTTGTCTCAATCAAATTACCATACTTATCAAGAGGGCCAATGAAAAAAATGTATTTACAAGGATTATATTAAAATCATCAAGTACATGGGCCAGGCACAGTGGCTCATGACTGTAATCTCAGCACTTTGGGATTCTGAGGCAGACAGAAGGATTGCTTGGGCACAGGAGTTTGAGACCAGCCTGGGCAACATAACAAGACCCTGTCTCTACAAAAAATAAAAAAATTAGCTGGGTGTGGTGGCCCATGCCTGCAGTTCCAGCTACTCAGGAGGCTAAGGCAAGAGGTTCGCTTGAGCCCAGGAGTTTGAGGTTACAGTGAGCTATGATGGTACCACTGCACTTCAGCCTGAGTGACAGAGTGAGACCTCATCTCTTTTTCAAAAAATTATCAAATATATAAAGAACACTATTTTAGGAAACATAGTTTTGTTTTTTGAGACAGAGTCTTGCTCTGTCACCCACGCTGGAGTGCAGTGGTGTGATCTCGCCTCGCTGCAACCTCCGCCTCCCAGGTTCAAGCGATTCTCGTGCCTGCCACCACGCCCAGCTAATTTTTGTATTTTTAGTAGAGATGGAGTTTCACCATGTTGACCAGGCTAGTCTCGAACTCCTGACCTCAGGTGATCCGCCTGCCTCGGCCTCCCAAAATGCTGGGATTGCAGGCATGAGCCACCGCGCCCGGCTCAAAATTACTTTTAAAGAGAAAAAACAGGCAAACATCCTCTGCTGTGGGGCCGGCTGCTGTGAACGTTGAGTTATGCCTGCATGTGGCTCTGGGTCTGAGAACCCTCACAGCTTGGCCCACCTCCTCCTCCCTGGGGACCTGATGATGCCCAGGTCCCAAGTCATCCAGAGCTATGCAGGGACAAAGGGCCCTTCAGGAAATGCTAGAACTTAAACTCTGCTTCCCCAATTTCTCTCTGCTGCAGTCACTTTCTTTTCTTAGTTTAATGAGCTTTTTCTCCGTGGAAAGAGCTGCCAGCCACCTTTCTATTTTATTTTATTTTATTTTGAGACGGAGTCGCTCTGTCGCCCAGACTGGAGTGCAGTGGCGTGATCTCGGCTCACTGCAAGCTCCGCCTCCTCCAGCCACCTTTCTTGAGTGGGTTCCATAGGAGGAGACGGTTCCCTCCAGGTCCTTCCCAAGGTCTTGGGCATCTTTCTGCAGAGTCGCACTTCTCGGGTACGTGGCTGACGCTTTCAGGCACACTGGAAAGTGCCTTCTCCATTTCTAAGCGGTAAATTTCCTCCTCGATGACTTCTGCGAGTTTCTCCTGATGTTCTTATCATAGGGCAGGCAGGATGGGAAGTTTCACCTGAAGCCTCTGAGTCTCACTTGCAAGCTGTGGCCTTGCAGACTGCAAAGATGCTGGCTCAGTTTGCAGACTCTTCATTTCAACTGGAAGCGCTTCGTTTGTTTGATTTTCTTCACGTGGTTTTATCTAGCTTTTCTCCCTCAAGCCTTCTTAAAGAATCGTCTAAGCTAACAGCATTGATTATTTCTTCAAATCATTTTCTGATGGATTGTCTTGGTCTTCATTTTCCAATGCCCTCTTTCTGTCTGATTCCAAGCTGCGATCTTCTCTAAAGCGAGCACGAAAGCTTATCTCCAGCACTGTTGAGTCAGAGGTCTCCGCGGGCTCTCTGTCACCGCACCCTGTCCCATGTGCATGTTCTGGTTTCCAAGCCTTCTCTCCGTGCCTTCGTTCCTTCATTCCTGCCCTCTCGCCTTCTGTGCCGTAGTTGCTGGGGAGAGCGGTTGGTATGATCTGGATGTTTTTTGGGGTTGTTTGTTTGTTGAGATGGAGTTTTGCTCTGTTGCCCAGGCTGGAGTGCAGTGGCTTGATCTCGGCTCACTGCAACCTTTGCCTCCTCGGTTCAAGTGATTCTCCTGCCTCAGCCTCCCAACTAGCTGGGATTATAGGTACCAGCTACCACATCTGGCTACTTTTTGTGTTTTTAGTAGAGACGGGGCTTCACCATGTTGGCCAGGCTGGTCTTGAACTCCCGACCTCAGGGGATCCACCCACCTCGGCCTCCCAAAATACTGGGATTACAGGTGTGAGCCACTGTGCCCGGCCTGATCTGGATGTTTGCTGCCTGCAAATCTCATGTTGAAATGTGATCCCCAGTGTTAAAGGTGGGCCTGGAGGGAGGGGTTTGGGTCTTGGAGGCGGATCCCTTATGAATGGCTCGGTGCTGTCCTTGCAGTAATTAGTGAGTTCTCACTCTACGAGTTCATACCAGATCTGATTGTTTAAAAGAGCCTGGCCTCTCCCCTCTCTCTCTTGCATCTGCTCTTGCCATGTGACACACTAGCTCCCTCCTCACCTTCCACTATGACTGGAAGCTTCCTGAAGCCTCACCAGCAGCAGATGCTGGAATTGTACTTCCTGTTCAGCTTGCAGAACTGTGAGCCAAATAAACCTCTTTTCTTTTTTTTTTTTTTTTGACAGAGTCCTGCTCTGTCGCTCAGGCTGGAGTGCAGTGGTGAGATCTCAGCTTACTGCAACCTCCACCTCCCAGTTCAAGCAATTCTCCTGCCTCAGCCTCCCAAGTAGCTGGGATTACAGGTGCCTGCCACCATGCCTGGCTAATTTTTTTTTTTTTTTTTCACTGGAGACAGGGTTTCACCATGTTGGCCAGGCTGGTCTTGAACTCCTGGCCTCGTGATCTGCCTGCTTTGGCCTCCCAACCTCTTTTCTTTATAAATTACCCAGCCTCAGTTATTCCTTTATAGCAATGCAAAATGGGCTAATTCAGCAGTTTCAGGTCCTGAAGAAGAGTGAAGATGAAGGTTTTTAACCAAACCATTGGTATTTTCTTTAGAAGTCATTCCATATTATTCGGAGATGCTTTCAGGATGTGTTTGGCATCAGTCACTTGGGATTTGTGGGATTTCAATGCATCATTCAGGGGCCCTGTCTGTGCACCAAGGTGAGTCCACGTCACCACATGGAATGAAGGTTTGGGGGTCGTTATCTATTTTTTTTCTAGAGGGTCTCCCTCATCGTCAAGTGAAAAGGCAGACCTGCCACATGTTTATCAAGTGCTGCCAAGAGTTTGTAACTTCAGAGGCCTGACCTCCATGGCAGGGGATCGTGGGGTCCCCACCTGTGGCATCACTCCAAGCTGCTCCCTGACTTGACTCTTCAACTCAGGCGGAAAGTCTCTTGGCTACTTCTTTTTCCCTTTTTAAAATATGTCAGGTCTTTACATAAAGTCAATCATAGCAGCATTTACCAGAATCTTCCAAGCAAACCTACAGCCCTGGGCCTCATCTTTCAGACCATGCCAGCAGAGCACGGCACAGCAGCCCCAGGCCCAGCTGGAAGGACACACGCTGGCCGTCAGCAGGCCCTCCTGAGCAACAAGGGGCCCCGCAGCTCTGCCCGTGTTTGCCAGTGTCCTGTTGACTACGACTGACCACATGGAACCCCAAACAAGTGCCCAGCCACCAGGGCAGCCCGCCATGGGCTGGAGAGCAGAGGCCAGGCTCCACGAGCCCATGCCTTCTGGTCGCTTGCTCTGGCCACTTTTCAAATGGACTGTGATCCCATGTCCAGCACGCTGGGGAAGTGGGAAAGGCCGAGGCAGCACAGGCCCTCCTGGGCCTCCAGGAAACCTAGAGGAACAAAGCAGGGCCCAGCCAGGACCCCTTGTGTGCTCAAAAGCTCGTGAGGGCATGTGGAGGTCGTGGAGGCCGCCTAGGGGACTTGAGTGCCACGTCCCCAGGTGAGGGTCCTCCTTCTCATGTTAGCTGTCTCCTGCAGCTGGAAGCCCAGCCTGCCTACAAGGTCATAGGACCCTCTTTAAAGTCCCCTCTCTCCCTGCCCCCCCTCTCCTTGTTCCTGAAGGGCCCTCCCTCATTTGTGTCTGCTTATCTGCTGGGCAGGGGCAGAGGACCGAAGGGCCTCACAGAAGACCTCCTTTTCACTCATGAGAAATAGGGAGAAACCCATGGAACAGGCCATGTCTTAAGGTTTTATGGGTGTTCAGTGGAGCTGCTTTGCCCCCATTCAATCTAAGCGTTCCTGAAGGGGAGAGGAAATTCTCCTGGGTGGAACCACGACCAGACCCCACCAGGTTTTGAGCATGCAGTTTCCCCGGTTGCCTGGGGTCCACAACGGTGCCAAGTCTTCAGAAGTGTGCTCTGTGGAGTGGCTATCCCAGCAGTGGGGCCTTCTTTCCACTGAACTTGTCACCTCGTATTTCTTTGTCCTTTTTTTTTTTTTTTTTTTTTGAGACAGAGTCTCACACTGTCACCCAGGCTGGAGCGCAGTGGCATGATCTCGGCTCACTGCAACTTCCACCTCCTGGGTTCCAGCGATTCTCGTGCCTCAGACTCCTAAGTAGCTGGGATTACAGGCATGCACCACCACACTCGGCTAATTTTTGTATTTTTAGTAGAAATGGTGTTTTGCCATATTGACCAGGCTGATCTCAAACTCCTGACCCCTCAAGTGTTCCACCTACCTCCGCCTCCCAAAGTGCTGGGATTACAGGTGTGAGCCCAGCCCACCTCTTATTTCTTTAAACAACATCTCCCTCTCTAGGCCTCTCTGGCAGGGTCAGCTCAGAGCCCCTTGCCCATCACCTGCCCATCTGCAGCGATTTCCCCTTGGGTCTGGGGGACCGGATAGGCACCTGGAAGCAGGACACGGGTCCCTTGGGATGTCGGGGACTGGCCTAGAGGGGAAGAATGAGGGGACCAAATGCCTGATGGGGAGCCAAGAGGTCTCAGAAGCCAGGTGAGGGCTGCGGGGAGGACAGGCCACACTGCCGCAGCCCCCGCTCCCTGCACCTGCACTTCGCAGCCCTACTCCCGGCCTCTGGGGGAGAAGCTGGCCTTTGCCCCGGCTGTGGTTCCAGGGCTGGCAGTATGGTGATCAGTTTTATATCAGGCTTCTGCTCAAGATTTCATCTGAACAAATGTTTGCTCGGCTGCAAAAATCAGTCACCACTGAACAGGACCCTTGTAAACATGGTTAAACTGGTAAATCCTGTGTGTGTGTGTATATATATGTGTGTGTATATATACATATATATACACACACACATATGTATGCATGTGTGTATACACACACACATATATGTATACATGTGTGTGTATATATGCATATATACACGCATATATGTGTATGTGTGTGTATATACATATATACACACATATGTGTACATATGTATGTATATGTACACATGTGTGTGTATATATATGTATGTATATACATACACACACACACATATTTTGCCACAATAAAAAAAAAATCAATCAATCAAACATCAGACCAGGTCATCTCTAAGACTCTAAGGTGCTCAGATTCTACACTGTAAGGTCACGGTAGCTCATGCCTGTGATCCTCCACTTTGGGAGGCCAAGGAGGGAGGATTACTTGAGGTCAGGAGTTCAAGACTAGCCTTGCCAACATGGTGAAACTCCATCTCTACTAAGAAAAATACAAAATTTAGCCGGGCGTGGTGGCAGGCGCCTCCCAGCTACTCAGGAGGCTGAGGCAGGAGGATCACTTGAACCTGGGAGACAGAGGTTGCAGTGAGCAGAAATGGCACCACTGCACTTCAGCCTGGGTGACAGAGTGAGATTGTCTCAAAAAAAAAATGCATGAAGAAAGAGAGGTGGAGAGAGACATTTTGGCAACAGCAGCCAAATCAGAGAACAGCCCTTATCTCATGTTTTGTTGTCTCCAAATGCAGTCTCCCAAACAGGATGAGAAGTCAAAGGACTAAATATATACAAAGGTTAAATCCAAGTACTTATATAACAAGGTGAGAAGGATTTTTTAAAAACATCTCTTTAGCAACTGGCACCAGAATTCCTCTTGGCAAGGGGGAAAGGACTGTCTTTGTCCAGAAAATACTATGAGTGGCGCCTGGTGTGGGTGACAGGCCAAGGCTCTGGGCCTCCAGGAGGGTCGGGGCTGTTCTGCCTAAGACCAAGAGGACAATCTGCTATTTTTGTTCCTAAGCAGGGCAGGGGTAGAGGAGGCCCCTGAGACCGGGGAGGAGGGTGAGAGGGGGAGACAGAGCACAGGATGATGGAGAAGGCTGGGTGGTGGGGAAGAGCAGCAGCCTCAGTACTGGGCAGCCATGTCCATGTCCACCGCACACTGTGGAGGTGGTCAGTGATGCCCAGGGAGGTCTTCTTGTCAGGATAGAAACACTGACAGGGGCTGAGATTTACACCTGGGCAGAACTCCTGAGGCAACAGAACCCAGAGGCTGCAGTGGTCCTGGGAACTCGGCAAACTTGGGCAAGACTTTGAGCCTTCTCCAGCCGTGGGGCCAGGAGGGCCGAGTGGACACAACCCAGGTTTCCAGGGTCCAGGCATCTGAGTGACACCTAAAGAAGGTAGGGACAGCCCAGGCACAGTGGCTCATGCCTGTAATCCCAGCACTTTGGGAGGCCAAGGTGGGTGGATAACTTGAGGTCAGGAGTTCAAGACCAGCCTGACCAACATGGTGAAACTCGTCTCTAATAAAAATACAAAAATTAGTTGAGTATGGTGGCACGCACCTGTAGTCCTAGCTACACAGGAGGCTGAGGCAGGAGAATCGTTTGAACCCAGGAGGCAGAGGTTGCAGTGAACCGAGATTGTGCCACTGCACTCCAGCCTGGGCGACAGAGCGAGACTTCATGGCAAAAAAAAAAAAAAAGGTGGTGGGGACACAGCGCCCTGGGATTCCCACGGAAGATGACCTTCCGCTGCCTAACTAGCCCCCAGCCAGACCTGTGAACCTGACTTCGGGATATACAAGCCCTTGGGGGAAGTGAGGGCCCCTCCCCAAAAGGGGAAATCCTGCCTCGCCTTGACCACCCTCAGATGGCTTTGTTGTTTCCACAGTGGAGAAGGGGGGACCCTCTGGACATAGGGTGTTTCCCAGGCTCTTCTGCACTGGGGACCTGCTTCCTCCTCAAAAACATCCGGACGGCCCAGCACAGCCACAGCTGTGCTCAAAATAACCTCACAGCAAGGGCTGGCGGAGCCTCCTCAGTTAAAAATAACCTGCAGTGGCCGGGCGCGGTGGCTCATGTCTGTAATCCCAGCACTTTGGGAGGCCGAGGAGGGCAGATCATGAGGTCAGGAGACTGAGACCATCCTGGCTAACATCATGAAACCCCGTCTCCACTAAAAATACAAAAAATTAGCAAGGTGTGGTGGCACGCACCTGTAGTCCCAGCTACTCAGGAGGCTGAAGCAGGAGAATTGCTTGAACCGGGAGGCAGAGGCTGCAGTGGGCTGAGATGGTGCCACTGCACTTCAGCCTGGGTGACAGAGGAGACTCTGTCTCAAAAACAAACAAATAAATAAATAACCTGCAGCTGCTGCATCCGTTCAGAGCTCGGGGCCACACAGGACTCAGGCTCTCCATGAGGGGAAGGCCTCCCTGCCCCGTGAGGCTAAGGGACAAACAGCACATGCAGGGCTTCCTAGGTGCCAGCTGCTGCTCTCAGTTAAACTCCACATTGGCCCCGTGAGGTGGGCACTGACCTGGCTTGGCTCTATGTCCCCACCCAAATCTCATCTTGAATTGTAATCCCCACGTGGGGAGGTTGGGGGGGTGACTGGATCGTGGAGACAGTTTCCCCCTGCTGTTCTCGTGATAGCAAGTGGGTTCTCATGAGACCCGGTGGTTTTATAGGGCAGCTTTCCCTGCTCTCGCTCACTCTCACTCTCTCCTGCCGCCCTGTGAAGAAGGTGTTGGCTCCTTCCACCATGATGCTAAGTTTCCTGAGGCCTCCCCAGCCATGCAGAACTGTGAGTCAATTAAACCTCTTTCCTTCACTGGTCTCGGGTATTTCTCTATAGCAGTGTGAGGACAGACTGACACAGGCACCATTGTCATCACTGCACAAAAGAGGACGAATACGAACGGAGATGTTAATTAACCAGCCCAAAGTGCCGCAGTTCAGGAGTGGCAGAGCCAGGCTCAAGCCCGGCAGTGTGGACAAGTCTGTGGTCCTGTGTGTTGCCTGTTCCTCCTTCTGAGCCAGGAAATAGTGAGGGGCTGAGCCTGCTCCCTCTGCTCGGGTAAGTCGCTGCCCCTCAGCCTCACTCTCCTCACAGGCCAAGTCAGGTAAGCGGCCCATTCGCAGCTGGGGATGTGAGGTCAGGTGCAGCCAACATGGAGACCTGGTCCAGGTGAGGCGCTTCTGAGCGGATGCCACGCCAATTCCACAGATGGGAACGCTGAGGTCCACAGGGAGGGATGGGGTGCATCTGAGCGGAGAACCAGCTCCCCGGACTCCCAGCCCGCGCCCTTCACTGACATCCGTCCCTCATACCACTCACACCTTATATTTGTCTTCCACTTTGTACTTGTCAAAGCAATTTCTCCTCTACCTTCTGATTTGACCTTGACGGCCACCCAGAGGACAGTCGGGAGCACAAACCTGCCATGGTCGCCCCTGGCCTAAAGCTCTTCAACGGCTTCTTGTTGTCCTTAAGCCCAAGGCCCAAGCCCTCACCAGGGCACCCCCTGCCCACCGCACTGCAGGGCCCCCCGCTCTGCCTGCCACCCTCTCCCCCATCTCTGATCTTCCCTCACCCATCTTCCTCCATCCCTCACTGCTTTTGAGCTCCCTCTTCCCCTGACCTAGGACACTCTCTGCCCTCTACCCAGTAACCCTGTTCCCCTTTCTCAGCTCAGCCCAGCCCACCCTGACACCCTCACCCCTGGGGCAGCAGGTCGAGGCCCCCGTGATAGACTCAGCCCACAGATTGCCCTTCCTTCATAACCTTCTCAGAGCTGCCAATGGTGGCGTTATTTGCATTTTGTCCACTTCTTTAAAAACTTCTATTTTAGGTTTAGAAGTACATGTTCAGGTTTGTTATACGGGCAAATTGCATGTCATGGGGGCTTGGTGTACGGATTATTTTGCCACCCAGGTAATAAGCACAGTAGGTGGTTTTTTCTTTCTCGCCGCCCTCCCCCCTCCCTCCCTCCTCCCCTCCCCCTCCTTCCCTCCCCCCTCCCCCCTCCCCTCCTCCTCCCCGCCCCGAGAAGGCCCCAGTGTGGTGTTGTCTTCTTTGGTGTCCATCTGTACTTACATTTTACCTGTTTAACGTCAGTCCGTCTCACACAGCCATAAGCTCTAGGGGGAGGATTTGCGTCTGTTTTTCTCCAAGCTCTGGCCCCCCAGTGCCCTGGGCCTAGCTCAGGGCCTACCATGCAGTCAGTCTCTGTGATATGAAGGTGGACAAGCCTTCCCCACTAACAGACAGGATGAACCCAGAACAATGAGGACAGACTTGCCAGAGGTGAGGCTGGGCCCGGGGTGCCTGTCTGAACAGCCGTGGCAACAACAGCCAGCTGCAGAATTGGGGACACAACCCTGGTGCATCCCATCAGGCAGGAGGGGAGCCTGCAAGTGCCCAGAGGACAAAGGTCAACACTCCTGTCTTTGGTTTCTGATGTATGAGATGTGAAGGTGACTCAATCACAGATGTCACAGTTCCCTCCAGTCACGTAACACACGGCCCCGTTTTATTCAGTCTCATAATGTTGTGGGTTAGGAATTCAGTGGGGCTGGACTGAGCGATTTTCTGCTCCTCGCGGCATTGACTGGGGTCACTAAGTGGCATGCAGCTGGTGGAGGTGCTGGCCTGGAAGGCCTCAGACAGCTGCCCTCACGCTGGGCACTCAGCAAGGCGAGGAAGTGACTGGGTCCTTGTCCCTCTCCGTGGACTCTCAGGGCCTCTCCACACCTGACGGTTGAACTTGGCTTCAAGAGACCAAGGTGGAAGCCACCAATCCTTGTAAAGTCCAGGCCCAGTCTAGGCTGGCACAGTCACCTCTGCTGTACCCTACACAGGCCAGCCTAGGCTCAGAGGACCAGACCCCACCTCTCAAGGCAGGTGTTACTGTCTCTGTCTTACAGATATGTAGGTTGAGGCTCAGAGACGTGAAGTATCCAAGGTCACAGAACTTACCTGGGACTCACACCTGGAGATTCACACCTGGGACTGCAGCCTGGAGTATAAGCCTAAAGTCCGGGCTCTGGGCTGGGCACAGTGGCTCATGCCTGTGATCCCAGTGCTTTGGGAGGCCAAGGCGGGAGCATCACTTGAGGCCAGGAGTTTGAGACCAACCTGGGAAACAGCAAGACCCTGTGTCTACAAAAATGAAAAGTAAAATTAGCCAGGAGTGGTAGCACGTGCTTGTGGTCCCAGCTACTTGAGAGGTTGAGGCAGGAAGATTGCCTGAGCCCAGGAACTTGAGGCTGCAGTGAGCCATGATCGAGCCACTGCCCTCCAGCCTGAGAGACAGAGACCTAGACTCTAAATAGATAAAGCCTGAACTCCCCTCCCAGGCTGCCCTGCCTTCCTCAATGCTTGCTACGGTGGCGTGGATGGGTCAGGACTGACTGAGCCAAATCCCACATCTCACCTGTGGTTCCCAGCCCGGCTGCTCACTCGGCTAAACAACTTGTATCATCACAGGTCCCCTGGCCCTGCCTGTAGGAAGTTCACCTGAATTGGTCTGAGGTGGAGTCTGGACATTGGGATTTTTTAAAGTGCTCAGGTGATTTCCATTAAAGCCAAGGCTGAGACTCCCTGGTTACAACCAGAGGCTCCCCTCCCTTGCCTGCTCCTGCCTGGAGGGCCCCCCTGAGCATCCGGCCTCTCCCTCCAATCAGTGGGGGAAGGGAGACTGGCACCTGCGCAGCAGTTGTCCCTGGTGCAGAGGGACACATATAGCAGGGATTAGAACAAGTGACCCTCCCCAGAGCAAGGCCAGGCCTGGTTCTGCCAGGGGGCTGAGGATGATAGCTCCAGTCCCAGCACTGCCACTTGCTAGTTGAGGTTTCTTAACCTCTCTGACCTTCTTCACAGTGTGGTTAATAATGACCGTCATGCTGCCTTCACAGAGGGTTTTCAAGATGCAAAAGGGGGAACAAATATAAAAATGCTTAGCAAAACAATGCAAGGCTTTTACTTGGAAGTTACAAAACCTCAGTGAAAGAAATTAAAGAACTAAATAAACGGAAAGACATCCTATGTGTATGGATTGCAAGATTTAACACAGGGAAGATTTTAAATTGTTCCTGTTATTAATACTACCCAAATTGATGTACAGATTCAATGAAACATTAAGTTGAAACAAATTCTTATGGTCAGAGAACCAGAAGGCTTTCGGACAGCAAATATAGTACTTGTGTCTCTGAAATGTGTCTTATAATTGAGGGTGTGTCATACTTTAAGTGTCACAGAGCCTCTTCAGCTGGGGTTCTCTCATGAGGTCAAGGGGTGTGCCCTTCCAGAGCCCCTGCTCCTCCCCACATTTCCGGGGCCTTCTTGAACTTCTTCCCAGGATCTGCCCTCCTGAGGCTGACCTGGTTTGCATATCCCCTGGGGCAGCTGTTCGTGGGACAAGGGGATGTGGACGATGGCAGGCTGGGACACCGCATGTATGCATGAATGTGTGCATACTTAGGGTACAGAGCAGAAGGGGGCAGGTGGGGCTGGCCCACCCCAAGCCATTGCATTGTAGTGCCGAACTCCCAGGAGTCCAAACATACTAAATTTAAAGCTGGCCTTCCAGATCCTTGTGAAGGCATAAGAGGCTGAAACACGTTTTATTTAACAGTTTGTCAGCTATATGACTTTTAGATATTTAGACTTAGAGTAGGTGGGCCTCCAATTCTACTCTTGCCTCAGCACCTGGAAGTATTAGGGTAAGGTCTGCAAAGTACCCATTTCTCTGAAAACACCCAGCTCAGGAATTGGTACAGGCCATCCCCTTTCTGGAAGGCCCTCCCCCATGTCTGCCTGGCCTATCCGGTTCTTCCCTCAAGTTTCAGCCCAGATTCTGACTCTTCCGAGCAGACAAGCCCCCATGGCCTTTGTTCCTTCGCTCCCAGCACTCTCTGGCCAGCATGTGCGGTTGCATGAAGACCTGCTAACAGCAGGAGCTGCGGACTCCTTGAAGGCTCTGACCTTGGCCGACTCCCCCAAGAATTCCCAGACCCTGGCACGGGTGCCAGCACATGTGCTGCCCAGGGCAGCCTCGGTGGACACATCTACAGTTCATTCTCCCACTTTAGTCCACTTGCTTAAGACACCCTTCCCTGGCAATCTGTAAGGTGCACACATACTGCCTGGGGCTCTCATTAAACTGCAGATTCCAGTTCTGTAGGTCTGGGAGGGGCCTAAGATTCTGCAGTTCTAACCAGCTCCCAGGTGAGGCCAGTGCTGCTGGCTCAGGGACCACACTTTTCATAGTGAGGCTTTAGAGCTCATTATCTTCCAGGAAGACAAATGCAATACAGGTGTTGCCTGTAGCCAACGCTTCAGCAAGTGCTATGGATGCTGCGACTCTGAAACTGGGCTGCACCTGCCCAGCAGTCCTGTGAGAGTCTATTAATAAGTAGCAAAGTAGACTCCTCACTGAGGAGGGCAGTTCAGGGACTCGGGAAGTCAGGGATGCCCAGAAGGTACACAAGGGGGCTGGGAATCCAGGCTGCAACCTCTGGGCCCAGAGGCCTGGGTGCCAGGCTCAACACAGTTACTGCTCGCCCAGTGACCTCGCGTTGAGACACCTCCTCTCTCTGGGCCTCTGCACCTACTCTGGGTGGTACTATCTGCCATGAGAGTGAGATGGGAAACTCTTCCAAAGAAAGGAGGGCTGGATGCTGGTGAGTTGGCATTATTGGCAAGAGCAGATGTGATCAGCTCTGACCACGGGCCAAACACCATTCTGCCCACTTCCTTTGTATCAGTGTCTTTAACCCTCAGGGCGACCCTCAGAGGTGGGCACTGTTCTTACCTTTTCACACAAGAGAAAACCGAAGCCCAGAGGATGCAACTGCTGTTAAGACCCCAGGCAGTCTGGCTCCCAGCCCTCTACTGAACCCTCTTGTCACTCTGCCTCTCCAGCCTGAAGCTCTGGAACCGTAATAGGTTCATTGCCTGACACGTGCAGGAAGTCAATATGCGAGATGCCACATTGCAGCAGAGAGAGAGGTTTAATCAATGTAGGGCCCCCAAGTGAGGAGATGGCAGGAAACCCCCAATCCATCATCTCCCCAAGGAGTTTGGGGCTCAAATTTTTAAGGGTTTTGAAGTGGGTCAAAGTGTGGAGGTCCTTGATTGGTCGAAGAGTGCAGTCACGGGACAGGGAGATGAAGAAACCTCACTCTCACGTGGATTCCGTTCCTCTGTGGGGGTCTTCAAGCTGGTTGGCATCAGCTGTTCTGATGGAATTCAGGATCTGCTTAAGCAATTCTTAAACAAAATTCCTATGATTCTAAGGTCAGAGATCCTATCAATAGGAACCATGGGGATGTGAACTGTCCGTACCTAGGGCTACGTGACTTTTGGTTACAAGGAAGTGGGTCAAAGTACAGCCTGATGAATGCTTAATTATAGCTATATGACTGTCCACAGTTCTTGTTAACCCTGTGAGGATGGCTTCAGCTGGGGCTGCACTAGGTTAAGAGAGAAGAAGGGTGGGGACCTCAGCCCTTCCTTCCTGCCCAGACCACAGCCTGCAAACCTCCTCGAGTCCCCTCTGGCTCCAGGGCTCTGGCTGCAAACAGATCAGAAAAGACTCTGGGTCTGTCCCACCCCAGCCAGGCAGCCCAGAGCCCTCAGAGCAGGTGCCGCCCAAATGTTCCTGGACATGGTGGGACCTTCTGCTAGGCAGGCTCTTACTCATAGATTTGGGGGCTGCTTGTTTTAAACCACTCTGTTAGGTTTAAAACAACCTGAGCTTCCCCCAGCCAAGTCCCTATCTCATTGTGTTGCCGTGGTCTGTTTGCTTGTCTGTCTCATCCCCTAAACTTTGCACTCTCAGAAGCGGGGCTGTTTTCCCTCCTCCCTAGGTCTCCAGCTCAGTGTCTGGCACACAGTGGGTGCCGAACCGACTTGCTCCTAGTTTCCCTTTTAGAGGTGCTGGGATGCAGTGACAACGCGCTTCCAGATCTTGCCACCAGAGGGCAGGCGCGCACAGCAGCCGAGTGTGAGCAGCGCGGCAGAGAGCAGGTCGTGCTGGCTGGGTCCCCGGACATCCAGCCGGCAGGGCAGGGAAGGGCCAGGGCAGAGGGTAAATGAGGACAGGGCCTTGGGGGAGTCTCTTCATTTCCCATGCCGATTCCAGAGACTTCTTTTCTCTTCCTTCCCTTCCATTCCCCTGCCATCTCTTTTCCACTCCCTCCCCTTCCATGTTGACCAGGGTTCAATTTTGACTTTGTGTGACTTTGGGCCAGAAACCTCTTCTCTCTAACTAGTAATTTCCTCGTCTGTAAGATGGGGAAGTAGTGCTACCCAATTCTGTGCATTTCCCTATCTTCCCTTCCTCGGGCTTTGGGACCCTCTGTAGGGCCACGCTTCTCGGTGGGGAGCTCCAGACTGTGACCCAGGCAAAGCCAGGGGCCTTTTGAAGTGAGCTGCCTCCTCCTCAAGCCTCCTCTGCCCCCTGCCTGGAAGAGGACACCTGCAGGCCCGGCCCTGTGGGGCCGGGTGGGGCTGGCAGGGTGGATGGGCTGGGAGCTGTGGCAGCCATGCCAGGTACACACAGGACATCAGCTGGGCCTGTTCCACTCAAGCATAGATGAGCAGGCAGGCATGAATGAATGAATGAATGAGTGAATGAATGGGAGAAATTCAGACATGGCTTCAGAATACTCCTAGCAAAGGGATTTTCGTACCCACTGTCAGTGGAACCTGGAAGCCTCCTGAGCCTCTCGGAGCCCAGCTCGAGTGGAGTCCACTGAGGGCTTGTCCTCTTTTTGAAGCCTCTTGTCCCTTTTGGACCCCTCACTGGCGGAGGCCTGAGAGGACCCTTGGTCTAAGCTTTCTGGGGGTAAGGGGAGGAGTCTGCTAACTGGGAGGGTTTACCCAACATCATTTATTTATTCCTCATCAAACAAACACAACGTAGCCACCCCTTCCGGGACTGTGCCTGTGTCTGTGCTGTGAACATCCCGAGGGACTGTGCAGCGGGTGGGGGGGAGGGGCTGGAGCGCTCTGAGGAGCCAGGGAAGGCCTCTCCAAGGAGGGGGCTTTTGAGCAGAGATCCCACAGAGGGTCCCAGGTCAGCTGGACCGGCACTTCAGAGAAGTCACTGACCAAAGAATCAGAGGCAGGGGGCCCCATGAGCCGAGCCAGTCCAGGCCCCAGGGAATGAGGGCAAAGCGGCAGCCTGCGGTCGGACAGCAGCGCTGGGTCCAGGGGCTCCTCAGCTCCCACGCCCACTCACAGCGCACTGTCTCCAGGGGAAGGGTTTCTGGGCGGGCCCAGGAAATGGGGATGTGTCATCCAAGTGGGTGCTCAGTCCCCAGCAGAGCTCACGGCTGACAGCCAGGCCTGTCTCTCTTGTCACTAGATCCCACCTGCAGGGACTTGCCCAGAGCTGACCTAAATTTCCTGGCCACTCTGTTGACACCTCCAGGGCGGGGCAAGGCATGGCTTCGCAGAAGCCCAAAGAGAATTCGTGACCAACAGCACAGAGACTCAACCTCCACCCTGGGCTCAAAGGGCTGCTGTGGTGGCTTCCTGGTCACTGCCTGACCCTGACCTCTCCCGGAAGCTGGCCTTTCAGTGGGTGGGGGCAGACAGCACCCGGGGAGGATTTAGAAACATGGCAGGCGTGGGGATCTAGGGCAGAGGGTGCCGTGTGTGTGTATTCGAGGCCCGTTTCCTCTTTGTGAGTCTTCCAGTTTGCTTTTCAGGGAAGTCGACTCTTTTCAGACCTAGGAGAAACGGTGGGCTTCAGCAGGGCTGCCCCGGGCCCACCTCCCGGAGTCTCGCTCCCTGCTTCATCCAGGCACCTGGCTCTCCTGCTGCCCTGGGGAAGTCAGAGCCTCCTATCTTGGCAGCAGCCCCCACCCCCAACCTCCGCACACTCAGTTCTCTTGCCACACAGCCTAGAAAATTCTGCCTCTGGCTTGGGGCTCCATTTGCTGAGCCAAGAAGAGGCATGAATCACAGGGTTGCGAGCTGCCTGAGGCTGTCTGGAACCCGCAGACCTCAGAGCCCGCAGAACTGCAGCCCCTTCCCCCACCACATCCCTGGGCCATGTTGTCGCTGGCTTCTCAGCTCTTCTCTCACTGAGCCTGCCGTATTTAAAACAGTTCCAACCTCAAGGCAGGTCAGGTCTTGGGAGCCCAGACAGCTCCTGGGCACAGGGGATTTGTCGGCCTGATCAGAATAAGCAAATAGTATTCTTTTTAGATTTCTTTTCTTGGATTACAAACTCACAATTAAGTCTTTCTAGGCCGGGCGTGGTGACTCACACCTGTAATCCCAGCACTTTGGGAGGCCAAGGCGGGCGGATCACTTGAGGTCAGGAGTTTGAAAGCAGCCTGGCCAGCATAGTGAAACCCTGTCTCTACTGAAAATACAAAAATTAGCTGGGCATGGTGGCACATGCCTGTAATCCCAGCTACTTGGGAGGCTGAAGCAGGAGAATTGCATGAACCCAGGAGGCAGAGGTTGCAGAGGTTGCAGTGAGCCGAGATCACACCACCGCACTCCAGGCTGGGTGACAGAGAGACTTCGTCTCAAAAAAAAAAAAAAAAAAAGTCTTTCTAAATAATTTTGGACTCCCAAATGCCCCCCAAACAGATCCAGGGGGACTCCAGTTTAAGCCGTGTTGAGGGAACAGGGATTTGGCGTGGGATCAGCCTGGGGCTGGCTGTGCAGCGTTTGAGGGGCCACCTTCTCTGAGCCAGTTATCTGAGGTGCTGCCTTCTCTGAGCCTTGTTTCTGAGTCTAAGGCTCCTCGTAGCTCTGGCATCTTTGCTCTGATTCCTCGGAAAGGTCCCAGGCCCTGCAGCTGACACTGGGCTCCAGGCAAGGCTCTTGGCTGAGTCCGGAGGGGCTGTGGGCCAGCCTCTTGGCATTGGTAGGCCAGCAGCCCAAGAAAGCTCCGTATTCCCTATCAGGGAGGGGACAGGGGTCTGGGCAGCGCAGGGTGCTGTGCCTGGGGGAATGCCAGCCACATCCTCTAGGGCCCTGGGAGAGAAGTCCCGAGAGCCCAGTACTTTCTCCTCCGCGGCCCACCTGAAACCTGGCCTCAGCTCTTCCCCTGCAGCCAGGAAAGGTGCTGCCTTAGTTTCTTTCAAGAGGATTGCGAAAAAGCGATGCGAGAGCTGGAAGAAATGGCTCCAAGGACCGAGCCCAGCGCTTTCTCTGCACACACAGCCAGTGTAGACATTTGGACTGGACGGTCTTCAGTGCACACTTGGCTGATTGCTCCACGTAAGATGGCGGGCCCAGGTTCAAGGTGCACTGTCAGGGACACCTGGGCTTCTTGGCTCCCGGCCAGACGTTGGGCAACAGCTCCAATACCTGTGCGCCTCAGCATCCACATCTGCCCGTGCTCTCTGAGAATTAGGCCATGGAATCAACACCTAAGCATCCAGGAAGAGGTGGGAGAGTCACTTGAGAAGCAGGGCTGGCCACATTCGCTACCTGCCTGCATTTCCTCTTCCCAACAGTATCCCAGGGTGCAAAATTGGAATGACCTCTTCCGCACAGGAGAGGGTCTGGTGGGACCACCATTCAAGGCCCTCCCTCCCCACCTGCCCACTGCCCACTGCCCCTGCCGCCCTCTTGCAGGTAAGGGACAGGCTCCTACTCAGCCTGGTCAGCCACTGCTCCCTCCTGGAGTTTGGCTATTGAAAAGAGGGACAAAGAAACTGGCTGGGGTGCCCAGTCCTCTCGAGGGGCTAAGAGACAGCTGCCTGCCCTGATTGCTGGGCTCTGAGTCAGAGGTTGCGATTCCTGCTCCAAAGCCTGTGGAATTGTCCTGGGTGTTGGCCATGCCCAAGCCTGAGTTCCACCCTCCTCTGAACTTGGTTCCTGTTATTATTTGAATTATGTTCCGTTACGGTGTTGGTTTCTTTTTTTTTCTTTTTTGAGATGGAGTTTCACTCTTTTTGTCCGTGCTGGAGTGCAATGGCATGATCTCAGCTCACTGCAACCTCTGCCTCCTGGGTTCAAGTGATTCTCCTGCCTCTCAGCCTTCTGAGTAGCTGGGATTACAGGCGTATGCCACCACACCCGGCTAACTCATTTTTTTTTTTTTGAGACGGAGTTTCGCTCTTGTCTTCCAGGCTGGAGTGCAATGGTGCGATCTCGGCTCACTGCAACCTCCACCTCCTGAGTTCAAGCAATTCTCCTGTCCCAGCCTCCCAAGTAGCTAGAATTACAGGCGCCCGCCACCACACTCAGCTACTTTTTGTATTTTTAGTAGAGACAGGGTTTCACCATGTTGGCCAGGCTGGTCCCGAACTCCTGATCTCTGATGATCTGCCTGCCTTGGCCTCCCAAAGTGCTGGGATTACAGGCGTGAACCACTGCACCTGGGCCTGTTATGGTTTAATTTGTCTTGCTGTGCTCTGAATGTTTATGTCCCCTCAAAATTCATATGTTGAAATTTTATCCTCCAATGTGATGGTATAAGGCGTGGGGCCTTCAGGAGGTGATTAGGTCAAGGGGGTGGAGCCCTTGTGAATGGGGTTAGTGCCCTTATCAAAGAGGGCCAAGGGAGCTCGTCCATGCCCCCTTCCACTAGACACAGCTAGAAGGTGCCATGTATGAGTCAGAAAGCAGACCCTCACCAGCCACCACATCCACCAGCATCTTGTTCTTGGACTTCCCAGCCTTCAGAACTGCAAGCAGTAAATGTCTGCTATTTATAAGCTACTCAATTTATGGTATCTTATTATAGCAGCCTGAACAAACTAAGATGGTTCCCTCAAAACTCGTATGTGGAAGTTCTAACCCCAGTACCTCAGAATGTGACCTTATTTAGAACTAGGATCATTGCAGATGTAATTAGTTAACAGTAAGTGGGCTCCTGATCCAATATGGCTGGTGTTCTTATAGAAAGGGGAAATGTGGACACAGGAACATATACAGGGAAAGATGGCCATCTGCAAGCTGAGGAGAGGGGCCTGAAACAGACCCTTCCCTCAGAGCCCTTGGAAGGAACCAACCCTGTTGACACCTTGATTTCAGACTTCCAGCCTCCAGGACTTAAATTTGAGAGGAGACAGATAAATTGAAGAAGGAATTCTTGAGACTGCAACACAGAAGTCCTGCCTGAGTTTCCAACCTGCCGTCCTGTGGAGTTTGGACTCAAGCTGCAGCATCAACTCGCCTGAATGTTCAGCCTGCCAGCCTGCTGGCCAAATTTCAGACTTGCCAGCCCCCACAATTGTGCGAGATCATTGTTAAAGTCAGTCTCTCTCTCTGCCTCAGTCTCTATTTCTCTTGAGAACCCTAGTACAGTCTCCCATATATCCTCCCAATAAATTAACTTTTGCTCAAGTTCATTTAAGTTTTATTGGTTTGCAATTAAAAAAAAACCCGATATGACAGAATGAGAGATTCTTCTATTTTAATTGAACTTATTAACACAGCTTTTAAAAGTGCTAATCAGAACAGCCAAGTGCTTATTTAAGCTTGGAAACAGAAAAACGAGACCCACCAAGGCTGGAGCTGGCAAGATCCCTCCAACACAGAGCAAGGAGCTTGGTCAGCAACACTTCAGACATCTGTCCAGCTGGCAAAGCCCCTCTGTCCAGGAGTATCAGCTACAACAGTCTGACGCAATTGAATATCCCAGTGGCCCAATTCCCATGTTCCGATTCCATGTTTGCCAAGCAAATTTCTGCTTCCTAGAAAGAAAAATGCTCTGGTCATGCCTGTGCAAAAAGTCAGTTCTTCTAACATTCATGCCTCAACGTAAATTGTATACATCACTCACAAACGCTTGTTCTGTGTGGGTCCTCCCCCAAGAGACAGATTCATCTTGGCAAGTTGACAATTCTGATTCTGAGCCTGCAAGACTCTGAGCATCTGGAGGCTCTGTTGGGTAAACCTTTTAAGGTTCAGAGTGCTCAGCCCTGCAGCAGCCTTTCTGGGAGGGAATGTGCCATCCGTTCCCCACTGGGCACAGCCCCTCCCTGACCTGCCTGTGTTGGCCCCAAGCTGGGCGCTCCTTCCCACCATAGGCTATGGTTAAGAATGGGCCATGCAATTAGGTGAGCGAGTTGGTGGGCGCCTGTAATCCCAGCTACTCGGGAGGCTGAGGCAGAAGAATCGCTTGAATTCGGGAGGCGGAGTTTGCAGTGAGCCGAGATCACACAACTGTGCTCCAGCCTGAGCGACACAGTGAGACCCTGTCTCAAAAATAAAATAAAAATAAAGAATGGGCCATGCTATGGTTTGAATGTCTCCCCTCCAACATTCAGATGTGGCCAATGTGATGGCTTGAAGAGTATGGCCTCTAAGAGGTGATTAGGCCAAGAAGGTCTCTCCCTTGTTAATAAGATCAATCAAGGCCCTCATAGAAGGGGCTTCACACGGCCTCTGGCTCATTTGCCTCCCACTTTCTACCACATGAGGACACAGCGCTCCTCCCCTCTGGAGGGTGTAGCCCTCTCCAGACCACTGAGCCTACAGGAGCCTTGATTTTGGACTTCCCAGCCCCCAGAACTGTGAGAAGTAAATTTCTCTTCTTTATAAGTTACCAGCCTCAGGTATTCTAAATAGCAGCATGAAATAAACTAAGACAGGCCATGATGTTGCCCTTGAGTGCTTTGTAAAGGGTAAAGTGTCATCTAGGCGTGGGCTGTGCCTTCCCCCCATTGGGGGGCAGTCACAGGTGAATTTTTATTTTTATTTTCCTTTTAGACAGAGTCTCACCTTGTTGCCCAGGCTGGAGTGCAATGGCGTGATCCCAGCTTATTGCAACCTCCACCTCCTGGGTTCGAGCGATTCTCCTGCCTCAGCCTCCCAAGTAGCTGCGATTACAGGTGTGTGCCACCACACCCAGCTAACTTTTTGTATCTTTAGTAGAGACAGGGTTTCACCATGTTGGCCAGGCTGGTCTCAAACTCCTGACCTCATGATCTGCCAGCCTGGGGCTCCAAAGTGCTGAGATTACAGGCGTGAGCCACTGCACCTGGCCCAGAAATGAATATTAATGGAAGTCTGAATACATCAGCTCTCCTCCTCCGAGAGCCTCCCCCAAGTGGCAGAGCCCCCTTGTATCTGGGCTCCCCCAGAGGAAAGGCTACCATGTTGTTGCTCCATTTACCATTAAGTGGCTTCCTTCAGAGTGACACCCAAGTCCCTGCAGTGTCTGTCTTCATTTTCCTCCCATTCTGTGACTCTGCCCACAGGCTTTGCCTCCCCACAGGCCTCAGTGCTAATGGCCCACTTTGACCTGGTGTCATCATGGAAGACCCAGGACAAACCACCTCTGCTTGAAAGCAAGAGTTCACCCTCAGCCCCAATCACAGCAGGTGCTGCTTCTAAACACCTGGTCACTTGCCCTCCCCGACCACCAGGTCCTGCACACCTCCATCTCTCCAGTCTTCTCTGCCTCCCTGCATTTAGCTTCTGGGCTGCTGGCTCTTCACAGTTTATCATCTCCCTCAGCCTCCTTCCAGAAGACCCCTCTGCCCTTCGCACTGAGACCCTCTCCCAGGCAGGGAATGAGAGGCCGAGATTGACAAGAAGCCACTGGGTGCAGCAGGCAGCCCTGCTCCGCTCTGGCCTGGCTGTGTGATGCTGGCCAAGAAATTCAACCTGTGAGCAAGAAAACAGGCAAAACCTGCCAGGCCATTCCCTCTGAGAGGATGCGCTCTCGTGTCTGTGATGAGCCCACATGGTGCTGAGCACAGAGATGCCCCAACAGAGTGGCTGGCGTGCCCTCACCCTCAGAGATGGCCGAGCTGAGTGCCTGAAGCCTCCCACGCAGGCCTGGGATTCACTCTGATCCAACCAACATGGGTGTTGCCCTAATTGTCTCTTTCCTCTGCCTTGAGAACCCTGGGACTCTGTGGGTGAAAACAAGTGGGCCTCACACAGCCCCCAAGTGGGGCGCACCCAGCCTCTGAAGCAAACAGAGATACAGGCTGCCTGGGCCCAGCCCAGCTAAGGGAGACGGGACCTGCTGCCCTGACCCCTAGGGCAGGGGCTGGGGGTCTCGGGTGTCCCAACACAACGTTCCTGAGTCATGGCCTGGATTACCCCAGGGGGCTGGCTTGGAACATGCACAGGACACGGGCGCAGCAACCAGGCAGGTAACGGGTGTCCTGGCTGCACCCAGCCCAGGAGGGGGGTCACAGGGCGTGGCCAGGTGACAGGCGAAACTCTGAGCAGACAGGCAGGGCTGATGGGCAGGTGTGTGTGCTTACACCCACTTGCACTCTCAGTCTCTCTCTGTCTCGAACACACACACACTGCACATGCACACAAGCAAACACACACGCAAACACACAGACATGCCCCCAAGAACATGCGTGCACGCATGCAGACAGGGCGGTTTCCGCAGCCCTCCCTTGTTCTCCAAGTGCTCTGTAGGACCCGGGACGCCTTCTGCTGTGGCCACTGCTTCTCCCTGTATGAGCTTCTGATGGGCAGTGATGGTCTCCTGGCACAGATGCCCAGTAAAGGTCTGCAGCAAGGATGGGTGGATGGGTGAACAGATGATGGGTAGGGGTGGATTAAGGCAGTCATGGGTGCCTCTCTCCTTAATCCTCACAATTTCACTTAGATGGGCTCATAGCAGTGGCTGGAAACAGCTGTCTGTTAACAACAACAACAAAAAAAGCCCACTTCAATGACCTTTAAAATAACTTCCAAATAACAAGCAGAACTAAAATGTAAAAGTGCTTCTCTCCCTTCTACATGGAAACACCAAAGGGCATATCCAACATGGGCGTTTGGGTGGATAGACAGCACTTGAATACGGTTGGCCTGGGTGGGCTTATGTTACCACTCTGTGGGAAACTGTCCAACTGTGTTTTTATTTCAGAATTCCCATCCCTGCTTTTCACACAGGCATACAAATCTCTCTCCCGGGCTAGGGGCTGGTCACAATGCTCTCTCTCTCTTCCCCTTTCCTCATCTCCCCTCATCATGCACTTATGGTAAAAAACAAAACAGGCCGGGCGCGGTGGCTCACGCCTGTAATCCCAGCACTTTGGGAGGCCAAGGCGGGCAGATCACGAGGTCAGGAGACCAGCCTGGCCAACATGGTGAAACCCCGTCTCTAGTAAAAATACAAAAATTAGCTGGGCATGGTGGCACGTGCCTGTAATCCCAGCTACTGGGGAGGCCGAGGCAGGAGAATCGCTTGAACCCGGGAGATGGGGGTTGCAGTGAGCCGAGATTGTGCCACTGCACTCCAGCCTGGTGACAGACAAACAAAAAAAACCCTAACGTGACCAAGAAGCCAAAAAAGAACTGAATTCTCACGTGGACTCTCCTACCTATACCTATGAGGTATGACCTTAGCAGATTAACCTCTCAGTTTCCTCTTCTGTTAACTATGCATACTTCACTGGGTTGTTGTGCTTGTTTGTTTGTTTTTATGAGATGGGGTCTCGCTCTGTTGGCCAGGCTAGCGTGCAGTGGTGTGATCTCTGCTCACTGAAACCTCCGCCTCCTGGGTTCAAGCATTTCTCCAGCCTCAGCCTCCCAAGTAGCTGGGATTACAGGCACGTGCCACCATGCCTGGCTAATTTTTGTATTTTTAGTAGAGACGGGGTTTTATTATGTTGGCCAAGCTGCTCTAGAACTCCTGACCTCAGGTGATCCGCCTGCCTCAGCTTCCCAAAGTGCTAGGATTACAGGCCTGAGCCATCGTGCCTGGCCTGGGTTTTTATGAGAACTACATGAATTCATGTTGGTTTATACTTTTCAAATTGGGGATAAATTCCCTTGACAAAATTCAGAAATGCATTGAAGGTTTTGGAGCTACAGGATAAACGTGTTTCTTCATACTGAAGTGGCAAAGATTTGAAGAAATCCTACTGTATTTCCTGTTAAAGCAAACATGACTCAGAATAGGGAATAATGCAGAAATGCAAGAATTCTTAAGCTAAAACTCAGGACTGGAAAGAAACGTCAAGCTTGGAGCTCATAGTGCCAGGCTCTGCCCCTCATCTCACCAAAGCTCAGTTTCTCCCCCGTTCAGGGTTGAATTGTGCCCCCGAAAAAGAGATGTTTTTGTCCTGACCCCTGGTACTTGTGAAGGTGAACCTATTTGGAAATGGAATCTTTGCAGAGTAATCAAGTTCAGACGAGGCCATTAGAATGGACTGTCATCCAATACAACTGTCCTTACAAGAGGAAGACAATGCTACATGAGGACAGTGACACACAGGGAGACGCCTCGTGGGACAGGCAGAGGCCGAGGCACTGCCCGCTGCAGGCCAGGACACCAGGGGCTCCCGGCCAGGCCAGCAGCTGGACAGGCAGGCAGGATTCTGCCCAGAATATCAGAGAGCCTGGCCCTGCCCCTGTCTTGATTTTGGACCTCCTGGCTCCCAAACTGTGAGGGAGTAAATGGCGGAGTTTCAGCCACCCCAGTCTGTGCTCTGTGGCAGTGGCACAGTATTACACACTCTTTGACTGGGAAAAGTGTGGGAAGTCCAGCAGCTGGCCAGAGAGAACCGGCAGACCCGTTTCAGGCCTGTTATCCTGCCCTGGCAGCCGGGCCACTTCCCCCCTGGAGCCCCGGTGTCCCCCTCCTGTGTGTCCTGCTGGTTCCCGGCAGATGCTCCGCGTGCCACTGCTCTGTTAGCCGCTGTTGGCCTCCTCCTGTCACACGTTTATGCCTGTAATAGCAGAATCCAAATCCGGGCCATCATCGCAGGTGGCCGGCCTCAACCTGGCAAGCCTGTGAACCCTTCCCAGTGCTGCCCTGGAGAAGGGCTGGCCGCTCAGGCCCTCACAGCCTGAGAGCTCGGAGAAGCTGTCCCCAGACTCTCAGGGCCCTGCGCCTGCCCCAGCCACTTGGGCCTGAAATTAGCAAGGGGCCACACCTAGGGGCCCAAACCAGACCCCAGAGAAGTCCCCCACCCCGACTCTCCACGCATGGCAGCAGTGAGGTGTCTGCTAGCTGGCTAGGGCAGCATTGTTGAGCCTCCACTGGAGCTGGGCGCCTCCCTGCCCTCAAACAAACCAACTGTGCACAGTGGGGCAGGGACGGTTTCCTAGAGGAAGTGGGGCTTAGGCCGACTCAGGGAGGGGCAGTTTCGCTGATAGGATCTGTTTACCTGCCTACCTTCTCCGGCATCACCATAAGCTCACAGGGCTGGAACTGGATTCAGGTCGCCCAGGCCCAGGGCACGGGAATTGGAAAACGTTTGTTGAGGTGAATCAAAGCTAGATGGAAGGCCGGGCGCGGTGGCTCACGCCTGTAATCCCAGCACTTTGGGACACAGAGGTGGGCGGATCACCTGAGGTCAGGAGTTCGAGACCAGCCTGGCCAACATGGTGAAACCCCGTCTCTACTAAAAATACAAAAATTAGCTGGGCATGGTGGCAGGCACTTGTAATTCCAGCTACTCAGGAGGCTGAGTCAGGAGAATCACTTGAACCCGGGAGGCAGAGGTTGCGGTGAGCCAAGAGAGCACCATTGCACTGCAGCCTGGGTGACAAGAGTGAAACTCCATCTCAAAAAAAGGAAGAGGAAGAGGAGGAAGACGAGGAGGAAGAGGAAGAGGAAGGAGAAGAGGAAGAGGAAGAAGCAGCAGCAGCAGCAGCTGGTTGGGAAGAAAGGGAAGGCGATTCTATGAGGCTGGAGCCAAGATGAGCACTGGAGCAGAGGTTCAGCACAGCATCCAGGGAACAGACAATGCTGTGGGGGGAGCGTGGGGGAAGAGGGGGTGGCAAGGACCCCTGTCCCCCATCCTGGTGGAGGCTCAAAGGTGCTTTAAGTGTCCTATCACTGCCTTGGCTGCTGGCAGAAAGTCCTGGCAATGATCTCGCACATCTGGGGCTCAGGAAGGGAAGCCCACTCACCCACAGGAAAGGGGTGCCTGAGTGACCTGGCCAAACTCTGCCCACATCTCCTCTCTGGCAGGATGCATGCTACCCAGGCCCAGTCCCGATCTGAGGGCAGCACCCACAGGAAGGTTGCCAGGGGTTCTCCTGGAAGCAAAGACTCCAGCTGCCTGGCCTCTCCCTTCCCCAGGGACGCCTCGTCCCAAGCCCTGGCCAACAGGCTGCCTGGCTCCCTGGGAACCCCTGGATGCCATGGCGAGTGGGGGCTGTGGCCTCACCCCCGGGCATGCCCTTCCTCCAAAGCCCTGGCCAGCCCCAGTGCAGCCTGTGCTGAAACTCCCAGGGGATGGGGTTGAGACAGCCCAGCAGGTTCCAGAATGTTCTCTCCTCTGTCCACCCTGAGTTAGAAGTCTGTGTGGAGGCCCAAAGGTGCTTTAAGTGCCCCAGCACTGCTGTGGCCTGGGAAGCCAGGACACACAGGCTGGAAGAGTGAGGTCTTCCCATCAGAGACCCTCAGCCCCCAAGCTTTGGAATCAGCAGCGTTCAGCGCGATGGAGGAGCGGGGCCACCAGGTGGCGCCGTCAACCCTCACTTAGGGCTAAGCGCCCGGACCCCCTGGATGAACCAGCAAGGGCGGCGGGGGCCACCGGAGAGGGAGACGGCCTCGCTAAAGGAGGCCCCCTGGCCTTTCAGGATGAGGGGCTCAGTCAGCCCAGTGATGGGGACTCCGTGAGAACTGAGCTGTGAAAACGTGTCTGAGGCACAGTACCCACCTCTGCCGCGTCTGAACCCAGATTTGCCAGGGAGGGTCTTGCTTTCTCAGTCGCTGTTCCCCGGTCATCACGAATACCCTGTTCTGGTCACTTTGCGCATCCCCATTTTTTTTTTCTTCCAAGGATACGGTCATGTGGGCAGAGCTGGGGAGACAGGATCCTAGACAGGCAGGCCTTGAATGCCAGGGCAGGAGTTTGTTGAGGATTCAGAAGATCTTGGGAAGCTTCTTAAAGGCTCTCGACCCCTCTGGCTACCTATGAGGGCAGGACTGGAGGAGAAGGGAGGAGGCCGGAGACCAGGGGCAGCCCCCACAGGAAGCAGACTCCAGCCGCCTGGCCTCTCCCTTCCCCAGGGACGCCTCAGTGCGGGGTGGGCACTGCGGGAGACCAGGAAAGGGGCCACTGCAATATTCGAGGTGAGAGTGTCCTGCACTGAAACATGGTACAAGGAGGTGGAGTGGAGAAGGACGGTTCCAAGAGCCGCTGGCCACCGTCTGCTGCCCTGGCGTGCCCGCCCAGTGCCCTCACTGTCTGCCACATCCTCCCTAGCAGGCCATACAAGGACATATCCTCCCAAAGTCCTGTCCCCCGGCCCCAGGCTCAGTCTTTCTATCAGAATTGGCCTCCCTAATCCCATTCCGTCCAGGCTCTGCTAAGAGACAGCCAGGGAAGCTCACGGGTGAACGTGCGGCTATGAGCAGGCATTGTGCATGCAGACAGCCCTGCTTGGTGACGCTGAGCATTTTAACAGGAGCCCTAGGCAATCAAACTCTTAGTCAAGGGAGTGACCCCTAGTGACATTTCAGGCTTTGGGGGTGACCAAATCTAGAAGTCTTCTGAAGTCCCTGAAATCAGAGAAATGGGACCATTCTAATAACCAGAAAAATCAGCTTCCTTTGACCCTAGGCGTCTTCTCAGGTCCCTAAGGACAATCTCCTGCTTAATGCACATGACATCATGTTGACCCGCTGGCCCAGGGTTAGCCTTCAGCTCTGCCCCACCCTAGATCCCTACTACAGCTGGAAGGTGGCGACCATTTGAACCTGGGGCAAGGGACCATTTCTCTCCAGCAAGATGAAGTCACTTACCCAAGCCTTTGTGACAAGTCCGCATCAGAGCCAGCCCAGAGCTGCATCTCCTCCGGCCCTAAGACTGATGAGATAGATAGATATTTGCCTTCAGAAAAGGAAGGCTTTTTGTTAATGGCTTTTTGTTAATGACGTTTCAGGGAGAGGAGCAGAGGAGCACAGTCCAGTATGATTGGCATTTGGTGAAACCTAGTGGTGCAAATGTTCTGATTGGGATGTAACTAACACTCATCCATCTAACCCCTCTAATGTAATCCAGAGTCAATGCACCTTCTTGAGTCTTCCTCTCTCTTCAACACCCCACCCACTTCGCGTCAATATGGAAATACCTTCATTAAAGATAATTACCGAAGGAACAAGTCCCTTGGAGAGTACAACCATGAGGATAACATGTAAAAAGGAAAACTTAAAGCTCTCCATAAAAATTTACTAAGCTAAGGCAACAGAACCTTCTAATGAGTCCAGGTGCAGGCACCATGAGGTCTGTGTGAGGAAGGTCTGGTGACCTCTAAAAAGGACAGCTGTGGAAGAGGCTCAGGCAGGAATGGCGGATCCACTGTTGGCCGTGCCCAGGAATCCGTCTTCATCTTTTCCCTTCTCATGAAGCTGTCTGTTGCCAGGCTGGCTATGGGGCTGCCTTATCCACACAGGAAGCTCACTTTTTGATAAGGCAGCTGAGCCATGTGATGACAGACGGAGCAGGGACTTCTGTTTGTCAGTGTCAACCATCTGGGAGCCAAAGCTGTTTCCACAGCCACAAGAACCGGTTGAGATATTTTACTTGGATCTCTGGGCATTGCACACATCTGCGTTCCAGCAAGTGACCTCCACGCGTGGAGGCAGCGGAGAGGGAGGGAGCCAGCTCCAGGAGCCACAAAGCTCAGCACATTGGCTACGACACAGCCGGCCGATGACTCTAACGCCAAGAAGAAACTCTGGAAGAGAGGAGATCGTGGTTTATGACTCTCTGTGTCCTCCACACAGACAGCAAAGCACCAACAAAGGCTAGAAAGAAAGAAAGAGAGACCAATACAACATTGATGAATTACGACTCCTTAACATACTCTGTATCCTGTGAGAGAAGTTAATATTCTCCCAATCTCACTGATGAAAATCAGAGGCAGGAAGAGACCCGGAGGTTTAACCACACTGGGACGTTTCTGTGTGTGTGTGTGTGTGTGTGTGTGCGCGTGTGTGAGAGAGAGAGAGAGAGAGGGAGAGAGAGAGAGACAGAGTCTTCCTCTGTTACTCGACTCACTGCAACCTCCGATTACAGGCGCCGGCCGCCATGCCTGGCTAATTTTTTTTTTGTATTTTTAGTAGAGATGGGGTTTCACCATGTTGGCCAGGCTGGTCTCGAACTCCTGACCTCAAGTGATCTGCCCACCTCGGCCTCCCAAAGTGCTGGGATTACAGGCCTGAGCCACCGTGCCTGGCCAGATGTTTCTTAAGGACAGCTTGCCCATGTCCAATCCGCAGGGGCCTATAGTCCTGCACACTAGTCTGGACTATTCCTAAAATCCACCAGTCACTTTCTGGCCTGCAGATCTTGCCCATGGACTCCCTCTCCCCGGCATTTCTTTTCCTTTTCTCCCCCAGTACAGTCCTGGTCCTGATCATTGTTTATAGGCTTTTATTTTTATTTTTATTTTTGAGACAGGGTCTTACTCTGTTGCCCAGGCTGTAGTGCAGTGGCGCAATCCCAACTCACGTACCTCCTGGGCTCAAGCAATCCTCCCACCTCAGCCTCCCAAGTAGTTAGGACTACAGGCAAACATCGTCGTGCCTGGCTAATTTTTAAATTTTTTGTGTAGCTGGGGATCTCACTAGGTTGCCCAGGCTGGTCTTGAACTCCTGGCCTGAAGTCATTCTCTTGCCTCGGCCTCCCAAAGTGCTGGGATTATAAGCATGAGCCACTGTGCCTGGCCTATGTATGGTCTTTTTAGAGCCACCTTCTCAAGAACCTTCTATAATTCCTCTCGCCAGAGTTTAAAAACAAACAAACAAAAAAGATGGCCAGGCACAGTGGCTCATGCCTGTAATCCCAGCACTTTGGGAGGCCGAGGTAGGCGGTTCACCTGAGGTCAGGAGTTCTAGACCAGCCTGACCAACATGGTGAAACCCCGTCTCTACTAAAAAAACAAAAAAATTAGCAGGGCGTAGTGGCAGGTGCATGTAATCCCAGCTACTCAGGAGGCTGAGACAGGAGAATCGCTTGAACCTGGGAGGCGGAGGTTGCAGTGAGCCGAGATTGTGCCACTGCACTCCTGCCTGGGCAACAAGATCAAAACTCTGTCTATTAAATTGAGTATCTGCATACCCTATGAGCCAGCAAGCCCACTTCTGGGTTTACAGGCAGCAGAAATGCATGCAGATGTACCAAGAAACAAGTACAGCACTCGGCAGCCATTGCTCTTCCCATATGTCCATCAACAAGAGAATGGACAAATATACGTTTATAAAATGGAGTGCTATATGACAATGAAGGGAAGCAAACTGTTAATACCACTACACACAATGACATGAGTCTCGAGTCCAAGAAACCAGACCCGAGTGTGTATAAACTGTGACTACATTTATATAAAGTTCAAAAGCAAACAAAGCTAATGCATGGTAGTCAGGAGACTGGCTACTTTTGGGAGGTAAGGACTGGATGATGATAATATTATAATGTCCTGTTTCTTAACATGGGTAGTGATTTACATGATGTGTTCACTTTGTTAAAGTTCAACAAGATATATACTTATGACTTGTGCGCTTTTTGTACGTGATTTGTGCACTTTGACTTTTTTAGTTAAAAAGTAAGGTGTGAGTGTGCTTCCTTCACAAACCCTATTCTCCCAGCTGCTTGCAGATGATGATGAGACCATAGGGGATGGTGGAGCAAGAGGCTGGGAGGAACCTCAATCCTTGAGTCACTCAGTGGAGGAAAGCTACCCACGCCCAGGAACAGCCACCTTGACCAAAACCTGGCAAGCAGTAGACTTCTACCTACTATGTGTGTTTAAGCTAGAAAAAAAAAGGAAGGAAGGGAGGGAGGGAGGGAAGGAGGGAGGGAGGGAGGGAAATAAATAGTGCTTAATATTTCAATAACAATGATTAGGAAAAGAAGAACATTAGGGTTTTGTTGTTACAAAGGTGGCACACTCGCCTGGATTTCTGCCTCCATTCCCCTAAAGCAACCTAGTGAATTAAGAAGGCAGCTGAAAAAGGAATGAGGAAGGGCTCTATAAATTGTTATGGAATTATATTCAGAATATGTTAGTAGGTAGAAAAAATAAAATCCACATGTGGTATGTTACTTTTTGTGTAAGAAAGAGAAATTTTTTAAAATATACAAATCTGTCTATTTTGCAAAAAGAAACACAAGAAAGATAAACTAGAAACTAATGAAATAATTACCTACAGAGGTGGGAGGGAATGGAGTAGAAGGGAAAGGGGACAGAAGGCTATTTCTCTGATTATACCTTTTTTGCATAGCTTCAACAAACTTTTGTAACATTGTTAATGCATTACATATTCAGTAAATAAAATTCAGTCAGATTGTATGGGGAGGAGTGATCCCTAAAACAGAGAAAAACCAAAACAAATAAATTGAACTAAACATCAACCATAGGGGAAAAAAGAAAGCATCCCTCACATCTGTGTTTATCGTCACATGGCATTTTCCTGTGTGCTTCTCTGTCCAAATTGCATGTCCCGCCTGCCCCCCCTCCCCAGTTTTTTTGTTTTTTTTTTTTTAAAGAGACAGGGTCTCGCTCTGGCACCCAGGCTGGAGTGCACGGCGTGATTGTAGCTCACTGCAGCCTCAATCCTCCTGGGCTCAAGCTGTCCTCCTGCCTTAGCCTCCCAAGTGTGAGAAATATTGAAAAGGGCTTCCTGGAGGTGGGGAAAGAGGATGTTCGCCTTTCAGGACCCAAGACCTCTAGGTGGTCCCTGCCTTCAGAGAATTTTCTGCTCGGAGTCCCTGTTCCACAGGAGCAACCCTGGGAGCCGCCACACTTGGCAAGGTGTCATCCGTTGGGTGGCTGGGGCACAGAGCCAGGGAACTGAGTGATGTCAGAACCAGGCCTGACCATACCTCGGTGCGGCCATGGGTCCTCAGGCCTCCTCTGCAGCAACGCTGGGCCCACTAAAGATCCCAGGGTCCCTCCAGCGTTCTCAGCTCTGGCGTTTGGCATTCGTGGTGGGGAGACATTAATGCTCTGCTGGTATGTGCGGATCTGGGGTTGCATATGCTTCTAGAACACAGGCCTGTGGGTTCTCAAGGTCCTGCTTGACACAGAGCCAACCTGGAGCCTGCTGTTCACACAGGGTTTGGTCCCAGGGAGACCCACAACCCCACACAGGAGCCCTGGATATCAGCCTGCCAGGTGTCGGCAGTCACCGTGGGCCTCTCTTCTCCCTTCATACACCAGGAACCAACCCAGCCAGGTTAAAGGGCTTGCCCAAGGTCATGCGGAGGAGAGCCGGTTGGTGCCAAGTGGTTAGGAAAGGGTGAGATCATGAGAGCAAACCTAAGAGGGCTGCTACCGACTCCCAGGATGAAATCACAGATGAAGTCACAGAATCGGAATGCTGGCTTTGGGAGAGACCCCCTGCTCCTTCAGGAAGCTGGGGGTGAGGGTGGGGGTGGGGGTGGGGAGCAGGTGCAGGGGAAGGGGTAAGAGTTCAGACTCGGGACTTAGAAGGATCCGATTGATGATTCCAGATCCCAGTGGCTTCATGAACGTGGGTGAGTTACACAACTTCTCTGTTTCTTGGTTTTCTCCTTAGTAAAACAACCCGTGTCCCATGGAGGTGCCGTAAAGACAGAATGACTCTGCAGACAGCGTTAAGCACGATGCCAGGCACCTTGGAGGCACACAGTAAATACAGCTCATGGCATTTCAGAGAGAGGCCAGGGCAGTTGCTGCCACCCCGCCCGATGACTGTGTCTAAGGCGGAATCTGGAAGCCTCTCTGAGCCTCCGTCTCCGCCACTGTCCCCTCGGGGTGAGGGAGCCCACTCTATAAGGAGACCGTGTGTGGAAGCACCTTGGGAAGCACTGCACACAGGCTGGGGCCCAGGGCAGTCGGCCCTCCTTATCCATGGATTCAATGAACTGCAGATGGAAAACATTTGAAAAAGATGTTTAAAAATTTAAAAAAACAATTTATTTCTTTTTCTTTTTCTTTTTGGGATGGAATTTCACTCTTGTTGCCTAGGCTGGAGTGCAATGGTGCGATCTCCGCTCACTGTAACCTCCACCTCCCAGGTTCAAAGGATTCTCCTGCCTCAGACTCCCGAGTAGCTGGGATTACGGGTGCCCACCACCATGCCCGGCTAATTTTTTGTATTTTTAGTAGAGACGGGGTTTCACCATGTTGGCCATGCTGGTCTTAAACTCCTGACCTCAGGTAATCCACCCACCTTGGCCTCCCAAAGGGCTGGGATTACAGGTGTGAGCCACCGCACAATTTAACAATTAAAAATATATATATAAATGGCTGGGCGCGGTGGCTCATGCCTGTAATCCCAGCTCTCTGGGAGGCTGAGGTGGGCAGATCACTTGAGGCCAGGAGGATTGCACGAGACCAGCCTGGCCAACGTGGCAAAACCCCGTCTCTATTTAAAATACAAAAAATTAGCCAGAAGTGGGGGCATATGCCTATAATCCCAGCTGTTTGGGGTGAGGACCAAGAATCGCTTGAACCCAGGAGGCAGAGGTTGTAGTGAGCTGAGTACAAGCCACTGCAATTCTGCCTGGGTGACAGAATGAGGTTCTATCTCAAAATGAACAAACAAACAAAAACTCAAAAAGACATGAATACAGTATAACAACAATTTACATAGCACTTACATTGTACTAGGTATTATAAGTCACCTTGAGATGATTTAAAGTATACGGAAGACATGAGTAGGTTATATGCAAATACTACACCATTTCCTATTGGTGACTTGAGCATCCATGGATTTTCGTATCCACAGAAGGTCCTAGGACCAATCCCCCATGAACAGTGAGGGATGACTTTGCCGTGATTACTATTATCGGTGATCTGGTCCTAAGTACCGACCCAGGTGGCTGTGATTTGTATGTTTGTCCCTTCCGAAACTCATGCTGAAACTTAATCCCCAATATTTCCATATTAAGAGGTGGGGCCTTTAAGAGGTGATTGGGTGAGGGATCCGCCCTGCTGAGTGGGTGAATGGATTAATGGATTATCCCAGGAGTGGGTTGCTTACCTGGAGAGCGAGCTCTCCCGTGCACCCTTGCCCTGTGATACCCCCGCTGTGTTAGGAGGCAGCACGAGTCCCTCACCAGCAGCCCATCTGTCTGACTTTAATCTGAGAAGTCAATCCTAGCCCAAGGCAGCCCGTGTCTGTACTGAGCCCCCACCCCAACTCCTTCAAAGAATCCCTTTCCTGGATCACCTGTGCTTGGGGACAAGGCCTTGGCTGTGACGTGACAGCACCAGCTCATGAGGGCCTGGCTGCTGTGCCAGCCGTCCGTGCACGCAGGGCCCAGGGCAGGGCACAGGCCGGGCACTGTGAAGCTGAGGCTGGCGTGAGTCAGGGTGTGGACGATTCCAGGCCATCAGGTTCCTTTCTCTCCTGCCTGCCAGAAATGCCAGAATGGGACCCCAGAGGAGCCCGTCTGTGTTTGTTGCCTTCACCCTTGTTAAATAGGACTGATGTGGAGGCTAACATCTAAGAACTTCAGAGCTGGAAGGAGGCTGGTTGAATCGCTCATATTCTTGATGAAAAACTGAGACCCAGAGAGAGAAGAAAGAACTTACTCTGAGACACATGGCCCTGTGGTGGCAACACTCCATTCTCTCTCTTCCACATGGTGTCCTCTGTATGAAAATTCTGATATGTGGAGACTGCAATGTGGACGTGGTTCATTCTGAACTCACAAATGCTTATCCCTCCAAAATAGTCTTGTTTTTGTTTTTGTTTTTTTGAGATGGAGTCTCTGGGCTCTGTCGCCTAGGCTGGATGGAATGCAATGGCGCGATCTTGGCTCATTGCAACCTCCGCTTCCCGGGTTCAAGTGATTCTCCTGCCTCAGTCTCTCAAGTAGCTGGGATTACAGGCACATGCCACCACACCAGGCTAATTTTTGTACTTTTAGTAGAGACAGGGTTTCACCATGTTGGCCAGGCTGGTCTTGAACTCCTGACCTCAAGTGATCTGTCCATCTCAGCCTCCCAAAGCGCTGGGATTATAGGCTTAAGCCACGGCACCTGGCCAGGGTTGTGGATCTTAAACACAGAATCATCTAACCTTAGTGGCTTAAAGATATTACATATTGACATTATTATTTGTATATTTACACTCAGTACATTATTTTACAGTTTCCCCTACATCACCTTATTTAACCCTCCCAACAGCCCTACGGGGTAGATATTATGGTTTCTGTCTTGCAAATGAGGAGCCTGAGGCTTACACAGATGAAGCGGGTCCCTCTGTTGGCAGCGATCTTTCCCCCACACCCCAGAGGTTTTGCCCCAGTAGTTGGGTGTCAAGAGCCTAGACTCGGTTGCCATCAGTCAGAGAGATGTCCATTCTGGAGGTGGCAGACTACTGGACACCATGGTCAGACTTATTTTGTCTGGCCTTACACTGTTCTAAAGCATCCTGAGTCAGCATTTAAAAGTTCAAAGACAGAAGGGTGCAGTAGCTCACGCCTGTAATCCCAGCACCTTGGGAGGCTGAGGCAGGCGGATCACCTGAGGTCAGGAGTTCAAGAACAGCCTGGCCAGTATGATGAAATCCTGTCTCTACTAAAAATACAAAAATTAGCCAGGTGTGGTGGTGGGCACCTGTAATCCCAGCTATTTGGGAGGCTGAGGCAGGAGAATCACTTGAACCTGAGAGGCAGAGGTTGCAGTGAGCCGAGATTGTGCCATTGCACCATTGCACTCCAGCCTGGGCAACAGAGTAAGACTCCTTCTCAAAAAAAAAAAAAAAGAAGTCCAAGGATGTCTTTAAAATAAGGATTTCTGTCTTTAAAAGCCAACCCTGGGCCAGGCAGGGTGGCTCATGCCTATAATCCCATCAAGGCGGGCGGATCACCTGAGGTCAGGAGTTCGAGAGCAACCTGGCCTATATGGTCGAACCCTGTCTCTACTAAAAATACAAAAATTATCCGGGTGTGGCGGCGGGCACCTGTAATCCCAGCTACTCGGGAGGCTGAGGCAAGAGAATTGCTTGAACCCAAGAAGGGGAGGTTGGAGTGAGCTGAGATCGCGCCACTGCACTCCAGCCCGGGCGACAAGAGCGAAACTCCGTCTCAAAAAGAGATAAAATAAAATAAAATAAAAACCAACCCTGGAAGCTCCGGCCACATGGAGTCCAGCCTGGGCTTTCCCTCCCTCTGCTGGGCAGGGTTGTCCTTGGCCTTCAGTCCGTCTGCTTTGCTTGGTCTCACTGTCGTGATTTTCGCTGTCGCTTCTACCTGTAATAAACCATGGTGGCCGATGTTTGTAAATCACTTCATGGCTTACTGAGCCCCACTCCTGGACAGGCAGCGGGGTCTTTCTTAGCCTGGAAAGAATCTCTTCTGGGGGCAGTAGTTTGGTGTCAAGGAAAGTGACATGCTCATGTCTCCATATGCACAGTTGTGTCCAGCAAAGATTCACGGGGACCGGCTGTGGCCAGGCTCTGCTGGTGCTGAGGGTGTCAAGCAGAGTAGAATCCCTGCTTCCCTAAAGCAGTCTCAGCTGAAATGAACAACACTTGGGGAGGCTCTGGTTCCAGTGCCAGCTAGCTGCACTAACTAGCATATGCTTTTGGTAAGTTGCTTCCCCACTTGTGACTTCAGTGTACCCTCTGAGGAATGGGAGGTGGCGGCCGGCCATCCTCTCGGTGCTCCTGGAGTCTGTTTGGTTGATAAGGGCCACGGGCAGGTGGACTTGCACACAGGTCGTACTAGGCATCATCTTGCTTAGAGAGGCGGGGAGTGAGTGACTCTGCCCAGGGCTCCAGAGCCATCTTCAGTGTAAGTGTTTCTCTGGCCTAGAGTTTTCTATTTTTAATAAGACTGAAGTGCACCCCTGGGCTGTACCAGAGTCCATGGATTACTGGCCTGGGGACTGGATGGCTTATGAAGGCCACAAGTCCTGGGAACAGAAGAGGAAAATCCAATCTTTTTTTTTTTTTTTTTTTGAGATGGAGTCTTGCTCTGTCGCCCAGGCTGGAGTGCAGTGGCGCAATCTCGGCTCACTGCAAGCTCCGCCTCCCAGGTTCACGCCATTCTCCTCCCTCAGCCTCTCCAAGTAGCTGGGACTACAGGCGCCCGCCACCACGCCTGGCTAATTTTTTTGTATTTTTAGTAGAGACGGGGTTTCACCGTGGTCTCGATCTCCTGACCTCGTGATCCGCCCGCCTCGGCCTCCCAAAGTGCTGGGATTACAAGCGTGAGCCACCGCGCCCGGCCGAAAATCCAATCTTGATGAAAATCCTAGGCCCTCTGGAGCACAGACCTTTGTGAAATCTCAGGTCTATTGTTAACATTTCAGGATGCAAAGGGATTTTTGCTCTATTTTCAGAATTAGTGTAAGATTTAAATCAGCAGCCATTTGTTGAATGGGGCATGGTAGACGGTGTGGGGTGATGGGGCCTCAGCCTCAAAGGGGACAGCTTCACACAGCTCACATTTCAAATGTGTTGCTCACCTTCCAACATCCCTTTACAGTTTACAGAGCACATTCACGTTCTCTCATTTAATCCTTACCACAGGCTGCAAGGAATCAAAAATTCAGAGAGTACAGTGATTTGCCAAGCCAAACAAACAAATAACCAGAAACCTTATAATCCCAGTATGCAGGGGCCATCACTACACATTATTTACAGCGTTCCTTCCGGTTTTCTCTTTGCATTTTTTTCTTTAACTGGTTAAAGTTATACTCTCTGTGTAGTATACTTGAATATTGTTTACTGCTTTAACTTATTTTATTATATATATTTTGAATGGTTGAACTCCTATAGGAAGTGGTAGTGCGTGATTAGGGAATTCTTGACTAAAAACATAGCCCTTGAAAAGGTGTGGACCAGGGAACACAGGGTGTATTCAGGAAACAGTGAATAATTCTTTGAGGCTAGAACTCGTGACCCTGATGAATTGAGGCTTAGCAAGGAGTCTAGAAAGACATTTTATGTCAGATGATGGAGAGTTTGAGTAACATACTAAGGAATTTTAGTTTATTCTGTTTTCATGAGAGAATAATAATACATGCTACATTATATATATTTAGAAAAATACAAATAAGGACAAACATCTAGAAATAGTTTATAAGCCAATTGCACAGAAATAATTGTTATAAATATTTTTATATATGTGTAGCCTTCTGATTGTTTTCTTTTTCTTTTTTATTTTTTTAAGACAGAGTCTTGCTCTGTCGCCCAGGCTGGAGGGCAGTGGTGCCATCTTGGCTCACTGCAACCTCCGCTTCCCAGGTTCAAGTGATTCTCCTGCCTCAGCCTCCTGAGTAGCTGGGACTACAGGTACCCACCACCACGCCTGGCTAATTTTTGTATTTTTAGTAGAGATGGGGTTTCACCATATTGGCCAGGCTGTTCTCGAACTCCTGACCTTGTGATCCACCTACCTTGGCCTCCCAACGCGCTGGGATTACAGGCGTGAGCCACCGCACCCAGCCCTGATTGTTTTCTATACACGTATTTCTTCTTTTTTCCCCCAAAAGGGACATAAAAGACATTCTTTTGTAATCTGCTTATAATTCTATTATCATCTTTCTCAGTCATTAAAAATTCTTTTTCAATAATGGTCTTTAAAAATTTTCTTCATTGGAGCTCTGTTTGAAATAAAAATTTACTAGGGACCTCAAGAGCCAAAATGGGTAAAAATAGAGCTCCTGGGATCAGAGCAGAAGCAGGAGACGTGACGCCTGCCTGACCTGGTAAGACACCCTGACTCCATCTGAAAATCATTGTTGCGTAATGTGATTTGTATGACTGCACCGCAAGAATAGAGCATCACTTATTTAATCAGCCCATTCTGTTGTTTCCAGTTATTCCCTTTGTAAATTGATTATTTCCCAATAAAGTTTTTTGAACATGGGGTGTGATATAATTTGAAGGTATTATTGTGAGTACCAAATATGGTAAAATCTTACCTAACTGGAATTCAGCTAACCGCAACCCTTAATTAACAAATTTTCTTTTGCTCAACTTTCGGAACATAAAGGAACCTCTCTGTCTCTCTTTCTCTCTCTCTCTCTCTCACACACACACACACACGCAGAGTTATGAAATAGGAATAAATTTAATAAATATGTGCAATAGGTATACTCTGAAAACTATAAAACACTACTGAGAGAAATGAAGGAAGGTGAGTATAAATAGTAAGATATACCACACTCATGGATTGAAAGACTCAATATTCTTTAAATGCCAGTTCTCCCTAAAATTGATTCTCTATATTCAACACAATAATATTCAATATCTTAGCAGGCCTTTTTAAAAAAAAAAAAAAGATTTAATAAGCAGACCAGGTGTGGTGGCTCACACTTGTAATCCCAGCACTTTAAGAGGCCAAGATGGAAGGTTGTTTGAGCCCAAAGGTTTGGGACCAGCCTGGCCAACATAGCAAGACCCCATCTCAATATTAATAAAAGAAAGAAAGAAATTTAATAAGAAATTAAAAAAATTTTATACATAGAATAGCCAAAACAATTGTGAAAGGAAAAAAATTGGAAGAGTTATGCTCTCCGGTTTCAAAACTTACTATGAAGCTAGTAGTAATCAAGATAGTTTGGTATTCAGGTAAATTTTGACATATAGATCAATAAAACAGAACAGAAAATTCAGAAATAGACCCACCCACACATATGGTCAATTGATTTTCAGCAAAGGTGTCAAGACAATTAAATGGGGGGAAAGACAATCTTTTCAATAAAAGGTAATGAAATCATTGGTTGACTCTATGTACAAAAATGAATCTTAACCTTACCTCACACCAATTCAAAAATTAACTTGAAGCAGATCATAAACTATATGTAAGAGCTAAAATTATAAACCTTTAAAAAAACAGAAGAAAATGTTAGTGATCCTGGGCAAGGTAAATATTTTTAAAATAGGGCACAAAAAGCAAAAACTACAAAAGAAAATACAAAACTACATCAAATTTGGACTTCATCAGAAATTAAAATGTCTGCTCTTTGAAACCACCATTAGGAAAATGAAAAGGCAAGCCTCACTGGCTTGTACCAGACTATATAAATGACTTGTACCAGAATATATAAAGAATTCTCATGGCCGAACATGGTGGCTCATGCCCATAATCCCAGCACTTTGGGAGGCTGAGGTGAGTGGATCACCTGAGGTCAGGAGTTTGAGACCAGCCTGGCCAACATGGTGAAACCCCGTCTCTACTAAAAATACAAAAATTAGCTGGGTGTGGTGGTGCTTGCATGTAATCCCAGCTACTTGAGAGGCTGAGGCGGGAGAATCACTTGAACCCGGGAGGCAGAGGTTGCAGTGAGCCAAGATCACACCACTGCACTCCAGCCTAGGCAACAAAGTGAGACTGTCTCAAAAAAAAAAAAAAAAAGAATTCTCACAACTCAGTCATGACAAAAGACAATTAAAATTATGTAGGAGATTTCAGCAGACATGTTATCAAAAAAACCACAGATGTCAAACAAGCACATGAAAAAAATGCTGAACATCATTAGTCATTAGGGAAATGTAAATTTAAACCAAAAGGAGATAACCACTACATACACACTGAAATGGATGAAATTTAAAAGATTGATAATGCCAAGCATTAGAATGGAACAACTTGAACTCTGATACACTGCTGAATACAAAATTGTACAATCATTTTAGAAAACAGCTTAGCCTAGGCTGGCACAAGGGCTCATGCCTGTAATCTCAGCATTTGGGAAGCCGAGGCAGGAGGATCGCTTGAGCCCAGGAGTTCAAGACCAGCATAGGCAACATAGAAAGACCCTGTCTCTACAAAAAAAAAAAAAAGTAAAATAAAAAATTAGCCGGTCATGGTGGCACATGCCTGAAGTCTTAGCTACTCAGGAGGCTGAGGTAGGAGGATCGCTTGAAGCCAGGAGGTCTAAGCTGCAGTGAGCCGTGATTGCACCACTGCACTCCAGCCTGGGTGGACAGAGTGAGACCCTGTCTCAAAAAAAAAAAAAAAAAGTAAGGAAAAAAAAAGAAAAGAAAGGAAAGGAGAGGAGGGGAGGGGAGGGGAGGGGACAGGATGGGACGGGACGGGACAGGACAGGACAGGACAGGACAGGACAGGACAGGAAAGGAAAGGAGAGAAGCTTAGCATTCACTTATAAAGGTAACTATTCACTTACCATATGACTTAGAAATTCTATTCTTAAATATTTTCTCAGGTGTAGTGAAAACATGTCTGCACAGAGATTTGTGCCTGAGTTTTCACAGCAGCTTTGTTCAGAGTAGCCACTGGAAGTGATCCAAATGTCCATCAGTTGGTAAACAGATAAAGAAAAATTACTGAGCGGAATACTACTCAGCAATTCGTAGGTATGAGCTGATACATGCAGCAAAATAGATGAATTACAAAGCATTACTAAGGCAAAAAAGACAACTCCCTGTATGCATCCACATGAAGTTCTAGAAAAGGCAAACCTATAGTGATGGCAGATCAGTAGTTGCTAGCAGTTAGGGGATTTGGGGATAGAATTTAAAATTACATTTTTGGTACTGGTTGCACTGCTGTATACAGATGTCAGAACTCATCATTGTACATTTAAAATCGGTCAATGTTGTTGTATATAAATTCTACTTCTACTGACATTTGAATTCCTCTTTGTTTACTTTTTTGTCATTCCTCTAGCCACTTAGTCGCTGCACATTTAAAGTTTCAGGACTGCCATGTCTGCTGTTACAAGGATAGTGTTTGTGTTTCCGTTTAGTTACTTTTCTTATTTTGGGGTAATTAAGTGGGAACATTTTTCCCTCATCATCTTAAATTTGGAAGTCCTATAGATGTTAGTCAAAGTCGTGGGGCTGGAGTTATCCCTATTCCTTCGCATATTCATGTACATTTTGAGACTACGAATGAGTTCCCACAATGATGAATAAGGTCTCAGATCTCCCATATCTCTCCACTTCCTCTGCACCAACCCCCCAATATAGTTATAAAACAGTGTTAGTTATATCAGTAGTTAGGATATACTTTATTATGATTGTGCAAATGTCATTCACTAGAAAACCAGTAACTTAATGCCCATAACACCTTTCCTACTCAGTTCTTCATTTTTACTAGAGTTGTTCATCCGCCACCTTTTTTTCATTTCTCTGATTTTCTACACACCCACCATTCATTTTTCCTAATGCCCCAACAAGTCAGCCTCAATCCCGTCAGTAATGTTTTCCATAATCTCAAACATCGTATATTCCTCTAATTCCTGGAGACCTCTTTCTCAGAGCCAGCCTTCCTTCCATGCATTCTGTTGAGAGTGGATGCTGGGTGGATGTCATCCTGGTTTCTAGTCCCTGTCATCCTAGGGGTTCACGTTGCCTTGTATATTTTGGATCTCTCGCTTCCTGATATCTTGTTCCATGTGTTCTTTTCTTGGTTACTCCCTTGTTTTTTGTTTGTTTGTTTTTTGTTTTGTTTGTTTGTTTGAGATGGAGTCTCACTCTGTCAACAGACTAGAGTACAGAGGCGCAATCTCAGCTCACTGCAACCTCCACCTCCTGGGTTCAAGCGATTCTCCTGCCTTAGCCTCCTGAGTAGCTGGGACTACAGGCACGTGCCACCATGCCCAGCTAATTTTTGTATTTTTATTAGAGATGGGGTTTCACCATGTTGACCAGGCTGGTCTTGAACTCCTGACCTTGTGATCCACCCACCTCGGTCTCCCAAAGTGCTGGGATTACAGGCGTGAGTCACCGTGCCAGCCCTAGATTTTTATTTAAAATGAGAGACCTGCAACTCTTCCTTTCATTTGAACACTTAGAGGCCATCGTAGGGTTAATAATTGGCTTAATTTCAATATTGTGTGTCTCAGGAGATAGGGAGGCCTCAGGAGAGGGAGAGAGACAAGGGAATGGCCAGTTGGTGGAACAGTCAGAACACACATCACATTTATCCATTAAGTTTGCCATCTTACATGGGTGGGGTTTGTGGCACCCTCAAAAGTTACAGTAGTGACATCAAAGATCACTGATCACCATAACAGATATAATAATAATGGAAAAGTTTGAAATATTGTGAGAATTACTCATATGTGACACAGACCTGGAGTGAGCACGTGCTATTAGGAAAACGGCACAGGTAAACCTGCTCAACAGGGTCGTCACAAACCTTCAAGTTTTTTTGTTTTTTTTTTTAATGTAATATCTCTGAAGCTCAATAAAGTGAAGCACAATACAATGAGGTATGTCTATAGATAAATTTTATTTTATTTTGTTTTATTATTGTCATTTTTTGACACGGAGTCTCACTCTGTCGCCCAGGCTGGAGTGCAATGGCATGATCTCATCTCACTGCAACCTCCACCCCCCGGGTTCAAGCAATTCTTCTGCCTCAGCCTCCCGAGTAGCTGGGACTATAGGCGCATGCCACCATGCCCGGTAATTTTTGTGTTTTTAGCAGAGATGGGGTTTCACCATGTTGGCCAGGCTGGTCTCCAACTCCTAGCCTCAAGTTATCCGCCTGCCTCGGCCTCCCAAAGTGCTGGGATTACAGGTGTGAGCCACCAGGCCTGGCCGATAAATTTTATTTTATTTAATTTTTTAGAGATGGGGGGCGGGTCTCACTATGCTTCCCAGGCTGGTCTTGAACTCCTGGCTCAAGCAATCTTCCCACCTCAGCCTCCCAAAGTGTTGGGATTATAGGCGAGAGCCACTGCACCCAGCCAAATTTCAGGAACTCTTTCTATTCTGAAATTGCATGTTTCAAGAAACCAGGCCTGGTCTCCATGGCTATTTTATTTGTCATATTTTTGGTGCTCCCAAAATGTGCCACCAGCCTCCTTTTCTGGATCTCTTCTACCTTCCTCCAGAATCATTGGATCACTGAGCAGGGCTGGCTCCATGGGTGTATAGCCTACAGAGTCCCAAGACCTCACATTCAGGAGGGTCTCATGCTTGGTTTAATCTTCCGCTATCACTGTCTTGAAATTCTTACTAATTTTTGAGCAACGGGCTACACATTTTCATTTTGTGTTGGTTCCCACAGATTAGGTAGCCAGTCCTGGCCATGGGATAGTCACAAGCCAGAAGTCACCTTTCAAAGATCTTAACGTTCATGGCCAGACACATAACTTCTGTGGCTCTGTTACTCTCCTTCCTGGAAGGGAGGGAGGAGCAAGACCGGTTTGCCCCAAGCCTATAAATGGATAAACCAGTCCCCAACAGGTTCTGCAACTTGCCTGAGATCTTATCGCTCATGAGTTTGGGAAACTCTTGAATTATTTAAGCCACACTCTTAGAAGGTTGTTTTGCTTCTGTTTAATTGGGGCTGTGCCTTATGGCTGTTGAGTTCCTTTGACAAAGTGATTTTGCATCCAGAGTACTTCATTCATCCATTCATTCACTAAAGAAACCTTTATTAAGCACTTGGTCTGTTAGCAGAAAAAGTAGGCTCTTTGGAACAGGCAGAACTGAGTTAAGTTCCCTCTTGGCCTCTTGCTGGTTGGGTGATCTGATTAGTCCTCCTGAGCCTCAGTTTCCTTTAATGACAACAGTTAACAGATCATTTGGGTAATGGGCCTGGTACAGTGCCTGACAGAGTCTGTGCCTAGCAAATACTCACTCCTTATCCTTCCCCAGGGCTATGCAAACTGCAAGTGGTTTCAGTTTCAGTTATGGGCAGACCAGGCTACCAGCAGGCCTTGGAGCGCCTGGAGGATCCACTCAGAGGGCAAGTGCTGGATACAGTCTTCTCTCCAGCAGGAACATGGAGGGTGGATGAGAAGCAGCAAGGATGTTTGCTTTCTGGATCATCCCTGTGCCTTGTGATTAACATTTAATAGGCTCCCAGAAAGCTTTGAAGATAATCGTATGTCTAACCCTCCCCTTTGACTGATGATCTTGACGTGATATACACTTATGTCAGTGAGGAAATTGGGAGGCTCTTGCAATGAGCCAAGAGTTGCTCTTTAGCTTTCAAAAACTTAAAGTCTAGTGAAAACTCAGCCCACAATGGAGTGGCATAGGAATTTGTCTTCAGAAATGCCTCCTCCACAAAGCTGTTTTGTGGGAATGAACAGGGGATGATATGGTAAAATAAGCCTAATGACAATTTATGGTCTTTGTACCTCACTTTTCTGTGTACAAAGTTTTGACAAAGCCCTTGTATATCCATCATCCCATTCGTGCCTTCAAGCCCCATAAGGTGATTTGATAAAGTTATCACCCCCATACTGCAGATGAGAAAACTGAGACTCACTGAAGCGATTTGTCCAGGCCACATAGCTAGCAGGGAAGTAGGAGGGCCAGGACTTAAATCTACTCTCTTGAGTCCAGAGACCCTGCTCTGCTGCCTCAAGGTAGTATTTAGCTATTGCCACACCTCTTTAGCTAAACTTTTAGCTGACTTGTCCTGAGTTCTAAGTCCTGGGATGTTGGCAGTATCAGGGAGTGAGGAGGAGGCAGTGGGACCAGCTCCAATGTGGCCACACCCTGAATATCCGGGCCGCAGCCTAGCTGAGTTGTGGCCACATTCCTTGAATTCCCGTGACCTCGTCACAGAAGAATAATGCAGCCCCTGGGGTGGTCTCATCAGAGCCAGATCTGTCCGTCTCACCACTCAAGGGCTCACTCCTATAATTCTGCCTCTCTCCTACGCAACCCACAATTGATTTCCGTTAGCATACAAAATGCTACAGTCGTTCATATTCCCTTCAGCTCCCTTTGGCTCTTGCCCAAGTTTCTGCTCCCCCTTTCAGCGAGTTGTCACCATTTGTGTCCCCTTTCCCTCCTCCCATTCTGCCTTAAACCTGCTCCAATTAAACTTTTATCCTTATCACTTTCCTGAAATCACCGTGTCAATGCTGTGTATCTTGCTAAGTCCTATGCTGAACTCACTCAAACTCTTAATAGCATTTGACATTTCTTTCTTCTTGAAACTTGCTTCATGTGGCTTCCGGTCACCACACTCCTCTGGTTCTCTTCCTTCTCCATCATCTTTGCTGGATGCTTCTGCTGTCCCTGACTTCTAATGCTACGGTGTCCTGCGACTTAGCCCTGGGCTCTCTTCTCCCACCTGCCATCTACCCTCACTTCCTAGGTGTCTTCACTTTGTCCATGGCTTTATATCCCCCATAGACACTGATGACTTCCAAATTCATATCTCCAGCCAGAACACCTCCTTGGAATTCCAAACTCATGTGTTGACTTCCTCCTCAATATTTTCTTTTGTATTTCCAATAGACATGTCAAATTTTGTCCCAAATCTTGAGTTTTCACCCCAATATCTGCTCACAATCATCTCGTAGTCTCCTCCACTCACTACAGTATGGCATCCTTGATTCCTCTCTTTTGCTCACAACTACATCCAGTCCATTGTTGGCTCTACCTTCAAAACACATCTGTTTCTCATTGCCCTTCTCTAGTGTCCTAACAGGCACCACATACATCTTTAGGCTGGATTCCTGGTGCAGCCTCCCAATTAGTCATCTCCATTGTGCCCTTATCCTTTATAGTCAGCCTGAGTAAGACTTCAAGGTGCAAATCAGGCTGCATCATTCCGCTGCTCAAAATCCTTCAATGACTTTTCCACTGACTTAGAATTAGATCAAAATACCTAACCATGGTCCCAGACAGAATACTCAAAATACCCATATTTAACAACTGGTAGAGGAATGCATAGTCATATATAAGTTTCTACATAAATCAAAAATTTTAAATACATTATCTTCTATTTTCCAAATGAACCAAACTATATTTATCTATATAATAAAACTGCTGGCCGGGTGTGGTGGCTCACACCTGTAATCCCAGCACCTTGGGAGGTCGAAGCAGGAGGATCACTTGAGGTCAGGAGTTCAAGGCCAGCCTGGCCAACATGGGGAAACCCCATCTCTACTAAAAATACAAAAATTAGCTGGGCGTGGTGGCACAAGCCTGTAATCCCAGCTACTCGGAAGGCTGAGGCAGGAGTATCGCTGGAACTCAGGAGGCAGAGGTTGCGGTAAGTCGAGATTGTGCCATTGCACTCCAGCCTGGGTGACAGAGCAAGATTCCATCTCAAAAAAAAAAAAAAAAAAAAATCTGCTTATAAAATGATATTAATATAACACAGAACATGCATCAAATCAGCCTAATATGCTAAGTCATTTATTGGTTTTCAGAAATAATTGGTGTGAACAGGGAACAATCTGAAAAAGAAATTTAAAAAACTAATCCTATTTACAATAGCCAAACAAAATTAAATACCTAGGAATTAACCGAAGAAGTAAAAGATCTCTATAATGTAAACTATAAAACACTGATGAAAGGAATTGAAGAGGACACCAAAAAATGGAGACATACACTATGTTCATGGATTGGAAGAATTAATATTGTTAAAATGTCCATACTACCCAAAGCAATCTACAGATTCAATGCAATCCCTATGAAAATACCAATGACATTCTTCACAGAAATAGAAATAACTGTCCTAAAATTTATATGGAACCACAAAAGACCCAGAATGCCAAAGCTATCCTAAGCAAAAACAAAGCTGGAGGAATCACATTAACTGACTTCAAATTATACTACAGAGCTATAGTAATCAAAATAGCACGCTATTAGCATAAAAACACTCACATAGCCCAACAGAACAGAATAGAGAATCCAGAAACAAATCCACACACCTACAGCAAACTAATTTTTGACAAAGGGGCCAAGAGCATAAACTGAGGAAAAGACAGTCTCTCTTCAATAAAGAACAAAAGTAGACCCCCATCTCTCACCACATACAAAAATCAAATTGAAATGGATTAAAGACTTAAATCTAAGACTTCATACTATGAAACTACTAAAAGAAAACATTGGGGAAACTCTCCAGGACGTTGGTCTGGGCAAAAATTTCTTGATTAATACCCTACAAGCACAGGCAACCAAAGCAAAAATGGACAAATTGGATCACATCAAAGTAAAAAGCTTCTGCACAGCAAAGGAAACAATCAACAAAGTGAAGACACAACCCACAGAATGGGAGAAAATATTTGCAAACTATCCATCTGACAAGTGATTATTAGCCAGAATATACAAGGAGCTCAAACAACTCTATAGGAAAAAAACTCTAATAATCCAATAAAGAAATTGGCAAAATATTTTAATAGACATTTCTCAAAAGAAAACATACAAATGGCAAACAGGTATATGAAAAGGTATGCAATATCATCGATCATCAGAGAAATGAAAATCAAAACTACAATCTCGGCTGGGCGCTGTGGCTCACGCCTGTAATCTCAGTACTTTGTAGGCCGAGGCAGGCAGATCGTGAGGTCAAGAGATTGAGACCATCCTGGCCAACATGGTGAAACTCCATCTCTACTAAAAAAATACAAAAATTAGCTGGGTGTGGTGGCACGTGCCTGTAGTCCCAGCTACTCGGGAGGCTGAGGCAGGAGAATCCCTTGAACCTGGGAGGCGGAGGTTGCAGTGAGCTGAGATCGCACCACTGCACTCCAGCCTGGGCAACAGAGCAAGACTCTGTTTCGAAACAAACAAACAAACAACAACAACAACAGCAACAACAAAAATCTACAATCTCATCCCAGTTAAAATGGTTTATATCCAAAAGACAGGCAATAACAAACACTGGTGAGGATGCAGAGAAAAGAGAACCCTCAAACACTGTCGGTAGGGATGCAAATTACAGTTTGGAGGTTGCTCAAAAAACTAAAAATAGAGTTACCATATGATCCAACAATCCCATTGCTGGGTATATACTCAAAAGAAAGGAAATCAATATATTGAAGAGATAACTGCACTCCCATGTTTATTGCAGCACTGTTTACAATAGCCAAGATTTAGAAGCCACCTAAGTATCAGTCACCAGATGAATGGATAAAGAAAGTGTTGTACATATTCACGATGGAGTACTGTTTAGCCATGCAAAAGAATGAAATCCTGTCATTTGTAATAACATGAATGGAACTGGAAGTCATTATGTTAAGTGAAGTAAGCCAGGTGCAGAAAGACAAACATCACATGCTCTCACTTACTTGTGAGATCTAAAAATCAAAACAATTCACTTTATGGAGACAGAAAGTAGAAGATTGGTTATCAGAGGCTGGGCAGGGTAGTCGGTCGGAGCAGGGAATGGTGAAGAGGGAGGTGGGGATGGTTAATGAATACAAAAGTAATAGAAAGAATGAATAAGACCTAGTATTTGCTAGCACAACGGGGTGACTATAGTCAATAATAATTTACTTGTGCATTTTAAAATAACTAAGAGAGTGTAATTGGAAGATAGGATTGTAAGAAAGGATAAACGCTTGGGAGGATGGATACTTCATTTTCCATGATGGATTATGCATTGTGTGCCTGTACAAAACATCTCATGGGCCCCATAACTACGTACACTTACTATGTACCCACAAAAATTAAAAATCGAAAAAGTTTTTAAAAGTTAAAAAAAGAAAAACGAGTATGATCTTTTGTTTGATACATTCTCACTAACGAGATGATGACTTAATCAGAGTTACGATTTGACAGTGGGAAATGCTCCAAAATCCTCCAGTAAGTTCCCTTCAAATCAGTGGTTTCTAGGTAACTAAGAGTCTCAAAATAGAGAATTTCTCTAAATAACAAGATTTTTATGATAAAGAATTGTTCCTGAGCTTCTGGTGGACTAAGAGCAATTGTATTAAAATTTTTTTTTGGATCCTTATCCAGTTTCATCTGAGCTTGCTATTCAACATCTTTTTATTGGCTAAGTCACAAAAGTCTTTTGTGAAATGTTATATTTAGTTAGGTTGAGCCTAATCCTTCCTGAGAGGGTCATAGTATGGTGGCTCAAATTGGGTGTGTGTCCCCACCAGACTATTTTCTTTTGTTCACTGGCTCAGCTGCTTACATAAATTTTAAATGACTTCTCTTTGTTTCAGTTTTCTCATCTGTAAAACGGGGTGATGATGATGATGATGATAACTTCAAATGAGCAAAATACACTTAGATTGGTACTTGGCTCACAAAATGCTAAACATGCATTAGCTCTCACTTTATTAATTAAATTAATGTCAATACCCTTGACTCAAAGGTGTGTGGTGGGTTTTAACGACCATGTCCCCTTAAACGGAGGTGAGGTTAAATAAGAACAGTGAAAAGAGGGAGTCCCGTGCAGCCTGGTGTCCTCAGGCCCCAAATCATCCCCTTGGTCCCTTCCTTCCCCCATAGCCTCCCTCCTGTCATGGAGCATCCACTATTCCAATGAAGCCCTCAATGCCTGGCTGGGGCCTGGGTAGGGCCCCTACTGAGGAAATTCTCTCCCTGGCTGTCTCTAAGCCCGATCCCATGAAGGCTGCAATCTCCACACCCAAATATGAGGTAAGTGGGCAGTCCAAGGCAGTCATTGCCGGCTGGCTGGCCACCAATTGGCTCACCAGGAGTCTGTCCTCTCTTCCCTGGTGGGAGCCAATGATGGTGGCCAGGAGGTGAGACTTTCAGGGGACACCTGGTGTAAATATTTTAACAAATGGAACAGGCACTGTGGGTGCATTGGCTGAACATCAGCCCTGTAGGCCCAGGAGACCTTTGGCCATTGGGTCCTCATCTAGCTGGCATTTTCGTCTCCATAAGACTCATTCCCTCATATTCTTGCAAGTCTCTCACTCCATTCCCATTTCTTTTTTTTGAGACAGAGTCTCCCTCTGTCACCCAGGCTGGAATGCAGTGGTGCGATCTCGGCTCACTGCAACCTCTGCCTCCTGGGTTCCAGCAATTCTCCGGCCTCAGCTTCCCGAGTAGCTGGGATTACAGGCATGTGCCACCATGCCCAGCTAATTTTTGTATTTTTAGTAGAGATGGGGTTTCACAATGTTGGCCAGGCTGGTCATGAACTCCTGACCTCAAGTGACCCACCCGCCTCAGCCTCCCAAAGTGTTGGGATTACAGGCGTGAGCCACCGCACCCAGCTCTCCATTCCTGTTTCTGCTCAACTGGCCCTTCTTCAGAGAGGTCTCTCTGATGACCCTGTAAAAATTCTCTTCACTATCTTCCACCCCAGTCACCCTATATATGTATATACCTTGCTGTGTGGTGTTTTTTCTTACAATGTTTTTGGTCCTCTCTAAAATTATTTTTTATTTGTATCTGTTTTCTATCTTCCTGCCATGATAACTATGGCCAAAAGACAAGATGACAAATACTGTCACAAATACCACTGGAAGGTGTAGAAAACAGTGCGGAGAATTTAGAAGAGACAAATCTTAGAACAAATTACACTGGTCTGCCATTCGAAGCTTTGCAATGCTGCTGGATGAGATGCAGGTGTTTCAAACATGTCTCTGCACGAGAGTTGCTAGATTCTATTTCCACAATGGAACACAGAAAAAAAAAACACTTGTAACGGGAAGATGCACCAGGAAACACCTATTCTAGACAATAAACTATTTCTTTTTATAAACAACACTTCGTGGTAAAATTGTCTCTGTGTAACCATGAAAGAACCTAGAATACTAGAAGAGCTCTGAGAGAAGACATTGACAGCACCATGGGGGCAATTCACCCACTGCCTCATCCACCAGCAGCAAGTGGCAGCAGAAGTTAAAGGCAGAAGGTGCACATTGCTGGAGGGTGTCAGGATGTAGTCAATTTTATGAAGACAAGACTGTGCAGATATAGTGCGGCATCACCGTCATCTGGACTGAGCGTGAATATCCACAAAAGTCCTGTGTCCCCACAGAAGGCTTTTGGATACCTCATGGCAAAACATTTCAAAGACCTGCCAGATCTACATATGAGCTAGTTATCTTCTTTTTTTAAAAACAGGAAAGTAAGTATTCTGGGATGACAAGTAGTTGTCAGTAGTATTGGTAGATATTTTTGAAATGGGGAATACACTTAATTTGTCCCTTCAGGGTAAAGGGAATGTTTTAACAAAGTGAGCATCAGAATGGCTGGGTGTCTTGACTGCCTTATCTTTATATTTATGATTGTAAATGTCAAGTAGGCCCTCATGCTGCTGGAAATTTTTGCTAGATTCCTGATTCCATTCTCCCATTTCCAAGAGTTATTACACCTCTGGTCTCCTCTCAGACTTCCCACAGCCCTCCCCACCCCCACTCTCAAGTGATGACTTGCTTCCATTTCAATGAAGCTCAGAGAACAGACCTTCCACCTCGTGCACCTGCGCTGTGCCACGTACTCTCCCTTCTTTCGTGGTTCTGCAGCAGATGAACCCCCTGTGTTATGGCTGACCCCTTCGTGGTGCTGCAGATCCTGTCCCCTCTCACACACTGTATTAGTCTGTTTTCACACTGCTGATAAAGACATACCTGAGACTGGGCAATTTACAAAAGGAAGAGGTTCAAATGGACTTACTCAGTTCAAATGGACTTACTCAGTTCAAATGGACTTACTCATGTGGCTGGGGAAGCCTCACAATCATGGCAGAAGGCAAGGCCTCGACCTCCTAAAATCCTGGGATTACAGGCATGAGCCAGCAAGCCTGATCTAATTTGTACTTGTCTGATAAGTAATGATGTTGAGTACATTTTCATATATTTATTGAACATTTCGATGTTATCTTTTATGAAATACCTGTTCAAATCTTTTTGCCTATTTTTAACTGGATTGTATATTATTTCTTAATTGATTGGTAGGAAACCTTTGTTTCATGTCTTGTCGAATGTGTATTATGAAATTCTTCTCTCAGTTTTTAGTTTGCTTTAATTATGTCTTTTTCTTGTTTTTTTTAAAGACATGGTCTCTGTCACCCAGGCTGGAGTGTAGTGTCATGATCACAGCTCACTGCAGGCTCAACTTCCCGGGCTGAAGCAATCCCCCTGCCCCAGCCTCCTGAGTAGCTGGGACTACAGGCATGCACCACCACACGAAACTTAAGTTTTAAAAAAATTTTGTAGAGATAGGATCTTTCTATGTTGCCCAGGCTGATCTTGAACTCCTGGGCTGAAGCAATCCTCCCACCTCGGCCTCTGAAAGTGCTAGGTTCCAGGCATGAGCCACTGCGCCCAGCCTAACAATGTCTTTTGATGAATCGAAGTTCTTAATTTAATGAAGTCCAGTGTAATGATCTTTTCTCTTAGGGGTAGTGCTTTTTGGGCCCTGTTGATGAAGTCTATTCCACCCCAAATCATAAAGATATTTACCAATTTTTTTTTCTAGAAGCTTTATGGTTTTACCTATCACCTGTAGGATCCATTTGAATTAATTTTTGTGTACCGCGTGAGAAAGGGGTCAATAATTTTCTCATATGCATGTCTGATTGATTCAGAACCATTTATTGAAAAACTATTCTTTCAGCTTACACCTATAATCCCAGCACTTTGGGAGGCCAAGGTGGGTGGATCACTAGAGGCTATGAGTTCGAGACCAGCCTGGCCAACATGGTGAAATTCTGTCTCTACTAAAAAATACAAAAATTAGCCAGGTGTGGTGGCACATGCCTGTAGTCCCAGCTACCTCTACTTGGGAAGCTAAGGCCCAAGAATTGCTTGAACCTGAGTGGCAGAGATTGCAGTGAGCCGAGATTGTGCCATTGCACTCCAGCCTGGGCAACAGAGCGAGACTCTATCTCAAAAAAGAATCAAAGAAAAAGGAGAAAAGCTATTCTTTCCTCACTGAATTTTAGTAGCGGTTTTGTTGTAAATCAGATTATTTTATATGTACTTATGAGTCTGTTTCTGGACTTTCTATTCAGTTCTGTTGATTTTTTGGTCTATCCTTGCATCACACTAGATTACTGTATGATTTACTTTTTCTCTTTTATTTTTTAAATCTTTATTCTTTTTTCTCTAATTTTCCTTTTAATATTTTTTAATTTTGAGAAAAGGTCTTGCTTTGTCACCTAGGCTGGAATGCAGTGGCGTGACCATAGCCACTGCAGCCTCAACCGATCCTCCCACCTCAGTCTTCTGAGTACCTGGGACTATAGGACTGCGCCACCACACCCAGCTAATTTTTTAATTTTTTGCAGAAATGAGGTCTTATTATATTGCCCAGGCTGATCTCAAACTCCTGAGCTTAAGTGTTCTGTCCACCTTGGCAACCCAAAATGCTGAGATTACAGGCTTGATGTTAAACTAACCTTGCATTTCTAGAATAAACCTAACTTGGCTGTGATTTATTATCCTATTCATATATTGCTGAATACAACAGGATTTACATTCAATTTACTGATGTTTTGTTTGGAACTTTTGCATGTATGTTTTTGAGAGGAATTGGTCTTTAATTTTGACTTCTCTTGAAATATCCTCGTCAAGTTTTGGTGTCAAGGTCATGCTTGTCTCCTAAAATGTGTTGGTAAATGCTCTTCTTTTTTCTTTATTTGGAAGCATCTGTATAAGATGGGTGTTATTTCTTCCTTTTTAAAATTATTATTGAGACAGAGTCTCGCTCTGTCAACCAGGTTGGAGTGCAATGGCACGATCTTGGCCCACTGCAACTTCCGCCTCCCAGGTTCAAGCAATTCTTGTGCCTCAGCCTCCCACGTAGCTGGGATTACAGGCGTGCAACACCACGCCCAGCTTATTTTTGTATTTTTAGTAGGGACGAGGTTTTGTCATGTTGGTCAGGCTGGTCTCGAACTCCTGGCCTCAAATATTCTCCTGCCTCAGCCTCCTAAAGTGCTGGGATTACAGGCGCGAGTCACCATGACTGGCCTATTTCTTTCTTAAAAATTTGGTAGAATTTGGCCAGGCGTGGTGGCTCACGCCTGTAATCCCAGTACTTTGAGAGGCCGAGGTGGACAGATCAGTTTGAGATCAGCCTGGCCAATATGGTGAAACTCCATCTCTACTAAAAATACAAAACTTACCCAGGCATGGTGGCAGGCGCCAGTAGTCCCAGCTATTTAGGAGGCTGAGGCAGGAGAATTACTCGAACCCGGGAAGCGGAGGTTGCAGTGGGCTGAGATGGCGCCCCTGCACTCCAGCCTGGGCGAAAGAGTGAGACTCTATCTTAAAAAAAAAAAATTGGTGGAATTTTCACATTTATTGGCCTAGAGTTGTTCAGAATATCCCCTTATGATCTTTTTAATGTCTGTGGTATTTGTAGTGGTGCCCGTACATATTGGTTAGTGATGCCACTGATATCAGTTTATTTTGATTTTCTTTGCTCTGTTGCTCAGACTGGAGCACAGTGGCCCGATTATAGCTCATTGCAGCCTTGAGCTCAAGCAAACCTCCTGTCTCATCCTCCCAAGTAGCTAGGACTGCAAGTGTGCATCACCAAGCTGGGCTCTTTTCTTTTTGATCAATCTTTCCAGAGTTTATCGAATGTATTAGTATTTTCAAAGAGCTAATGTTAGTTTGTTGAGACTCTCTTCTTAAAAAATATCTTTTAGGCTGGGCGTGGTGGCTCACGCCTGTAATCCTAGCACTTTGGAAGGCCGAGGTGGGCAGATCACTTGAGGTCAGGAGTTCGAGATCAGCCTGGCCAACATAGTGAAACCCCGTCTCTACTAAAAATACAAAAATTAGCCAGGCATCGTGGCATATGCCTATAATCCCAGCTACTTGGGAGGCTGAGGCAGGAGAATTGCTTGAACCTGGGAGGTGGAGGTTGCAGTGAGCTGAGATTGCACCACTGCACTCCAGCCTGTAGAGATGAGGACTCAATATGTTGGCCAGGCTGGTCTCCAACTCCTCCCCTCCAGCAATCCGCCTACCTTCGCCTCCCAAAGTGATGGGATTACAGGCACCAGCCACAACAGCAAGCCTTCGTGGAGCCTCTCTATCGAAGCTTGCTTTCTCTTTTATTAATTTCTCTTTTTTAAACATTTCCTTCATCCCATTATTTTTGTTTAACCTTTTTTCTAACTTCTTGAGATATATGATTATATCAAAAATCCTCTTCTCAATGAGATCTTTCTTGAACATCCCATTTCAGACTGAAACCACCTTGTTGTTCCCATTCTCCTCTCCTCTTTTTCTCCTTGGAACTCACCACCATTTAACATACCACATATTTTCCTTATTTATTTTTGTCTCTCCCCATCAGAATAGAATCTCCATGAAGGAAAGGACTTTTGTTTACTTTGTTCACTGCTGAATCCCCAGGACACAAACCAGCTCCTGCTTAATAAATAAAACAAGAAATGAATGTGTTAAATGAAGAAACAATAAGAGCTAAATTTATTGAGCACTTACTATCTGAGACTCAATTATATTCACTCATGCATTTATTTATTCAGTTATTTACTTATGTAGAGAAGGGGTCTCGCTTTGTTGCCCTGGCTGGTCTACAACTCCTGGCCTCAAACAATCCTCCCGGCTCAGCCTCCCCAGGATTACAGGCGTCAACCACCACGCCCGGGGGAGACTCAATTATAAGGGGCTCACAGATAACATCTAATTCTTACGGAGGAGGAAACTGAGGCACAAGTAAGCAGGAGAGCTGTGATTAGAAATCTAGGTCTAACTCATAGCCCGTGAGCTTTCCTCCAAGCCCCGAAGCTTCCCCTTAAAAAAGCCAGCGAGGGGCGAGACTCGGAGGGCAGAACCCACGGAGGGCGGAACACACGGAGGACAGAGCCGGCGCTCGCGAGCAAGGCCTTGGTGTGGCCCCCTAACGCCGGACGAGCAAGTTGGTCTTGGAATGAATGACCGTCGGAACGGAGCTTGATCTAACTACTCAGCAGTAGGCGTCGCCCACTTTCTTATTGGTTGGTTTTGGTTCTCAAGAGTAGGAAAGTTAGGTAGTCCGCGAGAGGGCTGCGGACTTTGCGGAGCCTCGTCCGCGAGCGCGCGGTTTCACTGCCGCGCAGGCGCACGGAATCCTAGGCGCGGATCTCGCGTTTCCGGCCGGAGGGCTTCTCCTGTCTCTCCCGGAAGCTGCGCTCGCTACCCGGGTAACGGGTCCCGGCTGTGGAAGCTCCCGCGGCGCCACGATGGACCTCGAGGAGGCGGTAAGGAGGCGGTGCGCCTGGCGGGCCCCGACCGCCGGGGCCGGAGGGCAGAGAAGCTGAGGAGGAGCGGCGGAAGACGCCGCGGGTTGGGGCGGCCACCGGCTGGAGGAAGGCGGGGCGGAGGGCTGCAGGGCGGGGTGAGGACTGGGGCTGGCCGGCCGCATGCGCGCGCGACTTTGGTAAAGAGGCTGGAGTTTCTGGCTCGGCGAGGTTGTGGGTGAGGGAGGGTGTGGTGTTTGTCGTTATGGGTGTGTTTAAGGATGCAGTTGTGGGTTTTGTGGGGTGGCCACCCACAGGGCTCATCCTCGAGACTGGACCACCCACAAGTTCCCTTTAATGCTGGGGTGGGTGAGGGAGGGGCAGGGGTTGGAACTTGAGATGCCTCTGAGTAACCCCTGTCTGTTTCTCCGGGAATCCTCGCCACTGTCTCCTGCAGGGATTCTAAATTCGGGTTTGGGAACTCCCTAAATTGTCCAGCTGTCATTCATCGTAGTGTTAGTACAGGGTCACTGAACACTTTACCAAGTTGCCAAAATTAATTTGGCATGCATTTTATTTTGTTTTAGGTACTACGTAAAATGGCACATTTTTGTTTTTTCTTTTTGAGACAAGATCTCATTTTGTCCCCCAGGCTGGAGTGCAGTGGCACGATCACGGCTCACTGCAGCCTCGACCTCCTGGGCTTGAGAGATTCTCCCGCCTCAGCCTTCCAATGAGCTAGTACTACAGATGTGCACTACCACGCCCGGCTAATTTTTTTTTTTTTTTTAATTTTTGTAGGGGCAGGGGTCTCGCTATGTTGTCCAGACTGGTATTGAACTCCTGGGGTCAGGCGATCTTCCTGCCTCAGCCTCGAAAAGTGCTGGGATTATAGGGGTGAGCCCCCGCATCCGGTCAAATGGCACACACTTTGATGGTATTAAGTGATACTCGATAATTAGATCAACGCTAACAACAAGTCAAACTCCAAAGAGTTGGGGATCAGAGAATTAGGCCTGTATATACAGAAGCAGTACGGTCTTATAGTAGAGGCTTAAAAAATGTTTATTGAATGATGGTTGGCTAACTTCTGTAAATGCTAGGCTGATGAAATTAGTAATTGTAACTCACCATTAGCTAGCGTATACCCAGACTAGGGACCATGTCTGGTCTGTTTTGCTCAACATTGAATCCCCAGCACCTAGTAAAAAGCCTGGTACACACATCGTTGATACCCCTTATGCTGCCGAGTGAATAAATCGAAACTTGAAACCAATACAAATGTAGTTCCTCTGTGGTATGCGCTTTTAGTGTCCTGGAGGAGTTCCAAATGGTATTTGCATTTTTTAAAAGTCTTCTCTATACTTGTTTGTCATCTTCTTTCTCACAGCATTTTCAAGGAGCTTTGTTTACTCATCCTTGGTTCCAGTTTACCCCTACTACCTCCTTTTCTTTTTTTTTTTCCTCTCACACTGCATATTTCAATAAATTTTCTCCAGTAGTTTAATTCGGTTTCATACCGCTCCTCTCCTTGTTTGTGGATAATCTCTCTGATATATTTTCTATTGTCTATGATTTTTTATTTATAAAGTTGCTAGGAACCCACTAAGTAGAACTGCATGGTTTAGGTACAGTGTATTGAATGTGGCTTTATGGGAACACCTTTTCTGTCCTCTTCTCCCGTAGGAAGAGTTTAAAGAACGCTGTACTCAGTGTGCTGCTGTCTCATGGGGTCTTACTGATGAAGGCAAATATTATTGTACTTCTTGCCACAATGTTACAGAGGTAAGTAACAAATATCATTTATGAATTTGCTTATGTTTTAAAAATTGCCATTTCAGCCTGATATGTAGTCTAAGTCCCAAAGAATTGGGTTGATTTTTGTCACTCATGCAATGCCAACGTTCCAAGGATGCATGTGGTCTTAGGTACTTACACGTAGGTTAAGGGATTTGTGAATTAGATTGAGGATGAGTTTTTGAAATTATGTTGGGCCACATTTATAAATGATTTCTTATTTAGAGTATATGGTTGAGGGAAATAATTAAAATTGTACTTAGAAGATGATGCATTTCTTTTTATTAGTTAGTACTTATTTACATTTTTTAAAATGTGTCATGGTGGCTTATAGGTTTGGAAGATGGAATGTTAGAAAACTTGAGGGCTGGGCTGGGCGTGGTGGCTCACGCGTGTAATCCCAGCACTTTGGGAGGCTGAGGCAGGTGGATCACCTGAGGTCAGGAGTTCGAGACCAGCCTGGCCAACAATGGGAAACTCTGTCTCTACTAAAAATACGACAGTTAGCCAGACGTGGTAGCATGCGCATGTAGTCCCAGCTACTTGGGAGGCTGAGGCAGGAGAATGGCTTGGACCCAGGAGGCGGAGATTGCAGTGAGACGAGATCATGCCACTGTACTCCAGCCTGGGCAACAGAGCAAGACTCTGTCTAAAAAAAAGAAAGAAAGCTTGAGGACTGTTGGGAATATTGGAATTACTCTTCGTTATCCTTTTATCTTTGTATAGTACCTTACAGATTACAAAGTGTTTTTGGATCCATTATCTCATTTCCTCCTCAACACAAACTGTGAGAGCCTATTGATAGGGCTCACAAGTTGAGTGCATTTGCCAAAAGTTACCCAAGTACCAGGACTTGAATGTGAGTCTTCTGACTTCAGTGTTCATTTTACCCATCACACCTGCCTCTTAAAGTAGAGATTGTCATACTGTCCTGTGTAACCTTGGTAAACGAGGCTACCTTCACACTGTGAGTGCTAGGTCCTATTGTGGTGAACACACATGCGGGCCAGCGTCATCAAAATGATCAAGGGTGTAGAGAGTCTGCTGCTGGACAGGCTAAATGTGCCAGGACTCTCCTCAGTGGAAAAGGATTTCCTCAAAGTCTACAGAGCCAGGAAGGAACAAATGTTACCTTCACCATACAGGCTTAAGAAAGGCAAATTTGGGACATTAAAAGTAACTGTGTAGACTTCTGCTTCTGGCTAAGATGGACTAACAGAGACCAGACTTAACCTTTGTCCCCTAAACAATGAAAAACCTGGACAAAATATATTAAACGAGTAAAAGGAAAAAAATTTTCCCTTGACAAAACTGGTGAATTGAGCTTGCAGGTGTGTCACACAAGTGCTTTTCCTTGAGACAGTGTTCTTGAGTCTGCAGCTGGAATGCTTATCTCTGCTTCCTGTTTAGTCACACAGAATATTAAAAGGATATGTGTTCACTTGATGAAATTGTTGGGGTGATGGAGATATTTATTATCTTGATTATAGTGATGGTTTCCTGGAGATATATTTTGTGTGTGTGTCTGTGTATGTCAGTTTGTGCACCTGACAGATGTGCAGTTTGGTCCTCACCCTCATTGTGTAGTAAGGAGCTAGCAGTTTTACTCACTGTTGCTTTTGTACTATAGTGCAGGTGTAAACACAGTGAAGAAAGATTATGTCTAATGGAGTATTTGCCATTAGTAGATGAAGTCAGCATATTATTTTTATAGAAATTGAACTACATTAACTAATTGCTTTTCTATTTTTGATTTTGATACCGTTTCCGTTTGATTCTGTTTGATCAAATCTGCTGTAGTCATTTTTTAGTTTGAAGGATCCTAATACCTCTACCTAGCTCCACATTTGAAAGACTGTCAACTCCTGTGGAGTAATTTGTCAGGAATGTAGAGTTCATGAAGGTGGACAACATCTTTATAAAGACCAAGAACCTAGCTCAGTGCCTTCCTTTCAGACAACAGGCTTAAAGGAAAAAAAAAAGTTATGTGTTGCACAACTTCAGTAGTTGTTCTTGGCTTTATGGCGATCCAGGCATGTTCTTCACATGGACTGTGAGAATATGATGTGTTTGGGGCTCCCTGGAACTGAGCAGTGTGGTGATGGTGATGTTGAAATACAGTGGGTGGGGAATGGCAGGCGAGACAGTTACAGCTGTGAAGAATGGAAGTCATGGTGCAACTTGCCCTATTTTTCTGCCCCTTTTATTGCCCCCCCCTTCTCCAGCATGTAACTCTCAAGCTCCAGACACCTTCTGCAATCTGGAAAAGGCCTTCCGAATTGATAAAGGAACCAAAATGTTATCCTAGTATGTTTTATCCAGGAAAAAAAAAATGGAAGGTCATAAATCTGTTCAATTTAGACAATAGATATTTTTGCAAGAGTTTATATTTTTGCAAGAGTTTCACGGATATTTAAAAAGGTGTAGGCTAGACTTGTGTGAATGTAATAGATTTTTATGATCATAAGAGCAATGCATGTTTACTATAGAAAATTTGGAAATTGTGAAGATGAAAGCTAAAATCACCAGTAATCTTTACATTTGTCTGTTTTTTCCTGTGTATGAAATGGAGAAAGGGATGTTTGAGTACTGTTCAATCTTTTGCCGTAACAATTTGGAAAAATACTTTATCTAAACATTTGCAAACATTTTTTATAGACTGTAAATATTCCATAATGGCCATTCGGTAATTTAATTAATTATAGCTCTAGTTTTGGATGTTTCACTTTTTCAGGTTTTTTGCTCTTTCACGTTTTGTCTAGTACAGATTTTAAGTCTTTTTTTTCCTGGCTACCCTTTGTAAGTTTTACTGTCTTTGCTAGATAATGGCTTTTGTATTTATTTTGACGTGTCTTATGTTTTCATTGTGGCCAACCCAGTATACCAAAATTGCTTTGAATATGGTTTCTGTGATTTAGAGAGACTACGTTCCAAAAATCCTGTTGGTAGAGACATTTCTTTTATTCTTATGGAGGGTTAAAGATAAATTTCATTCCAAATCTCTAAATTTAGAAAAACAGTAATGTCCTCTGTTGGTTAAAAATCCTCACCTTTCTTGTGGCATTAAGACTCGATAATGGGGGCTGGGCGCGGTGGCTCATGCCTGTAATCCCAGCACTTTGGGAGACCGAGGTAGGCGGATCACCTGAGGTTGGGAGTTTGAGACCAGCCTGACCAACATGGAGAAACCCTGTCTCTACTAAAAATACAAAATTAGCCGGGCGTGGTGGCACATGCCTGTAATCCCAGCTGCTCAGGAGGCTGAGGCTGGAGAATTGCTTGAACCCAGGAGGCGAAGGTTGCAGTGAGCAGAGATCGCGCCATTGCACTCCAGCCTGGGCAACAAGAGCGAAACTCTCTCTCAAAAAAAAGACTCAATAATGGGAACATTTATTCTCCTTTATGGAATAAAGTGTGGCCCCATTTGAAAAAAAAGACTCAACACTTTATTTTTAGTTGTGGGAGAGCCAGAATCTTTGATACTTGCCCTTGAGAGCAGTTAGGATTGAAGACTCTGATATGCAATTATACTAACCATTTTAGTCATTCTAAAATTCTCTAAGTTTGATTAAAAATAAAATGTAATACATACTTTTATAATTTCAGAAATGAAAGCAGTTTTAGAGTATTATTTAAAGACATGGAAAAGTAGGCCAAAACTAATCTGTCTGTAGTTTAGGCATTACCAGTTACAAAAAATACATATAACTGTTTTAATAGCAAAATGTATTTTGCATGGAGAAAAAAGTGAGTACATTTAACTTTTGGTTTGGCTTGGTTTGTAAAAGTTAAAAAGTGATGTAAAATAAAAGTTATTCATTTAACAAACGCTTTATGGTTACTGTATTCCAGGCACTGTTTTAGTTACCAAGAAATTTTGAATGAAAAAACAACATCAACGTTAACTAGAATGTTAAATGCTTATAATTTTCCCAAGATTTTACCATTCTTGGTCCTGGCACTCACAATTTGGTTCATTATACTTTCCAGAAAATACCTGGAAATATGCTTGGGGGATGTAAAACGATCTTTTTTAATGGTCTTTTTCTGTTTCCTGCAGAGATATCAGGAAGTTACAAACACTGATCTTATTCCTAATACCCAAATAAAAGCCCTCAACCGGGGGCTTAAAAAAAAAAACAACACTGGTAAGTTCTTTCTTCACATGTGCTTAACATTCTTTATTCACATCTTTCACCTTCATGATGTGAGGACATGGAATGGAATTTTAAGTAGATTCTCGAGAAAATGCCAGATTTTATCTACTGGCATACGTTCTTCTATCCTATGTCTGTTATTCATTGTGGGTGAATATTATTTCCTGTGCTTTTATAGAAAAAATGCTTATTTTCTGAAATAATTCAACCATGGAATTGTTAGGTTAGGTGAGTTAAATACGATATTCAACTTCTAGAAATCCATTTCTCGTATTGAATTTTGAACACACCCTTTTAAAATTGGGAAAATTATTTTCCCTTAAAATGGCCTCAGCATGAGTGTGCTTTGCAAGGCAAAGTATTTCATTAATCCAGTGAGTACATATAATTAACCATTGTTGAGAAGGATCTTAGGTAAAGTCTAACTGATGGTTTTTATTTTTGTGGCTAGGTAGCTAGGACCAAATCCCCAAGTTTGAAACCAGGCTGATGATAATGGGGACTCTTCTACATGAGATAGCTTTAAGGATACACACACATTAAAAAATATATATTTGTGTGTGTGTGTTTATGAAATATATGAAATACATTGACATTCTTAGATGCATCACAGTGAATGCCTAAATGCTATCTCATGTTTCTGTTTAGCCTTTAGTAGTGACTTTTTATTAGGCTAAAACCTGATTAACTTTTAAATTTTATTGGAGTAAAACCTGATTAATTTTGCCTTGACCTACTTAAATACTTAAAATGTGTAGTTTAAACATGCATTTCTTAAGGAACTTCAGGTGCTTTATATTAGGTGTTAAGTATCTTATAGTCGACCTCATCACCCTTAATTTCTTCATTTGTAAAATGAGAATAAAATGCCATCCATTATGGAAAATAGGAACACAGACTCAAAATTTAAAATACAACTTTATCAGTTTCTAAGAACAGTATGCAGGAAGAGGGAGTGTATGCATATAGCTTGAAGAGTTTAAACTTCCTCGACTTATGGACCCATCAAAATTATTGGCTTTTCTGTTTTACTCTTACAATTTGAGACCCTTTCTGGGAAGGAATTGGGTCAGCAGAGGTGGGGAGACTTTGTGACATTCAGGTAAGGGAGAAGAGTTGAAGTCCTCTGGCATTCTGCAGAGAAGAGATCTTGAAGTCAGTAACACACCTCAGAAGCTCTATGTAAAAAGTACTAATAACAAGCTTTTGGAAGAGTTACAGTATTTGTCCAGCGGTGAGGGGCAAAACATAAGGGTCTTCATAGACTTTTCCTTCAACTCATAGTTGTCATTAAACACGTAACTCTGTCTATTGTGGTGGCAGGTTTCTTCACAATCTCATAGGGTAGTTTTGAGTATTCCAGAAAATAACCCACTTAAAATACCTGGCACACACTTGGCACCTAGGCTGAGATCAGTATTAGTACCTTGCTTTCATTTTCTCCCTGTAACCTAGAACCATTTCAGGAAAAGCAGAATGCCATTGAGCAGTTTATTTTCTTTGAATGTTCTTACTGCCCTTTTCTACATTCCTGTATCATGAGATCTTGACATTCGTTCACTCATTCACTAAAAGTTCACTGTTCCCTTGTGAGTTGGAACAGAAAAGTGGTGGAAGCACTGACTTAGTACTTTCATTTAGGATTCCGCTGGGCATCGTTCATCATTTAGGATTCTGCCAGGCATCGTTCGGGAAAACAGACATTTTTAAAACTTGTTTTACTTTTTTTTAACATGATGACTATTCATTTTTCTGCCTCTTAGGTTAATATTTCAGAAAAATACAGTTAATGGAAAACATTTGAAATTGGAAATTATACAAAATATTTAGTTTCAGCATTTGTGTACACGTTTGCCAGGTTGGAAACAAGAGAATATAAGAATGGAAGCCCTCTTGAATGGTACAAAAAAATTCAAGTTGCTAGGTTCTTAAGTTCTGGGTTAATTAAAAAAAAAAAAGAAAAATTCAAGTTGCAATGTGTAAAACACAAATTGTAACTGTAGTAGCATTAAGGTTAGTAAATTAGGAATGTATATGCTAAAACATGCTATTTGTCATTTAGAAAAAGGCTGGGATTGGTATGTGTGTGAAGGTTTCCAGTACATTCTTTATCAACAAGCAGAAGCCTTAAAGAACCTTGGAGTAGGCCCAGAGTTAAAGGTAAGTACATTTGTGACTAGATGTTAGCTTTACATATTGTTGTTTAAAGAACAGTAAGACTTAGAGTGGAACTAAGGAGAAATCAGTAATAACACTAGGGCTACTGGAAGAATAATTTTTCTGATGTTTTTGCTTTAATCCTTTTAGTAGGTTAGCAGTTCTGGAAGTGTGTTCTACAGGATGTAAATAAGCAATACATCCAAAAGAAAAATTTAAAGATTTTAGTCTTCAGATACTTAGGAAGCAACAGGTTAAACAAAGTGAAACTCCAATAACTTTGGGGTTTATTAGTACCTTTTGTGTGTTAATGAGCTTGTTTAATTTCCAGGGAATGTCCTGTGTGTTATTCAAAATTTGAGAACAAAATTGTTTGGTGTACGTACATAACGTCTATCAGGACTTGAGTTCCACAGAATGCACTTTGGACATTGATATGCTAAACCAGTCGTTCACCTGAGTGTGCATCAGAATCACCTGAAGTGCTTGAAAAAACACCAATCACTGGACCTTAATCCCTGAATTTCTGAGTTAGTATGTCTGGAGTAGGGCCCAAGGATGTGCGTTTCTAACAAGTTCTTATGGGACACCCATGCTTCCGATCTGGGGACCCAGTCTTTGACTTTGCTGCCTTCCTGGAGCAACATAGTATTTCTGCAATTACTTGAATTTCATATTCCTTCATCTAGTAAAAGTCATTTAAGGAATGCTTTAAAAAACCAGTTATTTAGCAACAAGTTGTTCACTTGCTTCATATGCCTCATTGGAAACCAAGTGTTGAGAGGTCCAGCCTAGTTGGGGAGAGGGATTTATGCATATGTGAAATGAATAGACATGAATTTATATGGTGATATACTCATAAGTGATTTTTTTTTTTAAGAGATGGAGTCTCGCTCTGTTGCCCAGGCTGGAGTGCAGTGGTGCAATCTTGGCTCACTGCAACCTCTGCCTCCCGTGTTCAAGCAATTCTCCTGTCTCAGCCTCCCAAGTAGCTGGGACTACAGGTGCATGCTGCTATACCCGGCTAATTTTTTATATTTTATTATAGATGGGGTTTCACCATGTTGCCCAGGCTGGGCTCAAACTTCTGACCTCAGGCAATCTGCCCACCTCGGTCTCTCAAAGTGCTAGGATTACAGGCATGAACCACCGCACCTGGCCCTCATAAGTGATATTAAAGGCAAAAAAAGAACAGAGAAAGATCAACATGGACTGCAGTTACCAAGGAAAGATTTGTAGAGGAGCCTTTGCTGTTCAAACTGGTGGTTGGGGCAAGCCCAAACAGAACAACCGCGATTCCAATGCATGGCCTAAATGGATGCTGGGCCTACAAAGCATGAACCAACAGAGGCTAACCCATACTAGTCATTGCATTAGGTATGATAGCTGATAGTGGGGGGGGTTGTGATCTGATTTCTGCTTACATAGTCATTCTATGTATAAATGTTTAGCAACAGTTTTATATAGTTACACTATATAGCTGTAGCAGGGTTTATTCCTATGTAGCTTTATGCTCACCTCATTAGGGGTTAATTCTGAAAACAATTTTTCTGAAATTAGCCAATGAGCATAACTGTTTAGACCTGATCAGTTGAGTGGCATTATGCCATGTACACAGGCTCCAGAATCAGAACTGACTCCAAATCCTATTGATAGCTTTTCTACTTACTGGCTGGGTAATCTTGGACAAGTTACTCAGTTTCTTCAGTGATAAAATGAAGCTAATAGCTGTCTTACAATATTGTGTTGGAGGTAAGGGATGCCTGGTACCTAGTAGATGACGAATAAATGGAAAAGTCTTTTTTTTTTTTTTTTTTCTTTTTGAGACAGAGTCTTGCTCTTTCGCCCAGACTGGAGTACAGTGACCTGATCATGGCTCACTGCAGCCCCAACCTCCTAGACTCGAGTGATCCTCCCACCTCAGCCTCCCAAGTAGCTGGGACTACAGGCGTGTGCCACCATACCTGGCTAACTTTTTGATTTTTTGTAGAGATGAGGTCTCACCACGTTGCCTAGGCTGGTTTCGAACTCCTGGGCTCAAGCAGTTTCTCCTGCCTTGAAGTCTGGGGATTACAGTAGTGAGCGACTGTGCCCAGCCGGAAAAGTTTTTTGTTTAGTTTTACTCACTTGGGACTGGTTAGTAAACCTGGTAACAGCCTCGCCCCTAACTAAAAGTGTAGTCATGTATCAGTTGCTTTGTTACTCTGATCCTTAATTTACTTAATATGCAAAAGAAAAGGACTCAACTCGGTGATTTTAATGTCTTTCTCTATCTAAAATTAAGAAAGATTTTTTCAGCATTTCTCATGTACCTAATACTATGATGATATTATAATTCTTTTTAAGGAAAGGCAGGTAAGAATACATTTAGATGGAAGACTTAACCAGCCCTACAGGTGATTCTGATGCACACTTAAGCTTGAGAACTACTGGTTCAACATATTAATCCCCAGTGTGCATTTTGTGGAGCTCATGTTCTGATAGATGCTACATACAGACCCCAAAGATTTTGTCCTCAACTTGTGAATACCGCATAAAACATTTACTGGAAATTTATATGTAAGTTAATATTTAAAGTACAAGAGAGGTATGGTATAGATGTGCCTGTACATTTGTCATCATAACCTGAATCACCCACCACTCATTTCCCTTCCACCTTAGAATGACGTTTTACATAATTTTTGGAAGCGCTACCTTCAGAAGAGCAAGCAGGCATATTGTCAGAACCCAGTTTATACCACTGGAAGGAAACCTACGGTAAGTCACAAGTCTGAAAAGTTGGATTAAAAAACATGTCTGTTGAGATGTAGAGATGAAGATGGGTTCATGGACCAGTTTGAGTATCTGAGATTATGATGCTTGTCAGTGGATTTTCAGTTGAGAGGCTTCTGTTATAGTCCCAAGGACAGGGTCACTGATTTAAACATTGGAATAAAGTTTTTTCTTCACTTTTTTCCTGCAGTATGGAATTAATTTTGAAATCTTATCAGACTGGTTGAAACATAAAGGAATTTGTGGTTGATTTTCTAGATAGAAGATAGAGTTTCTATCATTGTACTATTAAAATAATTTTTAATTTAATAATGTATTTATTCTGTTTGCTTGGAATACCTACTTACTTTATGTTACATTTCAAGATTCAGTTCAGTTATCATATCTTCTCAGAAGCCTTTATGTGAAGAAAAATAAAATCTGGGTATTCTCCCACATCCATCAGCTGTTTTTAGCAGTTTCTTTCTAACTGCTTTATAAATGTGCCATGTAACATTTTATTTAGGGTCGAGGATGGTTCTACTTCTAAGAAAAGGAAGTTTGATAATTTTTTTTTGTTCATTTGTTTGGTTTTTTTTGAGACGGAGTTTCGCTCTTGTTGCCCAGGCTGGAGTGCAATGGCGCCATCTTGGCTCACTGCAACCTCTGCCTTCCTGGTTCAAGCAATTCTTCTGCCTCAGCCTCCTGAGTAGCTGGGATTACAGGCGCCCGCCACCACATCTGGCTCATTTTTGTATTTTTAGCAGAGACGTGGTTTCACCATGTTGGCCAGGCTGATCTCGAGCTCCTGACCACGGGTGATCCACCCTTCTCGGCCTCCCAAAGTGCTGGGATTACAGGCATGAGCCACTGCGCCCAGCCAGTTGGATAATTTTTGATGTGTGGTACAGATGCCCCTTGCCATGGGGTCACATCCCGATAAACCCATTGTAAGCTGAAACTATCATTAAGTTGAAAATGCAGGCTGTTATGACTCATACCTGTAATCCCAACACTTTGAGAGGCTAGGGCAAGAGGATTGCTTGAGCCCAGAAGTTCGAGACCAGCCTGGGTAACATAACGAGATCCCAACTCTACAAAAAATTAAAAAATACATACCGGGCATGGTGACACATGCCCTATATAGTCCCAGCTACTTGGGAGGCTGAGGTGGGTGGATTGCTTGAGCTTAGGAGGTTGAGGCTGCAGTGAGCTGTGATCACACCACTGCACTCCAGCCTGGGCAACAGAGTGAGACTTGTCTCAGAAAAAAAGAAAATGCATTTAATATACCCAGCCTACCGAACATGATACCTTAGTCTGGCCCACTTTGAACATGCTCAGGACACTTACATTAGACTACAGTTGGGCAAAAGTCATCAAATACAAAACCTGTTTTATAATAAAGGGTTGAATATCTCATGTAATTTATTGAATACTTTATTGAAAGTAAAAAACAGTATGGTTGTATGGGTGCTTGAAGTATAGTTTTGACTTTGTACATATTGCTTGCACCATAGTAAAGTCAAAACATCACAAGTAAGGGACCATCTGTAGTTACTCTTCATATGGCTAGAAGAGATTCTGAATCTGTTTGATACACATTTGTTAAGGCCTTGGGAATTTGGCCCAGTGTTTCCATGTTTGCTTGGGTTCTCATAGGTTTCACATCCAGAGTTGAGAGACCCAGTACTGAGAAACCCAGGTCAGGGTGAAGAGTAGGTTACAGAGATGAGCAAAAGAGATAACCTCTGAGCTCCTTCAGTATCCTCATGTGATACCAATCCTAAGAATGAGAAGTTTAGAGTAGTCAAGTCATACAGGATAATGATGGTTAAATGTTATCCTGGGGGGCAGTTGTGGGGGCCAACCTGAGAAAGCTAACTGAAAAAAAAAAAAGGCGGGGGAGTAACCTGAGGAGTTCGTTTGGGGAATGTTTTAAAATATGAGATAATGAATTTAAATAAACTCAAGAAATAACTTGAATTTACTAGAAAAGATAATATTTTATAATCATAGAACTATGAAACATTATACTGTCTTGATACGTGAGAGAGATACTTCCCAAGAAAATCGAAAGATGCTATATGGTTCTAAGGTAACACTTTGAGAAAGAGAGGAAAGAATTACCTAAACTACTAAGAATTTGATCTTTAAAATTTCATATCTAAGGTATTTGTTGATTGTATTTATGCCCTGGGACTTTGCCTAGCACATAGAAAATATGCATCAGAACCTGGGATTCTCTGACATTTAAATATTTTTGGGTTAACTTAAGATTTTTTTTTAAAAAAAGATTTTGCTAGAGTTGAGTAAATTCTTATGTAAAGCAATATTAGCATCACGCTAAAATCTTGGTGAATAAATAAGCAATAAGTAAAATATTAAGCTGATATGTGAATTGGTAAGGTAATTTCTACTTCAAGAGTATAGCTATACTCTATTTTGAAAGGAAATGGAAACAATTACTTTTAATTAGAAGCATAGTTTTCTCAAGTATATCCATTAAATATTTCCTTAGTGCTTTGGATATAACTGTTTTGAGAACAGTAAGAGGCCTGCATCTGAATCCTGGTCCCTACTTTTGAGCTGTATTACCTTGGGTGAGGTAAATTACTGAAAATGTGCAGAAGAAGCAAATTAACAAGCAAATATATAGAGGGGGACAGTGGGGAAGGGTGCTATTTAATAAAAGGTGGTCATGGAGGCCCTTGCTGATGTGGGAGCTGAAGTGATGAAGAAAGTGAGAGAGTAAACCATGGGATATCTAGGGCAAGAAATGCAGAATTTCAGGTCTTACCAAGACCAGTTGAATGCAGATATGCATTTTAAGAAGTCTGTAGATGCTTCCTATACACAGTACACTAAAGTTTGAGAAGCACTGGTGTAGATGAGAAGTGATGGTGGCTGGTACCAGGTGGTAGAACTGGAGGTGATAAGTGATAGGATTCTATATAAAGTCTGAAGATAGAGCCAACAGAATTTCCTGGTGGATTGGATTTGAGAGAAAGAGAGGAATAGGAGTCAATGATGACTCTAAGGTTTTTGACCTGAGCAGCTGGAAGGAAGGAGTTGCCATCAACTGAAGGGTAAGTGAGCCAGGAAAGTCAGGGGTTCCATTTTGGACATGTTAAGTTTTTGACAGCTGTTAGCATCTATTGGTCCATTTTCACACTGCTATAAAAATACTACCTGAGACAGGGCAATTTCTAAACAAAAGAAGTTTAATTGACTCACAGTTCCACGTGGTTGGGGAGGCCCTAGAAAACGTGTAATCATGGCCGAAGGAGAGGGGAAGTAAGGCATGTCTTACATGGCAGCAGGAGAGAGAGAGAGAGAATGCGTGCGTGTGAGCAAGCACGTGCAGGGGGAAACTGCCACTTTTAAAACCATCAGATTGCATGAGAACTCCCTCACTATCATGAGAACAGCATGGGGGAAACCACCCCCATGATCCAGTCACCTCTCACCAGGTCCCTCTCGTGACATGTGGGGATTACAATTCAAGATGAGAGATTTGGATGGGGACAGAGCCAAACCATATCATTCCACCCCTGGCCCCTGCCAAATCTCATATCCTTCTCACGTTGCAAAATCAGCCATGCCTTCCCAACAGTCTACCAAAGTCTTAACTCATTCCAGCATTAACTTATTAACTCAAAAGTCCAAGTCCAAAGTCTCATCTGAGACAAGGCAAGTCCTTCCGCCTATGAACCTGTAAAATCAAAAACAAGTTAGTTACTTCCAAGATGAAATGAGGTTATAGGCATTGGGTAAATATTTCCAATCCACATGGGATAAATTGTCCAAAACAAAGGGCCAATACAAGTCCGAAACCCAGCAGGGCATTCACTAAATCTTAAAGCTTCAAAATAAGCTTTGACTCCATGTCTCACATCCAGGCATGCTGATGCAATGGGTGGTTTCACAAGGTCTTGGGCAGCTCTGCTCCTGTGGCTCTGCAGGGTACAGCCCCCAAGGCTGCTTTCATGGAACAGAGTTGAGTGTCTGGCTTTCCAAGCACATGGTGCAAGTTGTCAGTGGATCTACCATTCAGGGATCTGCAAGACGATGGCCCTCTTCTCACAGCTCCACCAGGCAGTGCTCCAGTGGGGAATCTGTGTTGGGGCTCCAACCCCTCATTTCTCCTCTGCATTGCCCTAGAAGAGGTTCTCCATGAGGGCTCTGCCCCTGCAGCAGACTTCTGCCTGGACATCCAGGCATTTCCATACATCCTCTGTAATCTAGGCAGAGGTTCCTAAACCTCAGCTCTTGTCTTCTATGCACCCACAGGCCCATCACCACATGGAAGCTGCCAGAGCTTGGGGCTTGCACCCTCTGAAGCCATGGCCTGAGCTATACTTTGGTGCCTTTTAGCCACGGCTGGAGCTGGAGTGGCTGAGATGCAGGGCACCATATCCTGAGGCTGCGCAAAGTAACTGAGCCCTGGACCTGGCCCGTAAAACCATTTTTCCCTCCAAGGCCTCTGGGCCTGTGATGGGAGGGGCTGTCTCGAAGATCTCTGACATGTCTCTGACATGCCCTGGAGACATTTTCCCCATTGTCTTGACTATTAACATTCACTCCTCATTACTAATGCAAATTTCTGTAGCCGGCTTGAATTTTCTCCCAGAAAATGGGTTTTTCTTTTCCACCTCGTCGTCCAGCTGGAAATATTCCAAACTTTTATGCTCTGCTTCCCTTTTAAATAAAAGTTCCAGTTTCAGATAATCTCTTTGTGAATGCACATGACTGAGTGCTTTCAGGATCAGCCAGGTTACCTCTTGAATGCTTTGCTGCTTAGAAATTTCTTCTGCCAGATACCCTGAATCATCTTTCTCAACTTCAAAGTTCTACAGATCTCTAGGGCAGGGGCAAAATGCCACCAGTCTCTTTGCTAAAACCAAGAGTAACCTTTACTCCAGTTCCCAATAAGTTCCTCATCTCCATCTGAAACCACCTCAGCCTGGACTTCATTGTCCATATCACTATCAGCATTTTTTTTTTTTTTTTTTTAGATAGAGTGTTGCTTTGTTGCCCAGGCTGGAGTGCAGTGGCACCATCTTGGCTTATTGCAACCTCTGCCTCCTGGATTCAAGCGATTTTTGTGGCTTAGCCTCCCGAGTAGCTGGGACTACAGATGCACGCCACCATGCCCAACTACTTTTTTGTATTTTTAGTAGAGATGGGGTTTCACTGTGTTGGTCAGGCTGGTCTTGAACTCCTGACCTCAGGTCAGGCCCACCTCCACCTCTCAAAGTGCTGAGATTATAGGCGTGAGCCATCACACCTGGCCACTAACAGCATTTTGATCACAATCATTCAACAAGTTTCTAGGAATTTCCAAACTTTCTTTCATCTTCCTGTCTTCTTCTGAGCCCTCCAAACTGTTCCAACCCCTGCCTGTTACCCAGTTCCAAAGTTGCTTCCACATTTTCCAGTATCTTTATGGTGCTATTCCACTCCTGGTACCAATTTCCTGTATTAGTTTGTTTCCACACTCCTATAAAGACACTACCTGAGACTGGGTAATTTATAAACAAAAGAGGTTTAATGGGCTCAGAGTTCTGCATGGCTGCAAGGCCTCAGGAAACTTAAATCATGGTGGAAAGCAAAGGTGAAGCAAAGCATGTCTTCCATGGCAGCAGGAGAGAGAGAGTGTGCAGGGGGAACTGCCACTTTTAAAACAGTCAGATCTCATGAGAACTCCCTCACTATCACAAGAACAGCATGGGGGAAACTGCCCCCATGATCCAGTCACCTCCCACTAGGTCGGTCCCTCCAGACATGGGGATTACAATTCAAGATGAGATTTGGGTGGGGACACAGAGCCAAACCATATCAGCATCTAAGAGGAAATTTCAAGTTTGCAGTTAGATATAAAAGTCTGCAGTTCAGGAGAGAGATCTGGGCTGGAGACATAAATTTCGAAGCTGTTAGTTTATATTATCATCACGAAAATTAACATGCTGTTGTTTGTAAGATACACCATTATTTTAAGTACCGCTAAGAAAGAAAAGAGTGCTGCAAATTCAATTTCGACATGCCAGTGATTGTAAGATAAATCTCGATTTCTAGGATGTTAAAATGGGTAAGGGGGCGGGGGAGACATTTTACAATTTGAAGATAGTAGCTAGTATTTAAAACCGTAAGACCAGATGACATCACCAAAGTGTGAAGATAGAGAGAGGACCAATAACTTAGCTCTGGGTCGTTCTAGGGTTAAGATGTTTGGGATAAAAGAGGAACTGGCAAAAAAATTATTGGGAACAATGTGAAGTAAGAGGACATCTGAGAGAATGAGCACTCTGGAAACCAAGGAAACAAAGTGTTTCAAGAAGAGGGCAGTGATCAGCTGTGATAAATGCTGTCACTAGGTCAAGAAGGAAGAGGGCTGCAAAGTGGTTAGTGGAGCAGTGGGATCAAAACCTTGATTGGAATGGAATATAAGGTAGATTGAGCCGGGCGCGGTGGCTCACGCTTGTAATCCCAGCACTTTGGGAGGCTGAGGCGGGCAGATCACGAGGTCAGGAGATCGAGACCACGGTGAAACCCCGTCTCTACTAAAAATACAAAAAATTAGCCGGGCGTGGTGGCAGGCGCCTGTAGTCCCAGCTACTCGGAGAGGCTGAGGCAGGAGAATGGCGTGAACCCGGGAGGAGGAGCTTGCAGTGAGCCGAGATCGCGCCACTGCACTCCAGCCTGGGCGACAGAGCAAGACTCCGTCTCAAAAAAAAAAAAAAAAAAAAAAGGTAGATTGAGAGGAGAGAATTTGGAGACAACAAATCTGGATTTTTTCAAGGCATTTTGCTGCAACAAGTACAAAGAAATTGCATGGTTGCTGGGGTGAAGGGCGAGCTTTTAAAAAGTGGGATAGAAGGGTGGAGCCAAGATGGCTGAATAGGAACAGCTTCAGTCTACAGGTCCCAGCGTGAGCGATGCAGAATACAGGTGATTTCTGCATTTCCAACTGAGGTACCGGGTTCATCTCACTGGGGAGTCCCAGACAGTGGGTGCAGGACAGTGGGTGCAGCGCCCCGTGCATGAGCTGAAGCAGGGCAAGGCATCACCTCACCCGGGAAGTGCAAGGGGTCAGGGAATTCCCTTTCCTAGTCAAAGAAAGGGGTGACAGACGGCACCTGGAAAATCAGGTCACTCCCACCCTAATACTGCGCTTTTCCAACAGGCTTAACAAATGGCACACCAGGAGATTATATCCTGCACCTGGCTCAGAGGGTCCTATGCCCACAGAGCCTCGCTCATTGCTAGCACAGCAGTCTGAGATCAAACTGCAAGGCGGCAGCGAGGCTGTGGGAGGGGTGCCCGCCATTGCCTAGGCTTGAGTAGGTAAACAAAGCAGCCAGGAAGCTCGAACTGGGTGGAGCCCACCACAGCTCAAGGAGGCCTGCCTGCCTCTGTAGGATCCACCTCTGGGGGCAGGGCACAGACAAACAAAAGGCAGCAGTAACCTCTGCAGACTTAAATGTCCTTGTCTGACAGCTTTGAAGAGAGTAGTGGTTCTCCTAGCATGCAGCTTGAGATCTGAGAATGGGCAGACTGCCTCCTCAAGTGGGTCCCTGACCCCCGAGTAGCCTAACTGGGAGGCACCCCCCAGTAGGGGTGGTCTGACACCTCACACGGCCGGGTACTCCTCTGAGAAAAACTTCCAGAGGAACGATCAGGCAGCAGCATTCGGGTTCACCAATATCTGCTGTTCTGCAGCCATCGCTGCTGATACCCAGGCAGACAGGGTCTGGAGAAGACCTCCAGCAAACTCCAACAGACCAACAGACCTGCAACTGAGGGTCCTGACTGTTAGAAGGAAAACTAACAAACAGAAAGGACATCCACACCAAAAACCCATCTGTACATCACCATCATCAAAGACCAAAGGTAGGTAAAACCACAAAGATGGGGAAAAAACAGAGCAGAAAAACTGGAAACTCTAAAAATCAGAGTGCCTCTCCTCCTCCAAAGGAACACAGCTCCTCACCAGCAATGGAACAAAGCTGGACAGAGAATGACTTTGACGAGCTGAGAGAAGAAGGCTTCAGAAGATCTAACTACTCCGAGCTAAAGGAGGAAGTTCAAACGAATGGCAAAGAGGTTAAAAACCTTGAAAGAAAATTTGATGAATGGCTAACTAGAATAACCAATGCAGAGAAGTCTTTAAAGGACCTGATGGAGCTGAAAACCACGGCACAAGAACTACGTGACGAATGCACAAGCCTCAGTAGCCGATGCAATCAACTGGAAGAAAGGGTATCAATGATGGAAGACGAAATGAATGAAATGAAGCGAGAAGAGAAGTTTAGAGAAAAAAGAATAAAAAGAAACTAACAAGCCTCCAAGAAATATGGGACAATGTGAAAAGACCAAATCTATGTCTGATTGGTGTACCCGAAAGTGACGGGGAGAATGGAACCAAGTTGGAAAACACTCTGCAGGATATTATCCAGGAGAACTTCCCCAGTCTAGCAAGGCAGGCCAACATTCAAATTCAGGAAATACAGAAAATGCCACAAATATACTCCTCGAGAAGAGCAACTCCAAGACACGTAATTGTCAGATTCACCAAAGTTGAAATGAAGGAAAAAATGTTAAGGACAGCCAGAGAGAAAGGTCGGGTTACCCACAAAGGGAAGCCCATCAGACTAACAGCGGATCTCTCGGCAGAAACTCTACAAGCCAGAAGAGAGTGGGGGCCAATATTCAACATTCTTAAAGAAAAGAATTTTCAACCCATAATTTCATATCCGGCCAAACTAAGCTTCATAAGTGAAGGAGAAATAAAATCCTTTACAGACAAGCAAATGCTGAGAGATTTTGTCACCATCAGGCCTGCCCTACGAGAGCTCCTGAAGGAAGCACTAAACATGGAAAGGAACAACTGGTACCAGCCACTGCAAAAACATGCCAAATTGTAAAGACCATCAAGGCTAGGAAGAAACTGCATCAACTAACGAGCAAAATAACCAGCTAACATCATAATGACAGGATCAAATTCACACATAACAATATTAACCTTAAATGTAAATGGGCTAAATGTTCCAATTAAAAGACATAGACTGGCAAATTGGATAAAGAATCAAGACCCATCAGTGTGCTGTATTCAGGAAATCCATCTCATGTGCAGAGACACACATAGGCTCAAAATAAAGGGATGGAGGAAGATCTACCAAGCAAATGGAAAACAAAAAAAGGCAGGGGTTGCAATCCTAGTCTCGGATAAAACAGACTTTAAACCAACAAAGATCAAAAGAGACAAGGCCATTACATAATGGTAAAGGGATCACTTCAACAAGAAGAGCTAACTGTCCTAAATATATATGCACCCAATACAGGAGCACCCAGGTTCATAAAGCAAGTCTTTAGTGACCTACAAAGAGACTTAGACTCCCACACAATAATAATGGGAGACTTTAACACCCCACTGTCAACATTAGACAGATCAACAAGACAGAAAGTTAACAAGGATATCCAGGAACTGAACTCAGCTCTGCACCAAGCGGATCTAATAGACATCTACAGAACTCACCACCCCAAATCAACAGAATATACATTCTTTTCAGCACCACACCACACCTATTCCAAAATTGACCACATAGTTGGAAGTAAAGCACTCCTCAGCAAATGTAAAAGAACAGAAATTATAACAAACTGTCTGTCAGACCACAGTGCAATCAAACTAGAACTCAAGATTAAGAAACTCACTCAAAACCGCTCAACTACATGGAAACTGAGCAACTTGCTCCTGAATGACTACTGGGTACATAATGAAATGAAGGCAGAAATAAAGATGTTCTTTGAAACCAACGAGAACAAAGACACAACATACCAGAATCTCTGGGACACATTTAAAGCAGTGTGTAGAGGGAAATTTATAGCACTAAATGCCCCCAAGAGAAAGCAGGAAAGATCTAAAATTGACACCCTAACATCACAATTAAAAGAACTAGAGAAGCAAGAGCAAACACATTCAAAAGCTAGCAGAAGACAAGAAATAACTAAGATCAGAGCAGAACTGAAGGAAATAGAGACACAAAAAACCCTTCAAAAAATCAATCCAGGAGCTGGTTTTTTGAAAAGATCAACAAAATTGATAGACCGCTAGCAAGACTAAATAAAGAAGAAAAGAGAAAAGAATCAAATAGACACAATAAAAAATGATAAAGGGGATATCACCACTGATCCCACAGAAATACAAACTACCATCAGAGAATACTGTAAACACCTCTACGCAAATAAACTAGAAAATCTAGAAGAAATGGATAAGTTCCTCGACACATACACCCTCCCAAGACTAAACCAGGAAGAAGTTGAATCTCTGAATAGACCAATAACAGGCTCTGAAATTGAGGCAATAATTAATAGCTTACCAACCAAAAAAAGTCCAGGACCAGACGGATTCACAGCCGAATTCTACCAGAGGTACAAGGAGGAGCTGGTACCATTCCTTCTGAAACTATTCCAGTCAATACAAAAAGAGAGAATCCTCCGTAACTCATTTGATGAGGCCAGCATCATCCTGATACCAAAGCCTGGCAGAGACAACAAAAAAAGAGAATTTTAGACCAATATCCCTGATGAACATCGATGCAAAAATCCTCAATAAAATACTGGCAAACTGAATCCAGCAGCCCATCAAAAAGCTTATCCACCATGATCAAGTGGGCTTCATCCCTGGGATGCAAGGCTGGTTCAACATACGCAAATCAATAAACGTAATCCAGCATATTAACAGAACCAAAGACAGAAACCACGTGATTATCTCAATAGATGCAGAAAAGGCCTTTGACAAAATTCAACAACCCTTCATGCTAAAAACTCTCAATAAATTAGGTATTGATGGGACATATCTCAAAATAATAAGAGCTATTTATACAAACCCACAGCCAATATCATACTGAATGGACAAAAACTGGAAGCATTCCCTTTGAAAACTGGCACAAGACAGGGATGCCCTCTCTCACCACTCCTATTCAACATAGTGTTGGAAGTTCTGGCCAGGGCAATTAGGCAGGAGAAGGAAATAAAGGGCATTCAATTAGGAAAAGAGGAAGTCAAATTGTGCCTGTTTGCAGATGACATGATTGTATATCTAGAAAGCCCCATCGTCTCAGCCCAAAATCTCCTTAAGCTGATAAGCAACTTCAGCAAAGTCTCACAATACAAAATCAATGTACAAAAATCACAAGCATTCTTATACACCAATAACAGACAGAGAGCCAAATGATGAGTGAACTCCCATTCACAGTTGCTTCAAAGAGAATAAAATACCTAGGAATCCAACTTAAAAGGGATGTGAAGGACCTCTTCAAGGAGAACTACAAACCACTGCTCAATGAAATAAAGAGGATTCAAACAAATGGAAGAACCTTCCATGCTCATAGATAGGAAGAATCAATATCATGAAAATGGCCATACTGCCCAAGGTAATTTATAGATTCAGTGCCATCCCCATCAAGCTACCAATGACTGTCTTCACAGAACTGGAAAAAACTACTTTAAAGTTCATATGGAACCAAAAAAGAGCCCACATTGCCAAGTCAATCCTAAGCCAAAAGAACAAAGCTGGAGGCATCACGCTACCTGACTTCAAACTATACTACAAGGCTACAGTAACCAAAACAGCATGGTACTGGTACCAAAACAGAGATATAGACCAATGGAACAGAACAGAGCCCTTAGAAATAATGCCGCATGTCTACAACTATCTGATCTTTGACAAACCTGACAAAAACAAGAAATGGGAAAAGGATTCCCTATTTAATAAATGGTGCTGGGAAAACTGGCTAGCCATATGAAAGCTGAAACTGGATCCCTTCATTACACCTTATACAAAAATTAATTCAAGATGGATTAAAGACTTACATGTTAGACCTAAAACCATAAAAACCCTAGAAGAAAACCTAGGCAATACCATTCAGGACATAGGCATGGGCAAGGACTTCATGTCTTAAACACCAAAAGCAATGGCAACAAAAGCCAAAATTGACAAATCGGATCTAATTAAACTAAAGAGCTTCTGCACAGCAAAAGAAACTACCATCAGAGTGAACAGGCAACCTACAGAATGGGAGAAAATTTTTGCAACCTACTCATCTGGCAGAGGGCAAATATCCAGAATCTACAATGAACTCAAACAAATTTACAAGAAAAAAAACAACCCCATCAAATGTGGTCGAAGGATATGAACAGACACTTCTCAAAAGAAGACATTTATGCAGCCAAAAAACACATGAAAAAATGCTCATCATCACTGGTCATCAGAGAAATGCAAATCAAAACCACAATGAGATACCATCTCACACCAGTTAGAATGGCGATCATTAAAGTCAGGAAACAACAGGTGCTGGAGAGGCTGTGGAGAAATAGGAACACTTTTACACTTTTGGTGGGAGTGTAAACTAGTTCAGCCATTGTGGAAGTCAGTGTGGCGATTCCTCAGGGATCTAGAACTAGAAATACCATTTGACCCAGCCATCCCATTACTGGGTATATACCCAAAGGATTATAAATCATGCTGCTATAAAGACACATGCACAGGTATGTGTATTGCGGCACTATTCACAATAGCAAAGACTTGGAACAAACCCAAATTTCCAACAATGATAGACTGGATTAAGAAAATGTGGCACATATACACCATGGAGCACTATGCAGCCATAAAAAATGATGAATTCATGTCCTTTGTAGGGACATGGATGAAGCTGGAAACCATCATTCTCAGCAAACTATCGCAAGGACAAAAAACCAAACACTGCATATTCTCACTCATAGGTGGGACTTGAACAATGAGAACACACTGTGGACTGTTGTGGGGTTGGGGGAGGGGGGAGGGATAGCATTAGGAGATATACCTAATGCTAAATGACGAGGTAATGGGTGCAGCACACCAACATGGCACATGTATACATATGCAACAAAACTGCACGTTGTGCACATGTACCCTAAAACTTGAAGTATAATAATAAAAATTCTTTTTTAAAAATAGGATAAATGGTAGCATATTTGTGTAGTGATATGAATGATGCAGGAGAGAAGAACAATTTGCAATGGAGAGAAAGAGTAGATGTGAATCTTTGAACAGATATCTTTGAATATACAGAGAGGTAGGATCAAGTGCACAAATAGAGAACCTGGCTTTAAACAGGAGTTTGAATCGTCCAGAAGAATCAGGCAGAGGCAGAGTATGTGGTAGAGTTGCTGGCAGTGGTAACCTGTGGGAACCTGTGGAAGTTTTCTCAGTGTGTTCATGCTCATCAGCCAGCTTTCTGGTTAGCCGCCTTCTCACGGGGCTTCCCTATAGGGAGGGGATATGCTTGACAGAGGACACAAGCACCTTATTTCATTCTCTTGAGTTTTTTGTTTTTTGTTTTTTTTTTTTTGCTTCATTGTCTTGTGAGCCTCTTTATCAGGAGTCTTAAGTCTTATCTTCCTGTAATAAGATCAAGTTTCTTGGCCTGCAGGGTTGAAACCATGACTTTTTGACTGTGATTGGTTTGCCTAGGTAATGTCAGCTAATGAGGTCTTTAGGTAGCCAACCAGCTGACCTTTTTAGGGACACTGTCATTTCAACAGTACATGTGTGAACAGGTAACAGTAGTATGTGATAGTATGTCCTTGTTGATTACATGTTACAAATCATATGTGCTATAGGATTTCAAGGAAAGGAGAAATCTCTGAAGACTGGGTTGGAAAAAATGGCATGATGAGTAAGTAATGAGTTAGAGAGAGGGAGGAAAAGGCATAGTTCAGGCAGGAGAACCAGAATTAACAAAGATACAAAGCAAAAATTCCCCAGGTAGGTTTGGTAAAAAGAAGCCAGCCAGCATATGTGGAGTCATTGATGCATGTTGTTTTCAGTGGTGAAGATATTAGCGCTGTAAGAGAGATGTTCATGGAAGAAGGAGACCTGATGGCAGGGCTGGCAGCCGGTTTCCTCACCCATCCTTGTCTGTGACTCCTCTCCAAGAAGCACTGCTGGGAGCTGTCAGGAGCATGTTTCAGAAGTAAAGGGACTTGGCAGACAGTTGCAATTTTCTAGAGTGGTTTCTTTCAGGGTGTTTGTGATAGGAGTTGTTTAAGTTCCCAGAAATTAACTGTTTAAAACTGTTACGCAATAATTTTATTTATATTGTTTTGCAAACAGGTATTAGAAGATAATCTAAGTCATTCAGACTGGGCTAGTGAGCCTGAGCTGCTAAGTGATGTCAGCTGTCCTCCTTTTCTTGAAAGTGGAGCGGAGTCTCAGTCTGACGTCCACACTCGAAAACCTTTCCCCATCAGCAAAGCATCACAATCAGGTAAAAATGAGAACCAAACCATTTAGAATTTTAAAGCTGTTATGCCCCTTAAAAATAATTTAGTCTAATCTTCTGATAATCCAAGGAAAGGGAACTTGGTTTAGCAAGGAAGAATCTAGCAAGGAAGAATGACTTGCTCAATCATAATGGCTAAGACAAACTAAGTGAAATCTTAGCGCAATTTTTTAAAAGGCACATTGTCTCCATGTGAGTTTTTTGTGTGTGACTTTAAAGGGACATAAAGTTCAAGTGGATCCAGAAAGAAGGAGGTTACTTCAAAAAGATCTATATGTGTGGGCTCAGCATCTTCAAAGAAAAGTTGTAGCAGAAAAATGTTACCATGTGGCCATATAGTAAAATAGACAAAGATGATATGTCCAGTTTCTAAGCATAGACTAAAGCAAGCTGAGTAAAATTTACCTTGTTACATGTGTGTTTTACTTTCTGATATAATTCCATAACTTGAAATAAATAAGGAATATATTTAAGATTAAAATATAGGCCTTCATTCCTTTATCAGTGTATCCACATCTCTTGCTGGACTGCACAGTGACACGGATATCAAATAAGTTACTTTTGGTGTAAAGTGTTAGGATCATTGACTAATGGGGCAACAAGGAATTTCTGGAGTTTTCTTCTCCACCTTTTCAGACAAGCCTGAGCTCAAATAGTCCCAGAAGGCCGTGACTGTAAAACCATCGAACCTTTTTAAAAAAAGATATTAGCTCCTTTTAAAGCATCATGATTGTTTTGTTTACCTGTGTGTAACACTTTTGTTTGCTTATTTGTTTTTGTTTGTTTGTTTGTTTGTTTTTGAGATGGAATCTAGTTCTGTCACCCAGGCTGGAGTGCAGTTGCACAATCTCAGCTCACTGCAACCTCCGCCTCCCAGGTTCACGCGATTCTCCTGCCTCAACCTCCTGAGTAGCTGGGATTACAAGCATGTGCCACCACGCCCGGCTAATTTTTGTATTTTTAGTAAAGACGGGGTTTCACCATGTTGGTCAGGCTAGTCTTAAACTCCTGACCTTGTGATCGGCCTGCCTCAGCCTCCCAAAGTGCCTGGATTACAGGTGTGAGCCACCGTGCTCGGCCTGCTTGTTTTTTAGTAAATGATGATTCCCTAGAGCTTTCTTTTAGTTTTTACATTAAAAGTAATCAATGGCCAGGCACAGTGGCACACACCTGTAATCCCAGGACTATGGGAGGCTGAGACGAGCAGATCACTTGAGGTCAGGAGTTCAAGACCAGCCTGGCCAACATGGTGAAACCCCATCTCTACTAAAAATACAAAAATTAGCTAGGCGTGGTGGTACGCACCTGTAGTCCCAGCTTCTTGGGAGGCTGAGGCAGAATTGCTTGAACCAGGAGGCAGAGGTTTCAGTGAGCCAAGATCACACCACTGCACTCCAGTGTAGGTGACAGAGCAAGACTCCATCTCAAAAAAAAAAAGAAGTAATTATTAGTGAAACTTAATATAAAACTATAAAATGCAGATAGTCACAAAGAAAAAATCACCAGTTATTGTACCAACTAGAAATTACTGCTACTGCTATTGTAGATCATTCCAGAAAGTTTTTCTTCATGTATGTATAGGGAAAGAATTTATTTTGTTTTTGTAAAAATTTGAATTATTGCTTCATTCTTTAAATTTTTAAATCAAAATTCTACAGATCATTCTATAAGTCTTGTTATAAAAAAATCGCAAAAATAAAAAATTGTTTAAAGTTGTAGTCCACCAGGCCGGGCGCGGTGGCTCACGCTTGTAATCCCAGCACTTTGGGAGGCCGAGGCGGGCGGATCACGAGGTCAGGAGATCGAGACCATGGTGAAACCCCGTCTCTACTAAAAATACAAAAAATTAGCCGGGCGCGGTGGCGGGCGCCTGTAGTCCCAGCTACTCGGAGAGGCTGAGGCAGGAGAATGGCGTGAACCCAGGAGACGGAGCTTGCAGTGAGCCGAGATTGCGCCACTGCACTCCAGCCTGGGTGACAGAGCAAGACTCCGTCTCAAAAAAAAAAAAAAAAGTTGTAGTCCACCAGTCACGGTGGTGGACTGTACCTATTGTAATCCCAGCATTTTGGGAGGCCAAGGAGGGAGGATCAGTTGAACCCAGGAGTTCAAAACCAGCCTGGGCAACATAGTGAGACCTCTATCTCTCAAAAAATAAAAATTAGCTAGGCAGGGTGGTGCATGCCTATAGTCCCAGCTACTCAGGTAGCTGAGGTTGCAGGAGTGCTTGAACCAGGAGGTCAAGGCTGTAGTGTGTCGTGATCATGCCACTGCACTCTAGCCTGGTCGATGGAGCAAAACCCTGTCTTAAAAAAAATAAAATTTGTAGTCTACCTTCAGCTAATATCCTATTCCCAAGAGGCATTCATTTTCAACTCTTTTGTAACTTCCGTATTTCTGTATCACATGCTTCTAGTGTTACATCTTGATTTCTGGTTTGGGACATTAGCTATTGAATTCCGTTTTAGTTCTTTCACACATTCCTCACTGTCCCTTAACACATGGTCACCAGTACATGCATGTGCATTTCTTATTCTCTCTCTTCTCAATATAATTGCTGTAATTTTTTACTAGATCAGTATTACTAGATAATTATTTACTAGATCTGCTCGTCTCAGCCTCCCATAGTCCTGGGATTACATTGCTTAAATTATTATAAATGTATACACATTATTTAGACTGAGCAGTATAGCTTACTATGATTACTTTTTCTGTATATCCTGTGGTTTTCTTGGAGTTGATAATTGTTATTTATTTAGTTTTCTGTTTATTACTAATCTGTAAAATTTATTACTAATGTATCTCCACACTTCCTCCCAGTTCTTACAATCTGTTAATATCTTATGTATTCTATCAGTTTCATCTTCTGGAAGAAGTCTCCCTGGAGCGTCTGATCTGCTCTGGTCTAGAATGTTATCTGTAGGCCTGTGGCCTGGCTGACTTCAGGATCTCTCCTTTTTTTTTTTGAGATAGAGTCTTGCTCTGTCGCCCAGGCTGGAGTGCAGTGGCGCGATCTTGGCTCACTGCAAGCTCTGCCTCCTGGGTTCATGCCATTCTCCTGCCTCATCCTCCCGAGTAGCTGGGACTACGGGCGCCCACCACCACGCCCAGCTAATTTTTTTTTTGTATTTTTAGTAGAGATGGGGTTTCATCGTGTTAGCCAGGATGGTCTCGATCTCCTGACCTTGTGATCTGCCCGCCTCGGCTCTCAAAGTGCTGGGATTATAGACGTGAGCCACTGTGCCCAGCCAGGATCTCTCTTTACCACCATCCTGAGATTCTGTCATTTTTCTTTTGTTGGAATTTTTTATTTTCTGCCTCCCATTTCTTCTTTCCTGGATTACCCTCTCATTTTTGTGGAGCATCTTTCATTTCACAGAGAATATTAATGATATTTCACCCCTGACTTGATTGTTTTGGCCTCTGCTTTCTACATGAAAGCCTTCAAATGTTTCGTGAGCCTAAGATAGCTATTCTTACTTAAACATGGAGACTAAAAAGTTGATAGAAGGCTTTCTTTCCGCGGGTAGTCTTGTCAGCTCTGCTCTGCATGCAAGGTTATTTTCTCAGTGAACCCCAGCGTTATCATCTTTAAATCTTTTCCCCCCGAGCTGATCAGATTCCTCAGAGAAATCTCTTTGAGTCTTCTGTTTGGCAGGTTTGTAATCTTGGCTGTCACTGTTCTGGGAACTGGGTAGGAAGAAGAAGACCGGAGGGGAGTGGGGGATTGTTTTAGTATTCAGTATGTAAACTTTCACTTAAGCCTCCTGTTTTCACTTCTCAACAGTGCATGTGAGTTGCATGCCTTATTCTAGGGACCCTTCTCTCTGGAGAAGAAATTTCCAGTTTTTGGCCAAGACTAGGGAGGGGCATCACTTGGCTGCATGGATTCGGGATAAGAATCTGGATGTCTGGCCGGGTGTGGTGGCTCACGCCTGTAATCCCAGCACTTTGGGAGGCCGAGGCAGGCAGATCACGAGGGCAGGAGATTGAGACCATCCTGGCCAATGTAGTGAAACTCCGTCTCTCCTAAAATACAAAAAATTAGATGGGTGTGGTGGTGCACGCCTGTAGTCCCAGCTACTCAGGAGGCTGAGGCAGGAGAGTGGCTTGAACCCGGGAGTTGGAGGTTGTGGTGAGCTGAGATCACACCACTGCACTCCAGTCTGGGCAACAGATGGCGAGACTCCATCTAAAAAAAAAAAAAAAAAAAAAGAATCTGGATGTCTAACTGCTTCTTAATCTGGATTTTAAGCAGTCATCCTGGTGTTAGGCCTGCCTTCATCCAGTTTCTAGTGGTATGAGTTTCTCCAATTCCTGAGCCTTCTTTAGGGATCCCCAGTGAAAACTGCTTTTTGGCATATTCCCCACTGCTGGCTTTGGATCTAGCTTTCTCAGGACTGCCAAGCCAATAATCACCTATCTGTATGCTTTCCAACTTCTAAAATTTTTTTGTTCTTGTCACCTTTTTCATGTTATTTGTCCTCAGGTTTACATGTTTAAAAAATTCTCTTTCTAATTGTTGTAGCAGGAGAGAGCAGAGGCTAACATGTGTTTTCAATTTGCCACCTTAACTGGAAGTCCTTACGTATTATAAGGAATATACGAAAAATTGTGTGTGTGTGTACACAACACACATTTGTTTTATGGAAATCCGTGACTTTATATATTCATTTAAAACCGATGGTCCTTAAACTTTAGCATCCATCAGAATCACCTGAAGAGCTTGTTAAACCTCAGTAATTTGCATTTCCATTACGTTCTCAGGTGATACTAATACTGCTGGTCCAGGAGTATACTTTGAGAACCACTGATCTAAAAGTATTATGGACATTGTTTTGTAGTATACCATTGCATGGAATTACTTAATTAAACTTCTATTCCTGGCATTTAGGTTGTTCTAAATTTTTTTTATATTATAAACAGTGCTGCCACAACATTCCTTGACCCGAAACCTTTGCATGGCTTTCAAATCATTTCACTGGGATGAAATCTTCAAAGTAGAACTGTTGGGCCTATTTGCACACCAGGTTTCTACTCTGTGCTAGAGACTGTTCAGGGCACTGGGACATAATGGTGGCAAGACTGTCCGCCTTCAAGGTGTTTATATTGTAGTAGCAGGGGATAGGCAATAAATGACCAAATAAAGAACATTTTAGTCACTGATAAGTGCTATGAAGAAAGGACTTATAGAATTTGGAGAAAGGGATTTTGAGGAGTTATTCTGAGAGTTTATGTTTAAGAAAGTGTAGCTTCTCAGGGTCATTCCTAGTCCTGCTGCTTTATCTACCCTTACTCCTTATGTGACTTCACCTAATACCATAGCTTTAACTAACCACCAACTATATGCTGAAACTAAAATTCCTATCTCTAGTCCCACCTCTCCTTCAAAGTATAGATTCTTATATTCAGCTGCTGACTAAACATTTCTACTGGTGTATTTAATAAGATTCACACTTAACGCATATAATTCTAACATTGTGATTTCGCTCATCAAACCTGATTTTTTTTTTTTTTTTTTTGCCATCTTCCTTGTCTTGGTAAATGGCAATGCATTCTACTTGTTGCTCAGGCCAACAACCTTAGAATCATACTTGTTTTCTCCTTTTCTCTCATGCTTTACATCCAATCTATCAGCAAATCCTTTGACTCTGCCTTTAAAATCTATCTAGAATCCAACCATTTCTCACCAGCTGCAATGCTACCACTCCAGTCCAAGTACCAGTCATGGCTTTCCTGAAAGAGTGGTCTTCTGTTTCTACTCCTGCCCTCCCATAACTCCATTCTTCCCACAGCAGCTGGAGTGACCTTTTTAAATACATAAATGAGGTCCTGTTGCTTCCATGTTTTAAAACTCTCCAGAAACTTCTTATACTTGGAATAAAATCCAAAGTACAAATAATGACCTACAAAATTCTACATAATATAGTTCTTAATCTCTCTTCAGTATTATTCCCACCACTTTCCCTCAGAAATTTCTGTTCTTATAAAGAGAAAGAGGTTTAATGGACTCATAGTTCCACATGGCTGGGGAGGCCTCACAATCATGGCAGATTTGTGTAGAAACTATATTATGTTGCATCCCATGATGCTTTCACTACACTGGCCTTTTTGCTGTTCCTGCAGTTCACTCCTGCTAATATACTTGGTATTCTTCCCAACATCCTTAAGACTTACTTTCTGAATTAATTCAGGTCTCTGCTCAAATATCACCTTCTCAATGAGGTTTCTCTGACATCCATGTAAAATAGCGCATCTGTCTTCCCTTCCCATCACTTAGTATGACTCTACATTGCTATTTTTCTATGTAGCATCACTATCTGTCAATTGTAATTTTCTTTTTCTTTTTTTAGATAGAGTCTCTCTGTGTTGCCTGGGCTAGTCTCACATTCTTGGGCTCAAGTGATCCTCCTGTCTCATCCTCCATAGTAGCTGGGATTACAGGTGCACACCATGGCACCTGGCTCTGCCAATTGTATTTCTTGTTTGTTTGTTTATTGGTCTGTCTCCCATTACTAGAATATAAGTTCTAAGAGAGATGAGTCATTGTTCACTTGTCATTTCCTGAGACATAGAAGAGTGGCACAAAGAATGAGATGAATAAGCATCTGGTGAATGAATGAAGATACCATAATGTCATATGGCAGGGGATACCTGGAGGATGGGGATAGGAGGAGGTGCTGCTTTAACTAAGTTTCGGAGTTTTGGAGAGGCCTTGTAGAGAAGGTGACATGGGAGTTGAGGTCAGAGTCAAAGCAGTTACACATCTTTTGTTGTGCATTGTAATTGTGTATCCTTTCCTTTATTTAAAAAATTGTTTATGTTACTATTAAAAAATTCAAACAGTTCAAATCCTTTTTTTTTTGGAGACAAGAGTCTTGCTCTGTTACCCAGGTTGGAGTGCAATGGCACGATCTCGGCTCACTGCAGCCTCCACCTCCCAGGTTCAAGCAATTCTCCTGTCCCAGCTTCCCAAGTAGCTGGGATTACAGGCATCCACCACCACATCCGGCTAATTTTTTGTATTTTTTAATAGAGGTGAGGTTTCACCATGTTGACCAGGCTGGTTTCGAACTCCTGACCTCAAGTGATCCACCCACCTTGTCCTCCCAAAGTGCTAGGATTACAGGCGGGAGCCACTGTGCCTGGCTCAAATCCCTCTTTAGGATCCTGTCCCATCTCACTCCCACAGATATCCCATGATTACGTTTTTGGCTGATTTTATTCTAGTCCTTCATTACTCTTTATTGCCAAATGCTCTTTGTAAAGGTTTTATAACTAGTTTTAAGATATTTGTATTAGTCCATTTTCTTACTGCTATGAAGAAATACCTAAGACTGGGTCATTTATATGGCAAAAGAGGTTTAACAGACTCACAGTTCCACATGGCTGGGAATGCCTCACAACCATGGTAGAAGGTGAAGGAGGAGCAAAGGCACGTCTTACGTGGCAGCAGGCAAGATGAGCGTGTGCAGGGAAACTACCCTTTATAAAACTATCAGATCTCGTGAGATTTATTCACTCTCATGAGAACAGCACGGAAAAAACCCGCCCCCATGATTCAATTACTTCCCACCAGGTCCCTCCCATGACACGTGGGAATTATGAGAACTACAGTTCAAGATGAGATTTGGGTGGGGACACAGCCAAACCATGTCAATATTTAAAATGTCTGTTTAGATTTTTTGTTGTTTTTCTTTTGTTATCCAAATAGTTAACCTGGATTTTTAAAAATCTCCATTTATCTCCTAAGAAACGTCTGTCTGCTCTGGATCTCTGGATGGAGTTGAATACTCACAACGGAAGGAGAAGGGAATCGTGAAGATGACCGTGCCACAGACACTTGCCTTCTGTTATCTGTCCTTACTTTGGCAGAGAGAAGCAATAACACTTTCAGATCTTTTGAGGTTAGCTAGACCTCTTGTATGATAATATTTTTGCTGGTTACTACATGAACTAAGTAGACAAACTTTGGATATTTTGATTTTTATAAGAAGGCTTAACTTGAGGAAGGAACTGGAAAGGTTGAGTAGCCTGAATTCTAATTCTGAAATGTAATCCCCCGGGCTAGTAATTCATCTTCTTGATTTTCTTATTTATGTAGTAGAAATTATAGTACTTACCACACATGGGCTACTGGAAATTTAATTATCTAATGTAATCTTTTGAAGAGGAAAGTGACATTTAAGTATCTGAGTAATATTAGTAAATATTTTTCATTACTAAGAAAAGATAAACAGGTGATCTTTACATTAGCAGAATGGTTATTCGTAGTTATACAAAAGCATATATTGGTGTTAAGAGCTAAAATGTAGCTTGTCTATAAGGAAAAGTTGAAGACAAAACTGTTGAAAGGATGTGTTATCCAGATAGTAAGCATTTATATTTTTCAGGATAATCTACAGTGTTTTGGTTAATGAATAAATTACAGTTTTATGTGTAAGAATTTCTCACTTAATAGATATGCCAAAATTCTTATGTGCTAATTTTTTTCTCCTTGCTTTATATGTGTTCTGAATAGTAGTATTTGGGTTTATCAATGTGTAGGGTGCTTTTAACAGCACAAATTAGGAACCAAACTGCTGGGTTTGAATCCTGGCTTTGCCACTTATTTATTATATGACCTTGAGTAAGTCATTTAATTTCTCTCTGCTTTTGTTTCCTCATTGTAAAATGGGGCTAATAATAATAACTACCTCACAGGGTTGTAACTACTTTGAATAATTAGTGCTACATGGAAAGCACTTAGAGCAGTGTCTGGCACATAATAAGACCTCAGTGCTACTCATTATTGTTTTTGTTTTCATCATCACCACCATCATCATCATTATTGGCACAGCCCCTTTGATTAAATGTAACGCCTCCAGTAAATGATGATAGTGCCTTTGAATTTGGCCACATCAACCAAATAAAAACGCTTTCCTCAGGTCTGATTAACTCTACAAGCAGATAGCCCATGATTCAGTGAATTTTACTATTAATTTAAAAACCTGATCTTGCTTTGTATGCCCCCATTGGGTGATCTCATCTTTTCCCAACGCTTTAATTACCACTATACTGATGACTCTCAAATTTATATCTCTAGCCCAGACTTGTCTACTGAGGGCCAGACCCGTAGATTCGTATATACAGCTGTCTGCTTCACACGGCTACTTAGATGTCTTTATGGTATCTCAGAATCAGCATGACTAGAGGTTCATCACCTGTCTCCTTGATCCAGCTCCTTCTCCAGTGTTCTCTTTCTTAGTAAATGCCATCCACCCTGTTACACCCTATCCAGAAGCCTAGGAATCATCCTTGACTCTTTCCCCTCCACGTACACTGTTGGTCATTGTGTCCACTCAGTTATATGTCCAAAAACTCACAGAACCATTCTTCTCTGTATTCCCTCTCTCTCTCTGTCCTCTCTACCCTCATTCGGATTGCTTAACAGTCTCCCAGATGAGCTCTGTGTCTGTAATCTTGTGTCATTTCTATCCATTTTCCTCCTGATAACCAGAAGGATCTTACAAAAACATAATCTAATCATGTCATTAGAGCTGGATAAAGGGGCTAGCCATCCTACCCAGGACAATCTATAAGGGGCTAACAGAACTCTCCTAGAAATCTAACAAGGCGGAGAAAGTCGTATTTACCTGGAATTCTTCTCAGGGAGAATATTATATGTGGTCGGAAGAATAGGGGTAAGATACTACCCACCCCTCTTCTCTCCCTCCCTCTTTTCTCCTCTCTCTCTCTTTCCTTCTCCTCCCCCACCAAAGGGAATTCTAAAATGCCTTCAAGGAGATTAAATCTACTTAGCTGGGGGGCTTTTGTTTTGCCCTGTGGAATATACAAGTTTGGGAACAGAGCTTAGTTGCTTGGGGCTATAGGAGAAGAGACTGTCACCATTGATATTCTTCCTTTGCTTTTCTCCCAGAAAGAGCTCTAAGTCATAAGTTCTCAAAATGTGGCCTCCTGACTTACAGCTTCAGTATCACCTGGGAACTGGTTAGAAATGTGAATTAGACCTATCCTACACCTGAATCAGAAACTCTGGGGTAGGACCTGATAATCTCTGCTTTAAAATAAGCTCTTCAGGGGATTATTCTTTTTTTTAAAGTTGTTTATTTTTATTTTTTTGTAGAGATGGGGTCTTGTGATGTTGCCCAAGTTGGTCTCAAACTTCTGGCCTCAAGCAAGCCTCCTACCTTGGCCTCCTGCCTTGGCCTCCCAAAATGTTGGGATTATGGCATGAGCCACCATGCCTGGCCCAGAGGATTCTTATGGATGGTAAAGTTTGAGAACCACTGCCAAACTTTGAAAAAATATTTAAAGAACACAGTTTTAAGGGAGTACGTTATTAGCATGGCCAAAGTACCCACATACCTTAACACTGTGCATGTCACTCGCTTTTTAGGTCCTCAAGCAGCATCCATAGTCCTTAGGATAAATTCATTACCCTGCAAATAGCCTGTAAGGGACCCTGCCTACCTAGCAATAATGGCATTAATGAATAAAAATAGCCAGCATTTATTCATTCTGTAAATTTGTATTGAATATCTACTATATGCAGGTGTTGTTCTGGCATCTAGACCCTTGCGATGCAGTTGTGAATCATATAGGTCAAGTCCTTGCTCTCACGAATTTCGAGACCAGAGGAGGAAAAAACAAACACATAAGTATGGTTGGTGCAAAGGTCATTGCAGTTAATGGCAAAAACCACAATTGCTTTTGCACTAACCTGATAAATAAGAAAAGGATCAGACAGGGAAAGGCTATTCAGAAGATTGAAATAGGATGGTGTGATAGAAAATGACTAGATGGCTACTCTAGATTGGTTATTCGGGAAGGCCTCACCAAGAAGGTGGCATTTACTGTGCACCTTAAAGGAAAATAGAGCCAGTGTGAATATCAAGAGTACAATAGACCTCACTTACCACAGAGGATATGTTCCAAGACATTGGATGCCTGAGAATGTAGATAGCATGGAACCCTATATACACTATGTTTTTTCCTATGTGTACATTCCTATGATAAAGTTTAATTTATAAGTTAGGCATAGTAAGAGATTAACAACAACACCTAATAATAAAATAGAATAATTACTACAGTGTACTGGTACTACTATTGAGCTTTGAGGCTGTTATTAAGTAAAATATAAGGGGTACTTGAATGCAAGCACTGCAACACTCTGACAGTAGATCTGAGAATGAGCCAGTGAATTACAAGTAACTCATGGCTGGGTGGCGCTACAGCTTGGCGGTGCTGGACAAAGACAGGATTCGCATCTCACATGGGTCAGAGAGAGATGGCATGATATTTCATCATGTTCTTTAGAATGGCATACAATTTAACACTTATGACTTGTTTATTTCTGGAATTGTCCATTGTATATTTTCAGACCACAGGTAGCTGAAACCATGCAACACAAAAAAAGCGGATGAGTAGGGACTGCTGTACTGGCATTCCAGGTAGAAGGAGGTTGCTAGTGCCAAGCCCTAAAGCAAGAGCTGTGTGATGGAGCAGAGGAGAGTTAGTGTGACTGGAGTCAGAGAATTCTAGGGCGGGGTAGGAGGATGAGGGTGAACAGATCATCAGAGGCAGATATCTGTCGTTGTAAACCAAATTAGGAATTTGAATTTTTAAAAATTGAGGTATAATTTATATATAATAAAATTCACCCTTTAAAAATATACAATTCAGTGGTTTTCAATATGTTTTCAAATTTACAAAGCTGTGCAGTCTGTATTTTCAGGACACATCACTCTGGAAGGAAACCTCATACCCAGGGGGACTGTGGGTTTTCAGTGTGAGAGTAAGCCCCTGGAAGGTTGCAGCAGGAGAGATATGATCTGATTGATGTTTTTCCAAGATCATTCAGGCAGCTGTGGAAAATGAGTTCTAGGAAGGGAAGCGTGGAAGTACGGAGACCAGATGGTCTTTTGCTATCCTCCAGGCAAGAGATGGTGGCTTGGATTATGGCAGTGTTAGTGGTGACTGGGTTCAGGATCTGTTTTACAGGTAGACACGACTTAATTCTAATGCAGTGCTTTTTTTCAGTGATCTGAGACAAAGGATGAGTTTATTAAATTTCTAACCCATCATAGATTGAAACTTTGGAAAATTGCATAATTATAAGTAGAGACACTGTTTCCAGGGGACATGGCTAAAGTCTGTTGGTCAGGAGAGGCATATGAGATGCTTTTAGTCTATACCAGTTTTTCTGTCAACTTCCTGGATTGAACCAGCTGATAATACCTAGGAAGGAAAATAGATTGTTCAGAACTTTGAGTGAGCAGCTTTTTTTTTTTTTTTTTTTTTTTAAAAACAAATACTTTTCTAAAAGGAAATTCAAAGTTGAAAAGAAAAAAAACTTTGAATGAGGCTAAGAGCAGAACTATTTATAAATGGTGAAAAACTGTTAGAACTCCAGATGCCGAAGACCTGCTCTTTGCGGACATTTCTGCTTCCCCTAGGCAGGTCTGTCATTTCTTCCTCTGCTCCTCCAGAACTGACTGTGCCTCTGTTGTGCTGCTTGAGACAGTGTCTCCACTGACTCATGTACAGGCTGTTTGTCTGACCTATTAGGGTGGGAGTGCGGAGGACCCTTCATCTCTTGCTTATATCTGCAGACTCAACACTGCACACAGTGCTGGCATGCATGTATTATCACATAGGTGTGAAGACTGCATAAATAATGAGCACATTAACATACTGGAATACTAGGTAGTTTAAAAAGTGACAGATATGCATTACATCTTATATATAAAATAATATTAAACCAAAAATATAATTTCAAAATAATGCTAATTACTGCACATAAATGCTTTCATATAATAAAAACTTAGCTGGGGAAGCTTTAACACCATTTTTATATAAATATTTCTCAGCTTTCAGTAGAGTAAAAATTAAAGAAAGCACATTTTTAATTTGAAATTAAAGTTGAGGCTGGGCCTGGTGGCTTACTTCTGTAATTCCAGCACTGTGGGAGGCTAAGGCAGGCAGATCACTTGAGGTCAGGAGTTGAAGAACAGCCTGGCCAACATGGTAAAGCCCTGTCTCTACTAGAAATACAAAAATTAGCCAGGCATGGTGGTGGGTGCCTGTAAGTAATTCCAGCTACTTGGGAGGATGAGGCAGGAAAATCACTTGAACCCGCAAGGTGGAGGCTGTAGTGAGCTGAGATCATGCCACTGCACTCCAGCCTGGTCGATAGTGAGACTCTGTTTTAAAAAAAAAAAAGTTGAATCAGTTTTGTCCTTCAAGTGCTACAAAGCTAAAAGCCAAATGTCAGCCCAGCTCTAGCAACAGCAAAGTCTTCAAGGCAATGCATTTTGTATACTTATTCCTGTCTTTAGCTCACTTTCCTTAATTTTCTTATTTTAAATATATATAGATATATGTATATATCTGACATGGTTGCAAGACCCCCATTTCTCATTCTCAGTTCTCCTTTATTTTCCTCCTTAACATTTCACTCTACCTAACATACTGTAGATTTTACTTATCTGTTTTGTATCTTTCTTTTCTCACTAGAATGTAAACTCCATAGGAACAAGAATGTTTTTCTGTTTTGTTCACTGCTCTTTCCCTGCAGCCTAGAATAGGACTAGGTATATAGTATCCAATAAATTGTTGTTAAATTAATGAATCGTAAATAAATGTATTTGTCTATTTATGTATATGTATTATTTTCTTCAAACTCAATATTGACTCAAAATATTTGATCCACTGTGTACCAGGCATTGAGGTGGAGTGGTGAGCAAACAGGCAAGGTCCCACTCCCTAATGGTTCTTTCAGCAACAAACATCTAACATGTACTATTATAGGTATTGCAGACAGAAGGGTGGACAAGGGAGGTAGGCCGTCACAGAAAATGGGGATCAAGGTAGACCTCCTTGAAGGAGTGACTTATGAGTAGGAGCCTATCACATGAGGGGAGCTAGGGATACAGGGAATGCCATGTTGCAAAGCCTAGTGGCGAATTAACAAGTAGGATACACACTTCTTGGACACTTTTTTTTTTTTTTTTTTTTTTTTGAGACTGAGTCTTGCTCTGTCGCCCAGGCAGGAGTGCAGTGGCGTTAGCTCACTGCAACTTCCGCCTCCCAGGTTCAAGCGATTCTTCTGCCTCAGCCTCCCAAGTAGCTGGGACTACAGGCACACGCCACCATGCCTAGCTAATTTTTGTATTTTTAATAGAGACAGGGTTTCACTGTATTGGCCAGGCTGGTCTCGAACTCCTGACCTCGTGATCTGCCCGCCTCAGCCTCCCAAAGTGCTGGGATTACAGTGCTCAAACTCTAGGGCTCAAGCAGTCTTACTGCCGCTGCCTCCCAAATAGCTAGGGGTACAAGCATGTGCCACTGTGTCCAGTCCTTCCTAGACATATTTATTTAGACAAGAACTTAAGAGAATCATTCAGTAATTGGCTAAATAGGCCAACATATGGGTAAAGAGAATAATAGATATGATTAGATTTATTATCCTTAAAAATGTGGGAAACAGAATATGCTTCACTAATTCTTACCTTGTCTTTGAATTAAGAGATTTTTCTTAAAGCATTTACTCTGCTATATCAGTATATAGCTCTCATTAAACCTGTTTCTTTTTAAAAATACAGATTTGTTGAAGAGGACCATATTCCTTACATAAATGCTTTTCAGCATTTTCCAGAACAGATGAAATTATATGGACGTGACAGAGGGATCTTTGGTATAGAGGTAAGTTACTTTCTTTTTTACTTTTAGTCTCTGATAAGACACAAGAGTGGTATGATAATTTCTATTTCTTGCTTGACTTATTATTTGGTGTTTTGTGTTTTATCCCAGTATGTATGGAACATCAGTCATACTTTAGTGAATAGTAGAATTATTATTTTTTACTTTCCTTATGTGGATTCCTCTAATCCTTTAGGTTATCCTCAAAATATAGCTGTACTGTGATGTGTGTGCATTGCAGATAGGTATTTTTTTTTTTTTTTTTTTTTTTTTTTTTGAGAAGGAGTCTCGCTCTTTCACCCAGGCTGGAGTGCAGTGGCGCGATCTCGGCTCACTGCAGGCTCCGTCCCCCGGGGTTCACGCCATTCTTCTGCCTCAGCCTTCTGCGTAGCTGGGACTACAGGCGCCCGCCACCTCGCCCGGCTAATTTTTTTGTATTTTTTAGTGGAGACGGGGTTTCACCGTGTTAGCCAGGATGGTCTCGATCTCCTGACCTCGTGATCCGCCCGCCTCGGCCTCCCAAAGTGCTGGGATTACAGGCGTGAGCCACCGCGCCCGGCCAGGTATATTGTTGAGACTAAACTTGAGAACTTTTATCTAGAGACCTTTAGGTAATTTCAGTTTTTTAAAAAATAAAATATGTGTTTTGTTGTTGTTATTTGCACGCTATATTGCTATAGAAGAAAGAGAAGAAAGTTATTACCGTGTTTCTAAAGGTACTACTTTAAGTTCTTATGTTAGTTTGTCTTTTTCTAGATCTGTTTTCAGATGTCTCCAATGGAAGGGTTTCTGTCCTTTGATTATGAGTTTGTGTCGCTATTGGTGGTACTCAAAGGTTATTTCCCCTTGGTTCTCATCAGAAGTTTTTTTGATGTACTAAATGTTAAATATTTTCCTCCATTCACCTACTTAAGGAATCATTTTCATAGAACTTCATGACCCTGACATTGTTGGCGGTGTAAGAGTCATTTGTTAAATGCTGTTTAATAGTGGCCTGACTTTGATGAAGGGTAACCTCTGTTCACATACCCTTTGATGTTCAACTTAATGTTGAGGTTTATCCCTTTCCAGCCTGTCAGTGTTAATAAATGCAGACATAAAGTGAATTTGCAAATTTTATGGAAGTTTCAGCATTTCATGTGATCTTTGAAATTAATGTAGGAGAACTGCTTGCAAATCCATTGACAAACACAGAGCTGATAGAGAATTTGAAGTTGAAGAAGAGAAAACCAATAATGAGGATGGCACAATAGGTGCTTCCAAAGGGAAAATTTGAATGTCAAAGGATTAAGAGTACTCCCTGGCAAAGCTGATAGAGCCCCTGAATATTTTGTAAAATAATTCTCTTTGTAGTTATGCTATAATATCAAAGGCAATAGGAAGGATGTCATACTGTTGCAGGATCTTTGGGGTGCCGTTTTTCTGGCTGGAAAACCTTTGTGGCCAGTGGCGTCTTTGCCTGAGTTTTGCACTAGGCTCATTTCGCCCACTCCGTCTGGCAGGCTGTGCTTGGCTCACGCTACCGGCCTGGGTCTCATGCCTGCCAAGGGCAAGTCAGGCGTGGAGTGGTGATGGATGTGTGAGCAAGCATGGGGTCTGGCCACTGCACACGGTCAGATATGCCACCTGCTGCTGCGGGGCAGGCAGCTCCAGGTGCCAGCATGATTGCCAGCTCTCCGCGAGGCTGCGACGGGACCAGTCGCACTGTAAGCAGTTTCCGCAGCTGGCATTGGGGAACACGGTGGTGTCTGGGAGCTTGGAGATGCCAGGAACCACAGGGCCTCAAAGAGGGAGTCACAGCCCTGGCTCAGGGAGCTCCCAGGTCTGGACTCCCTGAAGGACCGCAGCTCTTCTTTCCTTCTCTTTGCCCACAACATGGTGAGCAAGGGGCATGTCTCAGACCTGTTTGTGTTACAGCTGTTTTAGCCTTGCCATTCTGTGGGTCCTGAGTTCGTGTCTTGCAACCAGGAAGAATGAGGTACACAGATAAGTGGAGGGTGAGCGAGATGAAGAAGAGCTTTATTGAGCGATAGAACAGCTAAGTCTCCCACAGCAGGCAGCTCCTTTCCGCAGCCGGGGTGTCCTGATGAGTGTTCAGCTCCTAGCAGAAAGGACACTCTGGAATGGGAAGCTCCTCTCTGCAGACAAGTCGTCCTATTGTCTTTGGAGCTCTCTCAGCAGAGAGGAGGCCCTGGAGTAGGTTGTTCCTCTCTGCATCCCATGGTCTTCCCAGCTCTCAGCAGAGAGGAGGCCCTGGAGTGGGTTGCTTCTCTCTAAAGCTGGTCATCCCTTCTGAGTTGGGGTGGGAGCTCCCCGGGTGCTGCTGCAGCCACGCAAGCCACAGCTATGGACGTGGGCATCCTTGTGCTCTCAGGACGACCTGCCCGCAGAGAGGAGCTTCCCACTCTAAATCACTCATAGTGACCTACATTCTAACTCAGTGCAAATTCTGCCAATATTTAATAATCTGAGATATAAAATGTTATGGTATGTTCCATGCATATTCAGCTATATTTCTAGTCATCCATTTCCTTCTGGCTCAATGCTCCAAAATTAGTACTTTATAGAAGTATAGTGTAACAAATTCTTAGTGTATCTTCGTAGAACCTATTTAAGTGTTTTGGAGAACTAGGATAGTGAGAAGGGCAGAAAAGTAGACAAATAGGCTAAAAGGTGATACAATGAGTAAAAAGCCTAAATACTGTAGTTCTGAGTCAGACTACCATCTGTGTGACCTTGGCGAGGCATTCTGTCTATCTGAGGTATCTGCTTTATATGTAAAATTGGGATATCAGCTGAACTGATTATCATGCAGAGGTTTAGCAGGGATCACATGAGATTACAGATGTCAAAGAACTTTGTAACTATGCATGACACAAATAGAAGGTGACACTGGTACAGAAAGAATAATTGATCCTCCACATGAAAAACTGTAAAGGATATTGTATAAATGTAATTAATTCATGGTGTATTTTGAATGTGGGTCATTATGAGTGATTTGTAGAAACATTAGATTTTTAAAGCAAAACTGATTTCACCCTTAGAACAACTTGAGTGGGAGCAATTCCGATAGATTTGGAGAGCAGAGAGCAAGCTTGGACATTTGGTTCCCTCATTCTAGGTGTGTATCTTTATGTCTTCATGGTTATTCAGTTTTCCTAGAGCGACTAGTAGAACTAAGTTATTACTTTTGCATTAGCTATGAGCTTTGTCTTAGTTAATAAAAATGTCTTTCTTCTGTATGTCTCCTTTCTTTCTTCCCACCCCCCCTCCACTTTCTCCTTCTCTCCCTTAACCTCCAACAATTCTCAGAGCTATTCACTACTCAAGTTATATTGACAATTTTTGCTTAGTTATTTGTATATTTTGCTAGTGCCTGAAATCATCATGTTGTTATCTTTAACTCACAAACCAAATTATAAGCTCCTCAGGAACAGACATCAGAATACTTTATGTAGAATCATGGATTATTAAAGCTGGAGGGAAATTTGGAAATCATTTAGTCCACTTTTCTTATTTTTCCAATAAGGAAACAAACCTAGGAAGAAATATGACTTGGGAATAAGTAATCCTGTTCTTCATTAGGATTTTTCATGAGGATTATTTGAGACAGTATATTCAAAATGCAGACTTATCGCAGATATTCAAATGGCAATAGGCTCCCTTCCAGACTGGAAAAACTTTTCGCCCAAGATAGGGATTAAGAGGGTAATCAAGCTGTTTGGATCAAAAAAAAAAAAAAGTACCATTTTGGAAAATAAAGTTTCCATTTTAAGATTCTGTTAACTTTTGAATGTGTTCATTTCTAGATTTTCTCTTGATCTGCAGTCCAGTGCTCTACTTCTGAGCTATACCCCCTCCTTCATGTCTAGGTTTTCTCAAGTTAGGTTCCAGGAAGCCCATGGCTATGGGAAAGGATAATGTATCTTGTTTCTCATGATGGTATTTTCTAATTTCAGTTACCATGTATTCAACATTTTGTAAAGGATATTGCCTCCTGCGCTGAGTTTATATGCTTGGAAATGGTATCTAACCAGTAATTTCCTTTTTAAGAGGTTTAGTTTCATTTTAAATATATTCACATAGACACTCAAATTTCACTATTTAAAAGTAATTATTTTCAAAAATTTATTCTATGTGTTCTTTCAAATAGTAATAGATCCCATTATTACTAAATGTTTAGGGGACTGCAAGAGAGAGATATAATACACCAAATTAAGAGACTGTTTCTGTAATAGCCATTGTGGCTTACATTTCCCAGAAGCCTAGCTCATTCCTTCAGTTAAGATTTACGTTGCCGGCCAGGCGTGGTGGCTCACGCCTGTAATCCCAGCACTTTGGGAGGCCGAGGCAGGCGGATCACGAGGTCAGGGGATGGAGACCATCCTTGCCAACATGGTGAAACCCTGTCTCTACTAAAAATACAAAAACTAGCTGAGCGTGGTGGCGCACACCGTTAGTCCCAGCTACTCGGGAGGCTGAGGCAAGAGAATCACTTGAACCCGGGAAGTGGAGGTTGCAGTGAGCCGAGATCGTGCCACTGCACTCCAGCCAGGCAACAGAGCGAGACTCCATCTCAAAAAAAAGATTTACATTGCCCACCTATGGACAGTGTGGTAAGAAGTACCTACAGCTATAATAGTCGCATTTATTTCTGACAGCAATTCATGGTTTCAACCTGAAATGTTATTTTCTCAATATCATATCACATCTAAACTGTTTCTTTCCTCTTTTAAGTTTTAACAATTTGAGACAAGTTTTGTAAATTAAGAGGTGAAACGAGTTATGTTTACTTGTTCTTTGATCTGAAACCATTCAAATACTAATTTTTACTCATCCTATCAATTACTGAGAGAAGAGTTTTGAAATCTCCAACTATGATTGCAACTTTTGTTTCACATCCTATCAGTTTTTGCTTCTGTTACTGGAGCTCTATTACTAGGTGTGTAACATTTACGGTATTTTGTCTTCTTGACAAATTGACTCCTTTATCATTATCTAATGTTACTTTTTTCTCCTGGTGCTGTTTCTACTTGTCTGATATTAATATAGCCACTCCAAGTTTTTTTCATTGATGTTTGCACAGCATATCTTTTTCCAATTTTTTATTTTTGACCTGTCTGTGTCTTTATAATTAAAGTGTTTTCTGGTAGTTAGTATGTCATTGGGTGTTGATTTTTAAACATCTAATTGATAATCTCTGCCTTTTAATTCGTGTGTTTAAGCCATTTATATTTGACATAATTATCAATATAGTTGAGTTTGAATCTACCGTCTTGCTATTACTTGTCTCATCTCTCTTTTTTCTTTTTTTCTTCTTTTCCTGCCTTCTTTTGGATTAATTAAGAATTTTTTGTTGTTGTTGTTGTTTGTTTTATGTTTCCTTTTTTTTTTTTTTTTTTTTTTAAGGCATAGGGTCTTATTCTGTCACCCAGACTGGAGTACAGTGGCATGATTATAGCTCACTGTAACCTCAAACTCCTGGGCTTAAGCAATCCTTTTGCCTCAGCCTCCCTAGTAGCTAGGACTACAAGCACATACCATCACAGCCAACTAATTAAAAAAAATTTTTTTTAGAGACATGGTCTTGCAGTGATGCCCAGGCTTAATTAAGAATTTTTTAATAATTTCATTTTATCTCCACTGTTGGTTTATTAACTATACCTCTTTGTTTTCTTTTTTTTGTGGTTGCTCTAGGGTTTACAGTATTCATCTTTACCTTTTCTCAGTCTACCTCAACTAATAATATACCATTACTTGTACAGAGTAAGACCCTTACAACAGAGTATTTCCACTTCCCTCCTCCCATCCTTTAGTGTCAAATATTTCACTTCTACCTTAATGTCCTGCACTGGGATTTTTTTTTTTTTTTTTCTGTAAGCAATCATTTATCTTTTCAAGAGATTTAAAATGAGAAAAATCATTTTATATTTACCTATGTATTTGCCATTTCTGGTAATCTTTTTATTTAGATCCCAATTTCTGCCTAAAAAATATCCTTTAACATTTCTTGTAGTACAGATCTGCTGGCAGTGAATTATTGTTGCTTTTCTTGTTCTAAAAAAAAGTCCTAACTTTACCTTAATTTTTGAAAGATATTTTCAGTAGGTATAGAATTCTGGTTTCATACCTTTTTTTCAGTATTTTAAAGATGTCATTCCATTGTCTTCAGGCCTGCCTAATTTCTGATGTCAGTCTGCTATAATTCTTATCTTTACTGTTCTTTATATAATGTGCCTTTTTTCCTTTAGCTGCTTTTTAAGATTTTCTCTTTATCACTGGATCTCACCAATTAGATTATTATGTGCCTTGTCACAGTTTTCTTTATGTTTCTTCTGCTTGGGTTTTTTTTTTTTTTTTTAAGACAAAGTTTTGCTTTTGTTGCCCAGGCTGGAGTGCAGTGGCACGATCTCGGCTCACTGCAACCTTCGCTTCCTGGGTTCAAGCGATTCTCTTGCCTCAGCCTCCTGAGTACCTGGGATTACAGACATGCGCCACCACACCCAGCTAATTTGGTATTGTTAGTAGAGATGGGGTTTCACCATGTGGGCCAGGCTGGTCTCGAACTCCTGACCTCAGGTGATCCACCCGCCTCAGCCTCCCAGAGTGCTGGGATTACAGGTGGGGAACCACTGCACCCAGCCTTCTGCTTGGGTTTTATTTACCTTCGATTTATGGGTGTGCAGTTCTCATCAAACTTGGACGTTTTCATCCATTATTTGTTTAAATTTTTTTGGCCTCCCCTTGCATTTTTCTGGGATACTAATTACATGCTAGACCACTTGATATGGTACCGTAGCTCCCTGAGGCTTTTCCTTTTTATTTTTCTGGCCTTTCTGCTTACTATGTTTTTTTTTTTTTTGATAATTTCTATTGTTATGTCTTCAAATTCAGTGATCTTTACTTGAGTATCTTCTCATGTGTCGTTAAACCCATTCAATGTGTTTTTCATTTCAGACACTACATTTTTCATTTCTGGAACTTCCATTTTAGTCTTACTTCTTCTCTTTCTCTTCTCATTTTGTTCTTGTTTTCTTTGATATTCTTAACTATATTGACAATATTTGTAATAGATGTTTTAAAACCCTTGTCTACCAATTCCATTGTCTTTGTTATTTCTGGGTCTGTTTTATTGTCTGTTTTATTGATTGGTTATGTATCATATTTTCCTGCCTCTTTGCATGACTGGTAATTTTTTATTAGATGCAATCATTGTAATTTTTATGTTGTTGGGTGCTAGATTTTTTGTTCTAGTGTATAATTAAGTAACTTGAACAGTTTAATCCTTTAGAAGCTTGTTTTTAAGTTTTGTTGTATGTGGTTTGTTATTAATAGTCCCTTTTTTCTGGGACTATTTTAGCCTCACTACTAAGGCATATCCCTACTAAAGACTCTACCCAATGCCCCTGGTATTACGAAGTCTCTACACTTTGGCTGTTTGCCTTCCATGAGCTTTGGAAATTGTTTGCTCTACTGCTTTTCTGTTATTTTTTCCCATGGCCTCAGATATTTTCTCATACATGCACATATTGATACTCAGCAAAACACATGAGAGGGCCCCTTTGCAGGTCTCTGGATCTCTCTGTCTATGCAGTTTTGTCCTTTGTGGTAGTAAGCTTGCAAATTTTAGCCACCTCGGCTTCCAGAAACTCCAGTCTCTGTCTCCTCAGCTCATCAAGACCACTGAGCTCTGTTTCACTTCCCACCCTTGCACTGCACTGCACTGCAGTTTGGAAACTGCCTCCAGGCAGTAAGCTGGGACATTTGTTTCTCTTCTCTAAGGGATTAGTGTCCCATGCTGTCTGTTGTCCAATGCTTGAACCTGTTCTTTCATATATTTTTTTCCAGTTCTCCGTTGGATATGGTGGAAGCTCAGTTCCCATGGTTGGTAATCCTTCGTGGGCAGAAACAGAAGTGTTCCAAATACTAATTTTTAGACATTTAGAAATAGGGTCAGTATTCAGATGCTTTTTAGGTATTACCTAAACAGTTCTTTCTCAGATGCCTAAAAGCATCTTGTTGCTCACTCATTCTTGGATTTTCTTTAAAAAAAATTGTAGTCTCTGTTCATGAATATTGTCACTAATCTGATCTTTACTTAAATCTTTTCCCCTAAATACCTGCCCTAGTAATAATCCCTTTTGTTGATCTGTTTTTTTTCTTTTTTGAAGTAATATTGTTTTTAATTGACAAATTATAATTATATACATGTATGGGGTACAGTGATATTTTGAGATATGTTTACCATATGAAATGATTACATCAAGCTAATTAACATATCTGTCACCTCACCTATCATTTTTATGGTGAGATATTTGAAATTTACTCTCTTATTTTATTTTTTTTGGGGGACGGAGTTTCCCTCTTGTTGCCCAGGCTGGAGTGCAATTGCGCAATCTATGCTCACCACAACCTCCACCTCCCAGGTTCAAGTGATTCTCCTGCCTCAGCCTCCCGAGTAGCTGGGATTACAGGCATGCGCCACCATGCCTGGCCAACTTTTTGTATTTTTAGTAGAGATGGGGTTTCTCCATGTTGGTCAGGCTGGTCTCGAACTCCCGAACTCAGGTGATCCGCCCGCCTCGGCCTCCCCAAGTGCTGGGATTACAGGTGTGAGCTACTGCACCTGGCCTACTCTCTTACTTTAAATTATACAATATAGTCATGTGCTGTGTAACTGTTTCAGTCAACAATGGATCACATATACAACGGTGGTCTGATAAGATTGTAATGGAGCTGAAAAATTCCTGTCACCTAGTGAAGTTGTAGACTTCATAACCTCTTAGCACAACACGTTACTTGTGTGTTTGTGGTGATGCTGCTATAAACAGACCTGTACTGCCAGTGGTAGAGAAGTATAGCATATATAATTATGTATGATACAGAATACTTTTTTAAAATTACTGTCCTGTTTCTTTTATTCCCCAACTTTATTTCCCTATAAGGTGTAAGAATTTTTTTGGTATGTTTAATTTTTTTAACTGATGCCTGATATATGTACCTGTTTCTGGGGTACATGTGATAATACATTTATATAATTTGGAGTACATAATACTTGATAATAACTGTTACTGGTTTATGTATTTACTATACTTGTAATCATTACTTTAAAGTGTATTTCTTCTACCTATTAAAAAAAAGTTAACAGCCTCAGTCAGGTTCCTCAGGAGATATTCCAGAAGAAGGCATTGTTACCACAGGAGATGACAGCTCCATGCATGTTATTGCCCCTAACCCCATATAGGCCTGGGCTAATGTGTATGTTTGTGTTTTAGTTTTTAACAAAAAAGTTTAAAGAGTAAAAAAACAAAAAATAAAAATTTTAAGCATAGAAAAAAGCTTATTACGAAATAAGGATATAAAGAAAACATTTTTGTATAGCTGTACAGTATGTGTTTTAAACCAAGTTTTATTACAAGAGTCAAAAAGTTAAAATTATTTTTAAGTTTATGTAGAAAAGATACAGTAAGCTAAGGTTAATTTATTACTGAAGAAAGAAGCATCGTTTTTATAAATTTTGTGTAGCCTAAGTGTACAGCATTTATGTAGTGTGCAGTAATATTGTAAGCCTTCACATTCACTCACCACTCACTCACTGGCTCACCCAGAGCAACTTTCAGTCTTGAAGGCTTCATTCATGGTAAGTGCCCTATAGAGGTGTACAGTTTGTTTATACTGTATTTTTACTGTACCTTTTCTATGTGTAGATACGTAAATACTTACCGTTGTGTTACAGTTGCCTACAGCATTCAGCAGTATATAACATGCAATACATGTTTGTAGCCTGGGAGTAATAGGCTATCTCGTATAGCCTAGGTGTGTAGTGGGCTGTACCATCTAGGTTTGTGTAAGTACACTCTTCACACAATGAAATTACCCAATGATGCATTTCTCAGAAAGTATCTCTGTCATTAAGCTACGCATGACTATACATTATTGTTGACTATAGTCACTCTGCTGTGCAGTAGATCTCAAAACTTGTTCCTTCTGTCTTCTGAAACTTTGTACCCTTTGACCAACAACTCCCCATTCCCTCCCTCCTCAGCTTCACCCAGCCTTAGATTCTTCATATAAGTGAGATCATGCAGTATTTGTCTTTCTGTGCCTGGCTTATTTTACTTATGGGCCCTCCAGGTTCACCCATGTTGTCGCAAATGACAGAATTTCCCTCTGAATTTAAGGCTGAATAGTTTCCCATTCTATATCAGTACTACGTTTTCTTACATTCATCCATTGATGGACACTTAGGTTGAGTCCATATCTTGGCTTTTGTGAATTATGCTGCAGTGAACCCCGTCAACATATTGATTTTGATTTTTTTGGATATATATGCAGCCGTAGGATTGCTGGGTCATATGGTAGTTCTGTTTTAAGTTTTTTGAGTAACCTCCATTTCATTTCCATGATGGCTGTAGTGATTTACATTCCCACCAACAATATACAGGAGTTCCCTTTTCTTTGCATCCTTGCCAACACTTACCTTTCATCTTTTTAAATTAATTTTGAGTAAAGGGACAGGGTAAAAAAGCAGAGAGACTTCTTAGAGATTTTGGTGGAAGATATAAGCATAGAAAATAATATGAAATTACATCTTGGTAGCAACCATTGCACTTTGCTTTTTTTCACTTACATCTTGGAGAGCACTTAAAAAATTATTTTGGAATAATTTTAGATTTATAGAAAAGTTGCAAAACTAAGAATAGTACAAAGAATGCGCATATATCCTGTGTCCAGATTTAACTGTTGTTAGCATTTTATGCCATTGTTTGATCATTTGTGCCGTTTTCCCTGTCTACCTACCTACTTGTGTATCTGTGTAATTTTATTTCTGAATCATTGATTATAAGTTATATCCATCCTGACCCATTACTCCTAAGTACTTTAAAAGACTAAAACAAGGTAGCTAAGTAATGAAAACATAAGCCAAACAAAACCAGAAACAATCTAAATGTCTATCAACAGGAAAATGGAAAAAATGTGATACGGTTATATAATGGTACATTAAACCACTATGAAAATTCATGAACTGCAGCTACAAGCAACGTGAATGAACCTAAGAAACATTATATAGAGTGTGAAAGGCAAAGCTTAGGCTAGACGTGGTGGCTCGACCTGTAGTGTCAGCTACTAGAGAGGCTAAAGTGGGAAGATTGCTTGAGCCTGGGGAGGTCGAGGCTGCAGTGAGCTATGATCATGCCACTGCACTCCAGCCTGGATGACAGAGCAAGACCCTGTCTCAAATAATAATCATAACTTTAAAAAAAAGGCAAAGCTCAGAAAACGACATACTATGGTATAATACTGTCTTTTTAAAAGGCAAGTTAACAATGAGCAAAATTCAGTAAACTAGTTACCTCTGGAGGTGGAGACAGAGGGATGGGATAGGGAAGAAGTATACTAGTAGATACAACAATATTGATAATGTTTTAGTTCTTAAGTTGGGTAGTGGATTCATAGGCATTTATTATTACCAGGCTTCATAGCTTACAGATATAGTATATGTATTCTTTTGCATTTTTCAAAATTTTAAAGGCGGCTAAAGGATATTGTCTAAATAGAATTTATAAAAGAGAGGAGTAAAAGATAGTATGTCATGCATGATTTGTTTGTATATGTCTTACATCCCTAACTAAAAGTGTAAATTAATTGAGCATAAAGACTGTATTTAATGCTTCTATTTTATTATCTATATTATAGATTCTATAAGACCTACTATAATTCTGTCTACAAAATAAGGACTCAGTCTGTGTTTATTGATTACATGATTTGAAATAGCTATAAAACAGTAAGTTTAAACACTTTATTTTCAGAAAAATTCAAATTGATCTGTTGGGGAGTTTTTCTCACATAGGTAGGAAATTTCCAGACTGCTTCTGATATATTTATTACACAATATATCAGAAGGCCACTAAATAGTGGCATTTGGTTAAGAGAAATTTAAAGAAAAAAAAATTGTATTAAATTTTAGTGGTAAATATATAAGGGATATAACTTCTGCTTGTTAGCAAGGACATTTAAAAATAAGAGTTATGGATGTGTCAGTATCATTCATATGAAAAAGTTACCAGTTCATATTCTTACCAGTATGCTGAAACCAACAGTGAATTACTCAGGCTAGAAAATGTATTTGAGGCTACATTTATATTTCTTTTAGAATCATACCTCATGTTTGCTAAGTGAAGCTGATAATTTTGTGTGGATTACCTGTGATTTTGTTTCATCCTGGGCCAGTATGCCCCAGTACCCAGTATACCTGGGGCTTCCCTCCCAGGAGGAGAGAATGGGAACCTGGTTTTACACTAGCCTAAACTAAACCGAGTAACGGCAAAGGTAAATCTGCTGCAACAGTAATCACATAACCCTTCCAAAATAAAATAGAAATTATTTTGAGATTATCTGCTCTTCTCGATACCATCTTTTAAACTTCATTACTACAGATATGTGAAATTGGAACATGGCTATGCAACAATCAGCAGAGTGTTTGGAGAACAGACACATATTAAGGAGGACTCCAATAGGTTTTTACCAGCTCTGATCCTGGGGCCAAAACAAATTATTATCTCCTGTTCAGTTGGCAAATCCTCATTGGTCAGCAGTTCATAATTTTGTGTTTGTTCATAAGGTTTGTGTTTGTCTGTACAAGTTGACAACACGTTTCTAAAAAGGCCTCATCCTCAGGACCAAGACTATATTTCACATAAAGCAATATGTTCACCACAAACTCCCAGAAGACTAGATTTTGAACACAAAAAAATATTTTTTGTGGTTAGGCATGGTGGCTTACGCCTATAATCCCAGCACTTTGGGAAGCTGAGGCGGGAGTATCCCTTAAGCCCTGGAGTTTGAGACCAGCCTGGGCAACATGGTGAAACCCTGGATCTACAAAAAATACAAAAATTAGCTGGGTGTGGCAGCACCTGCCTGTGGTCCCAGCTACTCAGGAGGCTGAGGTGGGAGGATCACTTGAGCCCAGAAAGTGGAAGCCGCAGTGAGCTGTGATTGTGCCACTGCACTACAGCCTGGGCGACAAGAGTGAGATCCTCTCTCAAAATAAAAAAAGTATTTTTTTCTACTACATGGTAGGTTTACTGTCATTAACAAAAGTCTAGCAGATTAAAAATGCAAGGTGAACTATTTATGCATCATGATACATGTGGAATTCATTTTATTCTTTTTCCATAAGTACAGTGCTTTGTCATTGCTTCTGATAGTTTTATTCCTTGTTAATTTTCCTTTGTTATGGAGAGTCTTGATATCAGTTTGGATTAACAGGTGCACTTAGCATTAGCTTTTTCTCAGCTGAATCTGCCTCAAAACAACAATAAGAATAAGTAAGGGTGAGGCACTGCACTCTTTTTTTTTTTTTAAATAGCTGAGCAGGAAGTTTGCCTCTGACAGGGTATTGTAATCAGGTTTATCACAGGAGCCTGCTGTTGTGTAACAGAAACTCTAGCCTGTCCTTACCTGTCTTAAAGTATTGCTTCACGAAGGAAAATAAACTCGCTGTAATATTTGTGAAATTCAATAAAATGCTTTCCCAAGCACTTCGTTTTTAATGCATGCTGGAACAATTTATTGTAGCTTTGTGGTCTTTTAAAAAACATGTTAAACTTGTGATTTCTTACTATTGTAATGAAATGGACCTGTATCACTCTAGAAGCCCTGTATGTCACATTTATTATACCTTTTAGACACATCCTCAGCCAAGTGTAGTAAATGTCCACACTCCCTCCCTACTTCCCTCCCTTCCTTCCCTCTTTTTTCAAGAAGAGGAGGTTTGTGTTGCCTTGAGATGACTGTTGATTTAATTGACAGGCAGCTTTTCTTCATTGTGTGCTTTTTGCTTTTGCTCACAAAAGTGCATTCACAATTCTATAGTATGTTGAAACTTTTAAATGGAAACGGCTTTTCATTAACAAAGGAAGCATTTTCTTCCCCCCTTCCATGCCTTAGCTTTCTCCACTAAGTCTTGGCTTCTTCAGCAGCTGTACCTCCACCAGAAATGACAAAAGGTGCAATTGTGCTAGGAGATGGCGATGAAGATATGCCAGTGGGGTTTTGTGTGTGGGCTGCTGGGGACGGTTTTCCTTCTGTGTTTGGTTTTGTTTTATTTTTGTTATTCCAGAAAGTTGAGAGCACATCTAAAAACAACAACAAAAAAAAAAGTTTTAAAAACCTTTTCAAACCTTTATCCCAGCTGAGCTGTTTCTTTCCATTAAGTTGTTCTGTTAGTATTTCAGTGGCCCCTCTGTCTTAGTAACAACAAATCTGGCAAAACTCACTTAAAGCAGAGGGACATGGAATGCAGAGTGTTGATGTGGTTTGTTTTCTTGTTCTAAGCAGGCGGTGAGAGTCTGAGTCTTCCTCCCATTACCCTGACTTAAGAGCAGAGCTCAGGAGAGGAGATAGGTGTGCAAATTAAATTTTAGTCTTTCCAGCCATCTCCTTTTTCTGAGTTGTGATTCCTGAGCCCAGGTAGATAGCTAGTTCATTTCATTTACTTAAATTAATTTGGAGTTAACCCTCTTCTCCTTTTTCTGCCTCTGTCTCTTCTGCTACTTCATTTGTGACTCAACTTTCTGGAGTATGGTGCTGACTTGAAGCCCTATTTACTTCTAGCAAAAATCTTTCAGTTTACCTGGTAGAATAAACTGAAAATCTAGTATCTTTCAGGGGCACCATCTCTTCACAGCATACCAAATAATCAGATCATTGATTGAACCAAAGTACTGGGTCTAGATATACTTGTCTATATTAGATACAATTTATTCTGTCAGTGACTTAAAATAGGGCTACTTCTATCTTTTCAGCCTTGATTTTCTTTATATATTTTAAACCTACAGATCAGTTTAAAAATAGATAATATGTAACATAGATGCTATTCTACCACAGTCCTTGGCAGTGTTTCTCAATCCTCTCAATAATTAGTCATTTCATCATCCCTCACTAGACTCAGCAAGAAGGGATAAAGAGGAAACTGGAAATTTATTCTGAAGTACATCTCCAATATTTTGAATGTTGATCAACAGCATTCTGATCTTCTCCCTGAATGAGTAAAAAGAAAAGATGTAATACTGGGTCAGCCAAACCCACTGCGTGGCACTTAGCCAGAATGATTCATTTTGCCTTGGAGCAATCTTACACCCTTTGTGAAACTGGGTTTCTTTTGGTTGAAGGAAGAAAAAGACTCCTCCAGAGCTGTCAGTCACTTCTTAAGCACCTTCAAATGAAGGCCTTATTGGATTGTTTTGATCTGCCCAGAGTCTTCAAACCTGACTCTAGATTTGTTCACCTTCTTACTCTGTAGGCCACATGTAATGCTTGGGATTTTTTGTACAATCTTTGTTAGAATAATAACCTGACAGGTTTCAAATCTACTTGAGGGAAGTTGAGGTGAGCATAATGATCAGGTTCCCTCATTTCTACTCTTCCCTCCCAGACAGCATGAGGGAGAGAAGCCAGCTGGTGTTTTCTTGTGTTCCTGGCCCACTTCCCCCCACCCCCCGCCCCGCCCCTGGCTACCATCATCTCAGCCTCACTGGAATGTGTATGTATGTGTGCTTCTCTTTCCAAACTTGGAGAGTAAAACTATCTGAGCACTTCCTCCTGTCTACAAGAAAAATAGCCTCTGCATGTTTTATTTTTTGTTTCCTACAACCGGCATATTCTGTTTTCTGGGGATCCATAGCAATTTCATTAATCTCTAGAGGCTCTCAGGCTTTAGTATGCATAAGAATATCCTGGAGAGCTTGGTAAACTGCAGATTCTTAGACCCAGTGTCAGAAATTGATTCAGTAAGTATAGTGTGGGCTCTAAGAAGATGCTTTTTGTAAGCATCTTGCAAGTGATTCTGATGGAGATTGTGCTTTGAGCAGTGCATTATATAAGCCTTATCTCTATGTCTGTCTTTTGTTATTCCACCTTCTTCCACAGAAGATTTGAGGTAGAATTAGCAGATAACCAAAGGGTCAGTATAAAACAAAATGCTGTTATACCTTATTAAGTATGTGTTGTTTTAAACAGGATTCTGTTTAAAACTGTTTGGGAACTATATCTATTGAGAAACTGGTCTATGAGTTTAACATATATGAAAATAGTGAAAATCAAGGCTGAAAAGATAGAAGTATCCCCCCTACTCTCTCTGTAAGTCATTGACAGAGTACATTGTATCTAATGGAGAAGATTCAGGCAGGCTTCTTATTCTGGGAAATGTGGACACGTATCTTGGTGTTACATTTTTAATAATTATAGTTTAATAACTCCATATTTCCCCAAAAGTATATTTCTGTTTATAAGAGGTTTTGTGTAAGATAAAAGTAGATATTAGCAAGTGGTATAGATTTTGAATGTCTGTAGATTTCATATCTGAAATGCTGAATTTTTTAAATTTTCAGCTTTATTACACTTCTAATTATGACCTCTTTAACATGTTGTGTTTTTTTTTTTCCTTTAGACAGACATTACTTACATTCCTTTTTTCTTTTTTTTTTTCACCTGCCACCTTGTCTGAGAACTTAGGTTCCATTTTATACTTTTTTTGGTGGCAAAATGTACATAAAAGTTACTGTTTTAGCCATTTGTAAGTGTGCAGCTCAGTGGTATTAAATGTATTTACATTTTTGTGCATCCATCACCACCATCCATCTCTAGAATTGTTTCATCTTCCCACGTTGAAACTCATACCCATTAAACACCAACTTCCCATTCCCCACTTGTTCCAGCCTCTGGTAACCACCATTCTACTTTCTGTCTCTAGGAATTTGACTTCTCTAGGTATCTCATAACGTGTGGAATCATACAACATTTGACCTTTTGTGTCTGGTGTCTGGCTTATTTCACTTAGCATAATATCTTTAAGGATCACCTATATTGTAGTTCGTGTCAGAATTTCATTCCTTTTCAGGCTGGATAATATTCTATGATATATATATAAAACATTCAAAATCTGTACTACTTGCTAATATCCAGCTTTGTCTTACATAAAATATATATACGTTTACGTACATACATACTACATTTTGTTCATCCACTCATTGGTGTACATTTGGGTCGTTTCTACCTTTTGGCTATTGTGAGCAGTGCCAGTAGGAACATTGGTATACAAATATTTGTTCGCGTCCCTGCTTTCAGTTCCAGAAGTGCAATTAGTGGATCATATAATAAGTCTATATTTAATTTTTTAGACAACCATAATATATTTTTGAATGTTATTTTTTTCTTATTACAAAAGTAATGTATTCAGAATTAGAAGGAATGTAGAAAATAATGAGAAGGATGAAGAAGGAGATGAAAATCACAGTCTGATTTCTCATGAATGCCATTAACATTTGCTATTTTTGATTGTCTTGTTTAACATACATAAACATATTTGCAAAATTAGGATTGAAGTATGTATACAAATTTGTCTCCTGCATATTAAAAATTGAGTATTGTACTATGGGAATTTTCCTAAATCATAAAACAGCCTATCAAAGCACGTTTTCTTAGCTGCTTAATATGATGCATGATATGTATATCTAACATAAATATCCAGTAATAAGGAAATGATGGATTCATAAAGAAGAATGTTTTCCAGTCACTCAAAATTATGTTCTCACAGGCTGTCTCATGGCATTAGAAAATTCTCACAAAACATAATGTTAGGTCAAAATTCAGGAGACAAAACTATATTCCTAATCCAGTTTGTACAAAAGCTCTCAGACAGGCAGGAGCTTAGCCTAAGAGCAGTGTAAACTATTGGAGGGATTTTAGTAGGGGAATGACATACCAGATTTTCATTTTATAATCTTACCCTGGGCTGGGTGCAGTGGCTCATGCCTGTAATCCCAACACTTTGGGAGGCCAAGGCAGGCAGATTGCTTGACCCTAGGAGTTCAAGACCAGCCTGGGCAATATGACAAAACTCCATCTCTACAAAAAATACAAAAAATTAGCTGGGTGTGGTGGCGCATGCCTGTAGTCCCAGCCTACCCAGAAGGCTGAGGCCGGGAGGTCAAGGCTGTAGTGAGCTGTGATCATGCCACAGCACTCCAGCCTGGGCAATAGAGTGAGCCCCTGTCTCAAAAAAAAAATAAAATAAAATAAAATCTTACCCTGGCTCCCAGTTGCAAAGAGCTAGAAGCAGATATAGGGCTGTCAGGAGGTTTTTGATAGTTCGGGCCTGGGGTAGAGTTGTTAAAGTGATGAGAAAGACTGTCACTGAAGGCCAGGCTTGGAGATGGAGTAAACAGTCTGTGCAATGGAATGAACGTGGTGTGTGAGGAAAGGGAGGTGTCAAGGATGTTCCTAAATGTTGCTTTTTGCGACTGGGTAAGGAACACTGCTGGAGGGATTAAAATTTAGGGATATGGAAGATGTTGGGATATATAAGTTTGACATACTAGAGAGATAATCCAAGTAGAGATGTCAAATAGGCTGTTGAATTTAAATCCCAGTGTTATAAATATGGATGTGCCCAAATGAGCTGAGAGAAAAGTCCACCCAGATCCTAACAGAGGGTTTCCCTAAGTTGTCGGAGATTTTTATTATCTTTTAATATAGAATTTTATATTTCCTTAATTTTCTATAATGTTGGTGTGTTATTTTTATAATCAAATTGAAATGTTGCTAACATATTCATCGTGGCATTATTTATACTAGTTTAAAAATGGGAAGTGACCTAAATGCATAACAATGAGACAATGGTTAAAAGAAAATGGGATAGGATTGAAAACCCTTTAGCCACCTTTAAAAAAATATTTTGAGTGTTACTCAAAAAGGAAAAGTTAGTTCTGTTTAAAAATAAAAGAAATTTTAAGAAGTGAAATCTATAATACTGAATTGAGACTAGCAGAATCTAGAATCTAATCTATAGGATAAATAGGCAGATATGCACACTTAATAATTATTTTCTCCTCAATTCATATTTGAAAGAATAGTGGCCTCTTTGTCACCAGATGTTGAGTTTCATGTATCAGCTTTTACTGTGGAAGTTTTGAAAATATGCTAAATCCTTTTAGCCTACCAAATTGCTTTTCATTAATGACCTTACACATACTTGTCATGAATTTATCATCCATTAAATCATTTTGTAGATGATTTTTTTTCTAAGGGGAACATTTACTGCTCTAGTGTTTTGTTTGCAGATAAAAGTACTTAATTGCATCTCTTACCTGCATTATTTAAAAGGATTAAGATTGCCATAACTCTTATTAGTAATGTTAAATTGTCTCAGCTTGAAAAGATGCTTCAAATTCTGTGCAGAACGAACCAGAGGTCTGAATTAATGAATTTTATAAATAAAAAGGAAGATACTTTCTTTTCAAAGGTCGCTGAGAACTTATGTTTTTCTTTTCTCTCTTTAAAATTCACAGATTAAAATACAATTAATAGTATTTTAGTGTACAAGTAGAATAACTGTATCCCAACATTAAAAAAAAACCTTAAAATGCCACATTGCTACTTTGGATTAACAGAAAATTACTTTGTATTCTTGAGCTACAGATCAATCATATGTTGATAATATAACATAAACTGAAGGCATTTTTCCTAAGGAAATGTAAGAGTTTAGCTATTGAAATAGTTGTACCAAACTAAATATAATACAGAGAAGATTTTAGCTTCAGGCAAAGTAAAATCAAGCATAGTTATAAATTCTAAAAATTAACAGTATAATTGTCTCTGTATAAGCATATACCCCTGTACCATTAAGGTCTTTCCACCTTTGTATTTGAGCAATGATTTCTCTCACAAAGGTGATGTATGAAGCATTTTTTTTTTTACTTTTTATTGAGGTAAAATAGACACATAGGAAATTCTACACATCATAAATGTATATACAGTGTGATGAATTTTCACAACCTGAACACAGTCACAGCACCCAGCTTCATGGAGAAGCGTTACTAGCGCCCCAGGAGCTCTGCTGGGTGCTCCCTTCCAGTCATGTCCTGCCCACCCTTAGAGTAATCAAATCCTGACTTCTGACAGTACAGAAGCTGGGGACAGAGTTACTGAGTTTTATATTTTATGTAAATGGAATCATTCTCTTTTGCATCTGGCTTTTTTCTTTGAACATTATGTTTTGAAGATTGATTCATTGTTGCATGTAGCACATTCACTTACTGAATACTGTTCCATTGTGAGATTATATCACAATTCACTTATCTATTCTGGATAAGTAATTTATGGACATTTGAGTAATTTCCAGCTTAGAGTTTTCACAAATAGTGTTGTTATGAACATCCTAGTACATGTCTTTTATGGGCATGTGTACACATTTCTGCTGGGTATACATAGCTAGGAGTAGAATTCCCTTGACCTAGGAGGTACATATGCTCAACTTTAATAGATACTGCAAAATGGATTTTCAGAATTTTTGTATTAGGCTCAATTTTAATAGTGTTCTACCATATCAGAAATGTTAGTTTTCTGAAATCCCACATGCGCATGTGTGTTGTACTATAGTTATTTATCCAAGCCTTATCTCCTTTCTCAATTGTCAACTCCTTAAGGAGATTGTCTTATTCATCTTTTTATTTTTGAGATTATCTTATTCATGTTTTATTTCCCAAAGTACTTTGCACAATTCCTTGCATAGAATAGGCTCTAAACTAAATTTTATTTTATTTTATTTTTTTTTTGAGACGGAGTCTGGCTCTGTCACCCAGGCTGGAGTGCAGTGGTGCGATCTCGGCTCACTGTAAGCTCCGCCTCCTGGGTTCACGCCATTCTCCTGCCTCAGCCTCCCAAGTAGCTGGGACTACAGGTGCCCGCCACCATGCCCAGTTCATTTTTTGTATTTTTAGTGCAGATGGGGTTTCACTGTGTTAGCCAGGATGGTCTCAATCTCCTGACCTCATGATCCGCCCAGCTCGGCCTCCCAAAGTGCTAGGATTACAGGCGTGGGCCACCGTACCTGGCCACTCTAAACTAAATTTTTTATGTGAATAGATGAGTAAGTGAAAAATTACATGCAGTATTAATATTAGGAATGTTTATAAATTGCAAAAATGCAAATGGTATATGCAAAAACTTTGAGTTCTTAAAGTAAGTGCTAGACAGAATTAATATATTCATGTTTGTTCATAGCTTTTCTGAACTTTGTAAGAGAATCTTACATACTTTTATATGTGCGAATTTAGTATAAAGTTGAATTGTGGATTTTTAACTACTAGACTTAAAGCCTGGCGTTACTCCCATATGGAAACACCTGAATATTATGTAACAATGAGCCGCATTTGTTAGCTATGAATTTGAAGAGTAATGAGAGAGTGCAGGTGGGAAAGGTGAGAGGGAAGTTGTGTATCAGAGCAGTCATGACAACATTATAACTCTGGGTTGTAGCTTTCATCCTTTCTCCAGATTCTTCTAAGGCAAGAAGCAGTGATTTTACCATATCATGGGAAAACCCAGTAAGAGTTTTAAGAGCCAAATAGAATTTTAGTGGCTTTTAACATTTAGTATTTATGATTTAAAATTGCTGAGTTAAAATATTAAGGATTTATGGGGGTTTTCTCCCTTCATGCTTTTCTCCAAATTCCAAATTTTATTCAGTGAGTGCATATTAGTTTTACCTGTTCGTTTTTCTTTCTTAAGCATTCCAAATACTCTGGCTTGGAACATATTACTTGCTAAATCAGAAATTTTTTTTTTCTTTCCAACTTTGATTTTAGGTTCAAGGGGCACACATTCAGGTTTGTTACATGGGTAAATTGCGTGTCATGGGGGTTTGGTGTACAGATTATTTTGTCACCCAGGTAATAAGCATGGTAAAGGTAGTTTTTTGATCCTCCACTCTCCACCCTGAAGTAGGCCCTTGTGTCTGTTGTTCCCTTCTTTGTGTCCATGTGTACTCAGTGTTTAGCTCCCACTTATAAGTGAGAAATGCAGTATTTGGATTTTTGTTACTGCATTAATTTGCTTAGGATAATGGCCTCCAGCTCCATCCATGTCACTGCAAAGGACATGATCTTGTTCTTAGGACTGTGTAATATTCCATGGTGTATATAGACGACAATTTCTTCATCTGGTCCACTGTTGGGAGGCATTTAGGTTGATTCCATGTCTTTGCTATTGTAAATAGTGCTGTGATGAACACACACATGCATGTGTCAATGACTTATATTCCTTTGGGTGTATATCCAGTAATAGGTTTGCTGGCTTGAATGGCAGCTCTGTTTTAAGTTATTTGAGAAATCTCCAAACTGCTTTCTACAGTGGCTGAACTAATTTACATTCCTGCCAGCAGTGCATAAGTGTTCCTTTTTCTGCACAACTTCACTAGCTAGCATCTGTTATTTTTTTACTTTTTAATAATCGCCATTCTAAATCAGAACATACTTTTAAAAATAATTTTTGTTGCAGAAATCGCAACTACAATGGTCTCTCTTTTATTTCAGTCTTGGCCTGACTACGAGGATATCTATAAAAAAACAATAGAAGTTGGCACATTTTTAGATTTGCCTCGTTTTCCAGACATAACTGAAGACTGCTATCTTCATCCCAACATACTGTGTATGAAATACTTGATGGAAGTCAACCTCCCTGGTAAGTGTGTGGCATATATTGTGGGGACACTTTAACTAGTAGAGTTATAATAAGCAGAGTATAGAATCTTTTCAAATCACAGACTATTAGAACCACCTGAAAAGGTCCATGGTAACATGAAACTTAATGTCAGAATCCTTTCTTAAAATAATTCAGACCTTTTAAAATCATTAAAGGGTCAATATTCAGAAATAGAGTTTTCAGAAATAGAGTTTTCAGAAATGAGAGTTCTGTTTTGGTGTGAGGGATTTATGCTTGAGAGAATATGTTTGATTTTTATGGTAAGTTTGCTAAGTGCAAGTAAAGTACCAAATGTTTCAGTATATGTTTTTAATGACCTGTCCCCCATCCCAAAATGGCACTTTTTAATTTGCATGAGGCATTATTATTACATAATGAATTCTAATTTTTAAAAAAATCCTAGAAGCTAATCTATGGTAACATTTTTGTTGTTTGATAATATATCCAGTGCATAAAACAAATGGAGATCAAAATCTGGTCAGATCATATTGAACTCTTTAAGGCAGTGAAACATAGAATGTAAAAAGAGCCTCACTATACCTGGTTCATAGTATACCAACACACAGGCAACCTCAATGGAATCTGCTGGTGGAATCCAGTCCTGAATTTCTTGTTAGACTAGAAATGTGAGAAATTTTGGACTTATATTCTTAAGAGAAAATACAAACATGGTGTGACCATACCATTGCTGAAGCAATGTAAAAAATGTGATTGAATGTATTGTTAATAGGAGAGTAAAATACATGTGTTATGTGAAAAAAGCAATATACAAAATTGTATGTACAGTAACTATAAATATGAATAGAAATATGTAGTAACGTATAAAAATGTAAGTATTGTCATAATTTAAAAATATTTTTTAAAACAGGAACAAAAATAATTTAAATTTTTCAAATGTAACATTTTTAAAGCTAAGGAACATGGCTCTTATTGAGATTCCAGAAATCAGTAGTTATTTAAGATTCCAGAATTTGGAAGATCTTATTTCTGCATTTGGATATGTTGTATAGATCAGAATTACTATTTTGGATTTTTTTTTCTTTCTGCTTCTTTGATGGGTCTCTGAAGTGCGGAAAGTTCCTGTATGCTGTCTTATGTTCTAAATCCTGAGTTTATAGAGAGAATACTGGGTTATGGAAGGAATACCAGGGATTATCAAAATATAACTGATGCATCCTGGTTAATAGCAAGCAAGCGTCTGTAACTGATGCAGCCTGGTTAATAGCAAGCAATCATCTATCTCACGTGTTTATTATTGGACAGAGAGGGGATGATAGGTTTTCTGTCTGATATCATAGTTTAACTGTATTTCTTGCCTAACATTTCCTGTAAGGAGTAGAAATAAATCTGTTATAATATGCAGAGAGACATTATTGTCATTTGATATTTATTAAGTGACTTTTTGGAGGCAGTATTATAAAAAATGGAGGTAGAAAAATTTCACTTCTCACAGTCTGTTCAATAGAAATAATGTGAAATATAGAAAAAAATTACACATAAATGTCATTAGTCTCTTTATTTATAATATTGAAAAATCAGAAACAACTTAAATATCCAAAAGAAAGGGAAGGGTTATGTAAACAGTGGTGTGTACATTCAGTGGAACATTAGGTATGTAGCTTTTAAAATAATGTTTATGAAGAGTTCATAAAAGCATGGAAAATGTTTGTTATAATAAAAAGTCAAACAAGCCAAATTACAAAATTATGTATAACATAACCACAGCTACAGAAAATGAAGACATTCGTGGAAAGATTAGAAGTAAATATACCAAAATGTTAAAGTGGCTATTTCTACGTTAGGGTAACACATGTTATTTTTTTCTTCTCCTACCTTTATGTATCTTACAAATATCCTATATTGAGTTGTATTACTTATTAGTGGGCACGGGGAGTGCAATAAGCTTTTTCTTTTTTCTTGAAGACAAGATCTTGCTCTGTTGACCAGGCTGAAGTGCAGTGGCGTGATCGTAGCTTATTACAACCTTGAACTCCTGGGCTTAAGTGATCCTCCCACCTCAGCCTCCCGAGTAGCTGAGACTACAGGCACATACCACCATACCTGGCTAGTTTTTTTTATTGTTATTATTTTTAATAGAGACGAGGTCTTGCCATGTTCCCCAGGCTGGTCTTGAACCTCCAGGCTCAAGCCATCTTCCTGCCTTGACCTCCCAAAGTGCTGGGATTACAGGCATAAGCCACCAAGCCTGGCCTATTTTTTTTAAAACAAAAAATAGATCTACAAATTAAGTTATGATAGTCCCTATACCTTAGGATGTAGATTCTAAAATGTTTACAGTTGGTTTGCAAACCACCCATACATAAGATTATAAGAGTATTTCCAGAATGTGCCATTTGTAATTACAAATATTGCTCCCGGTAATGCCATCAGTTGTGTGGTGCCATTGATCAAAAAGAAGAGATATATGTATGTGGTACTTTTACAAAGAGAGGGTTTAGGGTTCCCAGAAAGCTAAAAGTGGTTTTAAACATGCTGGGACAATAGCTGCCCCTCCTCAACGCCTTTAAAGGTGACCAGGTAGCCTCTGGGGCTCAGGGAAAGGTTTGGGCAAGTATGTCACACACACGCTGCCTGAGTAAGCACTGCCCCTTTGATGGCCATGAATGAGCTCAGATGCACTCTCCACCCTCTACTGTGGTTCCTCCCATTGTCACCCACGAGCCTGCTGGATAGAGTTTCTGACGGCGTTCGTGATCATTTATGTAATTTCTGTTTCATATATGTAATTTCTGAAGTTTCCAAAGTGCCCATATATAAATTCTCTCCTTTGTGAAGGTGGAAAGGGAGGGCAAGCAGGCTTCCCCTTGACAGATGAGACTTAGGGCAGTTCAGGGACACCCAGCTGGTAGATGGCAGAGTAGATTCCTACAACCCAGTCTTCCCCTTCCAAAGCCTGTGGTCTTCCCACCCTCTGCTCCCTTCCAAGACCTATACTGCCCTTGCTACCATTCTCATTATTTCTTCCAGTTGCTTTTTTTATTAGTCTGTACTTTTGGCATAAGGGGAGCAGTTCAAGATCTTCTTTTTTTTTTTTTTTTTTTTTTTTTGAGACGAAGTCTCACTCTGTCACCCAGGCTAGAGTGCAGTGGCGTGATCTCCACTCACTGCAAGCTCCGCCTCCCGGGTTCACGCCATTCTCCTGCCTCAGCCTCCAGTGTAGCTGGGACTACAGGCGCCCACCACCACGCCGGGCTAATTTTTTGTATCTTTAGTAGAGACAGGGTTTCACTGTGTTAGCCAGGATGGTCTGGATCTCCTGACCTCAGGTGATCTGCCCACCTTGGCCTCCCAAAGTGCTGGGATTACAGGCATGAGCCACCACGCCTGGCCAAGATATTAATTTTAAAAGAAGAGAAATATTTCAAGAAATGTCATTTTTTAGAATAATAATACTAATATGGTTTTGATTTTTAAATTATCTGAGAAGAGACTATAGCTTCTACAACCCAATATAGATAATGGTTAAAATTTTAGTGAATGTATTTTAAAATTAATCTTTTCTATGTTTGAAGTGTACATGTTTGAGTGCAAGAGTCCTATCATTCATTTCTCTAATTTCCTCCGTTATATTAATGCACAATGTCTTGTACCTAGTGGACACTCAGTAAATGCTTGTTGAATTGAGCTTAATTTTCTGTCTCCTAATCTTTTTGCATCTGAATGAACCCAGGAGTAAATTCAGGTGAAACCTGTAAATTGTAATTATCCTAATAGTATAATAGTCCAAATTCTCTGCCTCACAAAGACCTTCACTGTCTGGCCGTGCCAGCCTCTTCACATTCAACACTAAAGCCTTGTTGGACTATTTGCATTTCCTGAAAGCACCATCCCATCTTTGTCATAGCCTGTACCATACTGCATTATCATTAGGAAAAGGACTTGAGGAAAAGGACTGTGTCTGTGTCTTAAGTACCTAGAACACACTAGTTGCTCAATAAATGTTTGTTGGAAGAATAAAAGCCAAGTGAAAACTTGAGCCAAGCTATCAGAATCTGGAGACATAAAAATACTTTGATGCAATATTTTGAATTATCATTGTTATATGTGTTCTGTTTCTATGTTAACAAAGCATTTTTTAATCAACCAAATTTTTTTACTTAAATGTTTCAAGAAAGAAATTAATTTTGTGTTTTATTTATTCTTTATCATAAACATGTAATTAGTATGAATTATGTGTGGGTTGTAGCAGTTAGGAAGACAAATAAAACAAGATTGAGTCACCCTCAAGTTTAAGAGGGAAACAGAAAGATAAACCCTTAACTGTGTGCAGTAGAAGGGTACATGTCAGGACATCTGCTTTAGCACTCAGAAGAGGGCCAGTCACAGGAGGCTGTGGTACCATGTCTGTTCTTAGAGGAAGTCACTGGTGTAACTAAGTTCTCTAAGATGAGTGAGCGTCAGCCAGGCAGAGCCTAAGATGAGGAATGGGGGAAAGAAACTGGCTTTCTAGGCAAAGGGGCAAAAGTAGCTGTGCAAAGCAGAGAGGCAAGTGAGAATATGGCTTGTTTGGGGGAACTATGGAGATTAGTCTGGGAGCTAAAAGCTTTAGTGAGTTCATGAGAGCAGGGGAATACGATGATTGGGCCACAGGAGAGTAAGACTATAGAGAGGGAGAGCAGTTATAAGGGTGGCCTAAGGAGCAACAGTGAAGGAAAGAAAGGGGATGGATTGGAATGCAGTCAGCGCTGATCCAAGTGCCTTAGGTGTATTCATTAATTCAGTCTTCACAATAGCTATGAAGCAGTTACTATTCTTATTCCTATTTTAGATAGATTGTTTAAAAACTGAGGCACAGAAAGGTTGTATAACATGTCCACGGTCACAGAGCTAGTAAGTGATGGAGCAGGGACTGTAGTCCCAGCAGTTTGGTTCCGTAGCCTCTTCTCAACCATGGTACCATATGCCACATTGAGAGAATGGAATTAACAGGACATGGTAACTGAATGCATGTAGGAGATTCAGTTCAGTTCCATGCAAGCTCATTATCTCTTATAAAAAATGGCTATCATACTTGAAATTGATTAGAGTAGGGTGTGGTCACAGCTTACATACTTAGATTGGGAAGTACAGAAATTTTTTGTTTAGTTTTCAAAGTCTATTCACTTGAGCATAACCTCAGTTTATTCTCATTATAACCCATTTTACAAGTGAAGAAACTGAGGCTAAGTGACTCTGATCCAAGAGTCACAAAACTAATGATTGGAAAGCTTAAATATAGGTCCTAGGTTTTCTGGTTCCAAGTCCCACATTATTCAGTCTTGAGTAATAGGTGTAGTCTATGCTGAACATGTAATTTCTTTAGGAAAGCAATATATCTAGTTAAACAGTTGTTGAGGGCTTCCAGTGTGCTAGCCAGGATGCCAGCCAGTGCACATCCATTGCTAGAGAAGCTTTTGGTCTTAAAGGGAGTTAGTTTTAGGTGAGCAAACACTGCTGTAGAAACACAGACAAGAGACGTAGATGAAACAACTGGTATGTGGCTGCCAGATGCCAGGATGTGTCCTAGAAATAGTTGATGTTTTAGGAAGTCGGAATAGGGAATGATACGCCGTTTTAAGATTCTACCATTCATTTTTCTGTACGGATGCCATGTTTTGATGTTTTATTCACAAAATGTGTGTCTCTGAGTTCTTGCATAGTGTCATGTTTTAAGATAAAGGTTATTTTATGGATATATACATTGGGGATGGTCTAGTTGCCAAATAATTTATTTTACATTTTACTGTTTTGTTTTTCAGATGAAATGCATAGCTTAACTTGCCACGTGGTAAAAATGACTGGAATGGGAGAAGTGGATTTTCTGACATTTGATCCTATAGCTAAAATGGCAAAAACTGTTAAGTACGATGTACAAGCTGTAGCTATCATTGTGGTGGTATTGAAACTGCTCTTTCTATTGGATGACAATTTAGAGTGGTAAGTGTACATCAATTTTATGACAAGTAACATTTTATGGTGCTGATCTTAGTTTTTTAAGGAAGCTTTAAATGTCATGAAGACACTTTAAAAAAAGAGCTAAAGAAAAAATTTGTACTGTATTTACCTAATTCTATGTTATCTCAAAAAATGGAGACTCTCAATTGTTACAGAACCTTGACTAGTAGTCACAATTATTTCTTACACAGTACTTTGACTCAGCTGGTTGTCAGTTGTTTGATCATGTTTTATACCTGTTATTCTTTAGGTAGCAATGTTCCTCATTGCTCCACTGATTTCCTAGTTTTAAAGTATCTTCATAAATCTCTATGTATATCCCTTTAGGCTCCTGGCAATATGTGTTCTCAAAGATTATTTTAGAAAGTAAAGGAATCTTAATATGTCACCCCTCCCAGATGCCAACAAAGAGTGACAGTATTTATAGTGTCTCCTCCTCTGTTTCAGTGTTGGCTTCTCCATTAAAACTTGGTATCAATTTCAAATACTGTTCTATACTTTTCTCTCAGAAGAATTCAGAATTTATCTTTCCAAATACATGACTTCTAAATAAATTGATTTGTTTATTGTTATCTCCAGGTCTTTGTCTAATCTTGCTGAAAAACATAATGAAAAGAACAAAAAAGGTATTTTAATTTTTTATCATTCAAATTCAAAGTGGTTATAGATGATAGATTAAAAGATGGAATAAACGTAGGCAAACAACTTTGAAAAATATACATATACACATAAACAAACACATGTATACAAATTGTATATTGTACCAGTATTGTTTTTTCATAATTACCTACTTGTATCTCTAGGATACTAAAAAATATCAGTGAGTCCGTATTATATGTAAGACCAGCCTGCTTTGTATTCCCAACTTCTACTCACCAGCCATGCTAGATCATGAATATATAGGAAGCTTTGTGACCATCCTGTCTATTCTGATGCTTTCAGCCTTTGCTCTTGCTGGTCCCTCTATTTCAAATGCTCTTTCCTTCTTATCCCCAACTCCTGTTCAGTCCCTGGCAAATGCCTCTTTATTCTTGAAGATGCAGCATAAACACCACTCTTCTGTCTGGTCTTCACACCTATCCACTTCACAATGCTTCACCTCTTCCCAAATCAGAACTAATAACTCCTGCCACAGTCACTCTTGTTCAGACTTCTTCTAGATGTTTAGTGCATTGAGGTGTAACTAATGGCCTAAGTACATCTGTCCCTATTAGATTGCCAATATTTGTAAAGTGCTTAGAAGAGTATCTGGCATCTAATAAGTATTTTATAAGTGATATACAGATAAGTGAAGTGTGAGCTTCTGGAGGGAGGGATCATATCTTTTTTTTTTCTTTTACTGTATCTTTAGTGCCTAACATAGTGACTAGCCTAAGAGCAACTCAGTGAAGTGTGGTGAATATGTGAATTATTAAATTCAATTCCAGTTTCTTAATGTTCTCATTAGGATTTATGTTCATTGGTTTTAGAGGCTTGAATTTATTGGAAGCAATCAGTTTGGGTGTTCTTTCCAGAATATGTGCAAAATAAAATACTACTTTCTGTACATTGCTGATGTTGGCTTCTATGTAGAGTGAAAGGTTGAACTAGCTGTCTTCTAATATCCCCTCTAATGCTAAAAGGTGATAATTTACTATGTAGACATGTAGAATAAACAGAGCACTTTGACCTGTCTCCCTGTAAGCCTCAAAATAAATCCATGCTGTCGGCAGGGCAAAGATCACTGTCATTTCTCTCTGCTCTGTGTGCTAATCACCGTCCCCTGCCCCCAGCATTGTTGATGGGGAGATTGAGGTTTAGAAAAGTTGTGATTTACTCCAGGTCAAAGAACCATGAGTTCTATTGATTACTATAGTTTTCCTCTATTCTTATAATTCTTTCGGTAGTTTCCTCTCCTCTGTGGCTGTATGGTCTACAAGGTCATATTGGATTAAACAATTATTATATTGACCAGTTGAAAAGATTTTTAGTTAGGCATGGAAAGACTGCCTTGGCCAGCAAATGATGGAGAATAATCCCTATATGGAGTGAAAGAGTGAGGAGTGAGTTTTTATACTTTACTGCATTCAGTTCTGTTGTCTCTCTGACGTCTACATCTTGATCACACACTCACACCAACTGTCCAATGCAGTCCACTTTCTTACTTGTCTCTAGATTCTTTGAATTAAGATTATGAAGAATGGGAATAGGAGCTGGTGAAACTGGAAGTCTGGGTTCAGCTACTATAGTACCATTTTACACATTTATCCATCATTTGTTCCTTTATAAATGTATTCATCATATTGGAACACCACCGTGTGCCAGGCACTGTGCTGGGTGTTGGGTTTGAGAGGAGGAGCAGGCCTTCTTTGTAGTGGCAAACAAAATATGTGTTCTGTTCTCAAGGAGGTAATAGTCAAGTCTAGGAAAAGCAGACATGTAAAAAGATGATTTCAGTATAATTTAGTTGGGGCTACAATATAGGTAGGATCTTGGAGGAGGGATTGACAGATTCCTCAGGAGAGTCCTGTTAGAGTAGAGAGACAATGACTCCATCCATAGATTCCAAGAGCTAGTATATAAATGTTTAGCTATGTCAATTAATGAAACTCAAATGAGCAATGTGTATTATTATAGTGTGGTTTATTTGGTTAATAATCTTGGATTTTATTTCTTTCAGATAAGCCATGGTTTGATTTCAGAAAGTGGTACCAAATTATGAAGAAAGCTTTTGATGAGAAAAAACAAAAATGGGAAGAAGCAAGGGCCAAGTATGTTCTCTTTTCTGGTTTAGATGCACCTGCTTTACTTCTGTGTCTGTTACTTTACATTTGAAAGCTGAAGCTTCATCAGTATACACTGATCTGCATTGGGACTTTTTTTTCTGGAAATATTAGCCCTACACTCTAATTAACTTTTCTCTTTTTTACATTACTATTAATCAAAGTTTAGATTTGATGTGGATTTCACCAGTGTTTTTATTAATGTCCTCTTTCTGTTCCATGATCCAATGCAGTATACCACAGTATACTTTTTATAATTTAACTTTTTATAATTTGCATGAGACTTGCCTGTATTTCTAATACTCCTCCCTCTTTCCCTTTCTCAAATTTAGTCATTTCTCATCTGTGCTTCCCAATATTAGAAAGATTACAAATGTTACCTTGCAACATATGTAATTGGAATGTTCCCCCAAAACAAAGATCCCTGTGAAAATTAAAACACAGGAAAGCAAATAGCACGTCCATTTGATTCAGCCAGTGTCACTGCCTTTCTTTGAACTGTCATTCTGATGTGGGCTCATTGTGGTAGAGTAGAGAGAGCATAAGCAGTGCTAAGTTTGAATCCTGTCTGCATTACAAGCTAGCTGTGTGCCCGTGGGCCAGTTACTTAACCTTTTGTTGAGTCTGAGTCTCTTTGAGGGTTTGAAGAAAAAGGTGACATCTCTGTATTTAATGTAAATTTACAGTAATACTAAGTCAACTCAGTAATTTTATATCCTTTGAGAAAAATCAAGGTTCCCCAAATTAGTTGAAATGAGAATTTGTTCAGCTCCTATTTCTTCATCAGTAAAATAGACATAATAATGCCCACTTATATACTGTAATTAAGACCCAATTTTCCAGTATGAAAGTAGAACTAGATTATTTTTCCTCTAAATTTCAGACGGCTTTTAAATAGAAAAACAGACTCTTGGGGTGGAAAAGGCACTGTGGAGATGATCCTTTCCAAAGCAGGGAAGTGTGACAGATTCCCTCTCAGTAGGCAGGATTGATGCACAATGAAAAAGAGGGGTGGAGGTCAATTTATCCCAACAGCCCATGGATTCCCAGGGAACCAGGCCCCCCTCCTCCTCATCAGAGAAGGAGTGGCTCTTCAGTCAGTGGCTCTCAGTGGGCACAAGAATAGCAGCAGCAATAAGAGTTTGTTATGTGTCTTAGGTCATCTTGGAGAATCAGCCTTCCTTTCTGTGGTGCTAGCTGGGGTTAGTCCTGATGGATCCTGAGGACTGGGTGCCTAGGGGCCATTCCACCCTGGTGTCTCAGTGGTGACAGGGCTTTCCTTACCCCAAGCCAGACACCAGCCTACGCTTTAAACATAGCTCTTGGAGGCCCAGTTCATTATTGCAGTGTTGTATCAGTTGCACATTTAAGACTTACCAGCTTTTAGCTACTTTAGGGAATAATTTATCAGCCAAAGAAAGTAAGTCTGGTTATAAAATGGCACTTTCCAGGGAGGTACCGGGCCCCAAGGTGGAGGCTGTCGAGGGGACCCCTTTCCAAGGTCCTTCTTCCTAGAGTATGTGCTGAGGGCTGACACACACGTGCAATGTGAGTCACTGCTGAGTAATATGTGAAGCACTACCAACTGCTGCTGAGGCACAGAGCTCCGGTGTGTGATGGTCACCTGTCGGTTTCACCCTTCCCTACCCCCATGTTGACATAATTTCTAATTTTTCTCTTTGTTTCTCTGAATATTATCATCCATGTTGTCAGATGAAGATTATTAAAACATTTTCTGTATCTAAGCATGAGTTCCTATGCATGAGATTATGAAAACCACTAATAAACAATAGTTGAAAACCTAAAACAGCATAAGAGGCTACTTTGATGACTTCTAGCTGTTATAGAAGATGTTAAGAAGAACATGGAGAAAAATTTAAGCCTGTGCAGAAAATCCCTATGCCCTAATTGGTGTATAGTGATATCTCATTGTGGTTTTAATTTGAGTTCACTGCTAATTTTTGCCTTCCCTTTTGGGTTAGGCAGAAATTTCTTACATGTGACACCAAAAGCATGATCTATAAGAGAAAAAAAATTGGTAAATTGGATTTCATCAGAAGTAAGAACCTCTGCTCCACAAAAGAACTTAAAAGAATAAGAAGCTACAGACTAGGAGAAATTAAATGCAAATCACATATCCATTAAACGATTTGTATCTAGAGTATATAAAGAATTCTTAGGCAATAAGAAAAACCTCCATTTTTTTAAATGGGCAAAATATTTGAAAAGACGTTTTATCAAAGATGATATCAAGATGACATGCGAAAAGATGTTTAACATCATTAATAGGGAAATGCAAATTAAAACGACAATGACATATCATTATATACCAATTAGAATGGTTCAAAACAAAACAAAAACAAAAACTGATCATTCCAAGTGTGGGAATTCAAAATGGTGCAGCTAGTTTGAAAAGTTGGCAGTTTCTCAAAGTTAAACATACATTTATTATGTTATCCAGTGTTTTTCACTCCTAGATATTTACCCTAGTGAAATGGAAACAAGCTCACACAAAAATCTGCATAGGAATGTTTCTAATGGTTTCATTCATAATTGCCAAAAACTAGCAACAAACCACATGTTCTTCAACTGGTGACTGGCTAAACTGTTATATCCGTACAGTGGAATACCATTTAGCAGTACAGACTTCTGATGCATCCAGCAATATGAGTGAATCTTAAATGCATTATGCTACGTGAAAGACTCAAAAGGTTACTTATGCTATGATTCCATTTATATGACATTCTGGAAAAAGCTAAACTATAAGGACAGAAAAACAGACCAGTAGTTGCCTGAGATCAAGGGTTGACTGTCAAAGGATGTGGGAGATATTTTGGAGTAATGGAACTGTCCTGCATAGTAATCGTGATGAGTACACACATGCAACACTGTATGTGTTTGTCAGTGCTAGCAGAACTAACTGAAAAGAGTAAATTTTACTGAATGTAAATTATAGCTTAATTTTTAAAAACGAGGAAACATGCAGACAGACAAGAGAGAAGTATATGGATAACATCTAGCTGGAAAACATGGTTTGTGATGTGTCTCTTTTTGTAGTTTTATGTAATGAGAAAAGGCAGGCAAGGTAAAGTCAATTTTGGAAGAAGCTTTCATTTCAGGTATCTAAACACTTAGAGTATTTTTATTTTGGATCACCTTTCCCATTCTTGGGGTGTATCACCCCAAGGACATCATAGTGCTTTCTTGATCTGTGGCATGATTGCCACTTGTATAGGCATTTACTGTAAACGCATAAGAAACTTCTATTTAGATTAGGTATTCACAAGGAATGTTTAACAGTGAGTGTGCCCAGGGATTGGGATTAGACTGTTTAGGGAACTTCTTTATCCTTTGAGATTTTATTATTTAAGAAAATTAATAGCAAAAAAATATATTTTAAAGAATCGCTAACTCATTTACCATAACATTAAATGACAAACTCTCTGATATATTTTAAATGTGGTATGTATGGTTCACTAAAGTTTAGTTTCACATGATTTTCAGGAAACCGTCTCCTGTATAACATTAATTACATCTCTACTGCTACCTAATGATTAGAAAAATTTCCTTTTTTTCTTTTTTTTTTTTTTTTTTTTTTTTTTTGAGATGGATTTTTGCTCTTGTTGCCCAGGCTGGAGTGCTGGAGTGCAATGACACAATCTCGGCTCACCGCAACTTCCGCCTCCCGGGTTCAAGCAGTTCTGCCTCAGCCTCCCAGGTAGCTGAGATTACAGGCATGTGCCACCATGCCTGACTAATTTTGTATTTACTAAAGAGACGGGGTTTCTCCATGTTGGTCAGGCTGGTCTCAAACTCCCAACCTCAGGTGATCCTCCCGCCTCAGCCTCCCAAACTGCTGGGATTACAGGCATGAGTCACCGTGCCCGACTCCTTTCTGTTCTTAACATTTAATATCATTGCAGAAATTCAAAATAAAAAGTCAATGTCTGTTTTATGTATAGTCATGATTTTACTGACTTGATCAAGTATTTTTTAAAATTCTTGAAAAACTCAGTTCTTAAATCGGTTAAAATGATTACTTGCTAAATGATATACTAAAATATTGTTAAAAATGTGTGCTTTTATATACGTATTACTTCCTAGTATTAAAAATAAATGGTGAGAAATTATTATAGGTACTACAGATTTTAAAAATATTTGTATTTCTGGCTTCCTATTTTTAATCTGTTTTTCTGGAAAGTTCACAGATATTTCTTGAGTATGTACTAGCGAGGCACTTTGTCAAGTACTAAATAATAATTCTAATTATTGTATAGGGTTTAAAGAACCAGTACATACATTATCTGATTCTCAGAATAACCCTGTGAAAGTAGAGGATAAGTTTAGAGATGCTAAATTCATTTCTTTGTTCATTTATTCATCCAATTATTCTTCAACAAATGTTTAAGTGAGTTCCTACTATCTACCACTCCCTAACAACACTAGGGGCCTAAGGATGGCTGAGACAGTCTCTGCCTTTGAGAACCTCCATAATTTGTCATTCAAGGTCATACCACCAGAAAGTGGTGGAGCCAGGTCTTCTGATTCAATACTCTTTCTTGTTGCCACAATGTCTTTCAAAATAAGAAAACGGCCTGGGATCAAGAAGAAGGTGGATTTTTAAAATTATTATAAGTTGTGAAAGTCCTCTGCTCTAGGGAACACAGAAATAATGAAAATGAGACTAAGAATGAACATTGTTGTCTTTGTTCCAGAGCAGCAGTGTCTGCTTGGCAAAGTTTAGCAACAGCCACTAGAACCAGAAATAGAACATGTCACTTCCTTTTGGATTCTGGAACTGATCACCCTAATCTGTAGGAACCTTAGATGGCTCTTAGTGTTTGTCCTGGAGGAAACCTCAAGAGCCAGAGCAATCCAGGATCCCCATTTTACAGTGGAAACTCCCTGGCCGCCCTTCTCTTGGCAAGAATAGGCTGAGTCGGGACAGGGACTACTGGGACTGTGTCATCCTGGAATCCAGTCTTTTCCTCTCCTTTACACCAGGAATAGAATAGATTTCCTGGCATTAGGTGCCAGAGAGACGCATTTACTGTTCACTCTGTGTAAGTTATCAGAATCAGAAGTACTACTAACAACTCTCAGTAAAAAGGCATTGGGACAAAGGCAATGAGGAACAGTCATTTCTGAGGTGGCTTCACTTTATGAGAATGAGCAGCAAGGGAAATTTATGGTGAAGGAAACCGTTTCTATGTTTCTTGTATAATTAATAGCATCTTCAAGATGTCACAGCATCTGGGTGGCTTTTGAGAGGAGCACACCATTCTCTTGGCTGGGCTCTTGGTCAGTGGTTCCTTCTAGGGCCTCAGTTCAATAGACAATATAGACATGTGCCAATAGGCCATTCTAACCCAGAACTATCACGAAATATCAGAAATCTCAGATAGTGCTTCAGACAATGTGTTTATGTCCGTTTCATCTCCATCCTGCTCCAGCTGTTTCTTTACCTTGTACAGGTACCTGTGGAAAAGTGAAAAGCCACTCTACTACTCATTTGTTGACAAACCAGTAGCATATAAAAAAAGAGGTAAGTCAAATTTTGTCTTGTTAATACCAAGTAGCAACACAGTTGTAGAAAAAGTAAATATCTGGACTTGAAATGTTGAATGCTTAAGTTTTTTACTTTTTTTAAACAAATGTTCCAGGGCACATGTACATCCAAAGGAGCATCATGCTCTGCAAGAAATCTCTGCAGGAATCTACTTCAGGAACATGCCATTCTTCAAAACAGAGCCTCAGTTCCTGCCAAAATCTAAAATCCTAAATTGTTACGATTTTGGGAATTCTTTGCTTATAGAATTCCTTTTAGACTGTACATTCTTTTTGAAGTAGGGTTCCCCCATGCACCTCATCCAGTTTCATTTTCCCTTAACGTTATCATGTTACATTACCGTGGTACATCTGCCAAAACTAAGGAACCAATATTGGTACATTCCTATCAAGTAAATTCCAGGCTTTATTTGTGATTTAACATTACTTGTTATTTTGTTTCCTTTTTTTTCTCCATTTCCAGAAATGGTGGTGAATCTACAGAAACAATTTAGCACACTGGTTGATTCAACAGCAACTGCTGGAAAAAAAAACCCTTCAAGTTTTCAGTTCAACTGGACTGAAGAAGACACTGATAGAACGTGTTTCCATGGACACAGCCTTCAGGGAGTCCTGAAAGAGAAAGGCCAATCACTGCTAACTAAGAATTCATTATATTGGCTTAGTACACAGAAATTCTGCAGATGGTAATCAATGCTTTTAGAAAAAGTCACATATAATTGAAGTAGTTGACTGTATAAGAGCCAGATAGGTTTTTTGTTGGAATTAGAAGCTGGTGAGCTTAAAGTCACGAAAATCGGAATTATACATTGAGTCTTGTGTAAGAGTTCTAGGAAAGCTGGTAAAAATCAAGAAAGAGGATGCAGGGCAATTAGCACAAACTATCCCCTCTAGCTAAATTAACCTGCAGTGTGGCAGGCAGGCAATAGAAGCGGCTGTAAATGCTGATCAGGAGAATGTGCTGTATTTTTTAGTACATGTCACTTCTCTGAGTCAGTTACCTTTATCATGTCTTTCTACCTCTTAATACTTCCTTAAGTATTTCCTAAAAATAAGGATATTCTCTTAAGTGACCACAGTACAGTTATCAAACTCAGGAAACTTAATATTGATACGATACCTTTATCTCACCCACAGTCCATATTCCAATTTTCTCATTAGACCCCCAGTGTCCTTTTATAGCAGGATCAAGTTCAGGAATAGGTATGGCATTGATTGATTTTATCTCTTTGGTCTCCTTTAATCTGATTGTCCCTCAGCCTTTCTTTGTCTTTCATGACATTGGCCTGTATTTTTTAGAAATGTCAGTGATGTTACACAATGTTTCTGAGTATGGTTGTGATGGTTCCTCATGTTTAGATTCAGGTTCTGCATCTCTGGCCAAAACAAGTGCTGTGTCCTCCTCAGGGTATCATTTCTCAGGGTATGGCGTCTGGAGACTGGGGATCCATTTGCCCCTCAGGTGTTAATAGTGATCACCCAGTCAAGGTGCTGTGTGGTTCTTCCACAGTGTAGTTACTATGTTTCCCCTTACAACTAATAAAAAATCTGCAGGGAGATACTGGGCCAGTGAAATACTCTGATCTTCATTCAACATTGTCCCCTTGATTTCATGTTTTATGTTCTGTCCTCGTATCTGTCGAGTGTGGGCATGTGAAGTCTAGAAAACAACACGCGCTTTTATCGTTATTGGGTCTGGATAAAGTAGGACTAAAGATGGGAAGCTGCATTAAGGAGAGGAATCTGTGTAGGACATAGTGGAAAACTTGTGTGTCTAAATAGTAAGACACAGGCTTTTGACTTCATCAGGTTTAATTAATGATCGGCTCTCTGGCATACTGGCTCTTAGACTTCTGGCTTAGTGATAGGCTGCCTTCTTATTTTTGCTTTATTTTTTCAGAAGAGTTATATATTCCCTATGAAAGGTAGATATTGGAATAATACAGTGTAAATTCTTGTTTAAGTAATTTATGAGGTCTTGCTGTGTCACCCAGGCTGGAGTGCAGTGGCACGATAATGGCTCACCGCAGCCTCAACTTCTGGGCTCGAGCAATCCTCCCACCTCAGCCTTCCAAGTAGCTGGAACTACAGGTGTGCACCACCACACCCAGCTAATTTTTTATTTTTTGCAGAGACGAGGGTCTCCCTGTGCTGCCCAAGTTGGTCTCAAATGCCTGAGCTCAAGCAGTCCTCCTGCCCCAGCCTCCCAAAGTGCTGGGATTACAGGTGTGAGCCACTGCGCCCAGCCATCTATTTTCATATGACTCAGAAAATTTCCTCAGGCAATAGATAGTGAAGAACATATTACTCCCCAGAGCACATTCGTTTTTCTTTAATTGTACTGAAAATCAACTCCAAAAGTATTTTTTGAGTACTTGAAAAAAATAAGTCATTATCCTAAGTCCTAGATAGATACAAAGGTAACTCAGGAAGTTTGTTTTCCAAGTCCACTTGAAGAGAAGACTTTTTTAATAAGAGTATGTTTTCCCCACTTTCCTTCTGTAGTGTCTTAATAGCTGTAGAGAGGAGTATATGGATTAAAAATTACAGAGATAATCAGTGGGGTATACAGGTGTTTACTATAAAATTCTTTCAACTTTGCTGCATGATTGAAATTTTTTATAATAAAGTTGAAGAGAAAAACTAAAGAGATTCAGGCTATGCCATAAATTTTTTTCCTCCTTGCCTATTTTAACTTTTAGTTCTGTTTTATATAATAATAGCGAAAAGGCCATTCAATAAAATAGTTCTGTGACTCTTAAGTTACTTTATCTTTCAGTGTCTTCCTGTTAAAAATAAAAAGACTAGACTAATATTCCCTCACTAAAGTTCTCAGTAATTAACGTGTGAAAAATAAAAGCATAAAGGCTTTTCTCATTGTGACTATATTTAAAGTAATCTCATCCCCATATTGACATAGAAATTGTCCACGAGGAAATTTTCTAGTAGCTAAGAGGCCTTGCTATAGAATCATAGAATCGGGCTGTTTCTATCCTAAGTCTGCCACTTGCTAATTGTAGGAAAGTTACTCACTTCTCTACAACTGTGCTGACCCAGTTGTATATGTGGGGATAATACTGATCTTTTCCTCTTCTCAAAACCTTCAGTGGCTCCCATCTCATTGAAAGGAAGACCCAAAAAACATTGTGGAGCCACCACGGCCCTCTTGACCTTCCCTCTGCTGTCCCCTGACCTCCCTGCTGTCACCCTGTGTTCAGAGTGACCTCCCAGCTGCTCCTTGAACTTACCAGACACTCCCCACATGGGCCTTTGTACCTGCTGTGCCTCCTGCCTAGAATGCTTTTTCCCCCTTGTGTCCACATGGGCTCACTTCTTTCAGGGTTTTGCTCAAATTTCACTTCCTTGGAGAGGTTTTTCTTAGCCATTCTGCCTAAAATAGCTCCAGTCATTCCCCCAACACCCCTCATTATTCTGTGTCCCCTGGCCTATTTCATTTTTCTTTGTAGTTTTCATCACTATTTAATGGAATATATTATTATATATTTATTTTGCTTATTCATCCATCTCCCCACACTAGAATGTAAGGGCCTTGAGAATGTAAGGACTACTAGAATGTAAGGACTCTGTTTTATTTAATGAAAAATCCCAGCGGCTAGACCAGGGCCTAGCACAGACTAGGTGCCCACCAAGTATTTATTGAATGAATGAATGGAAAATAGGGCCTGCCCCAAGTTCTTGTGAGAATTGAATGAGGTATTTGATGTGTGTCACACAATAAGTACTCAAACATAAGTATGACCATTATTATTTTAAACAAAGTTAATTTTCTGTTAACAAATGTTGTTTCCTGGTCTGGGCTTGGTGGCTCCACCTGTAATCCTAGCACTTACGGAGGCTGAGGCAGGCGGATCACTTGAGGCCAGGAGTTCGAGACCAACCTAGCCAACATGGCAAAACCCTGCCTCTACTAAAAATACAAAATTAGCCGGATGTGGTGGTGCACATCTATAATCTACTCAGGAGGCTGAGGCATGAGAATCACTTGAACCCGGGAGGCATTGGTTGCAGTGAGCTGAGAGCACACCACTGCACTCTAGCCTGGGCGACAGAGAAAGACCCCATCTCAAAAAAAAAAAAAAATTATTTCTTAAGTTGGTATCAATCAAAGATCATTGAACTGTAGAAAATACAGTGAGATGATAAAATGAAGTTGTCTATATTAAGATTTGCTGCTTTAAAAAAAAGTTGAGCTGCATCTACAGTGATTAAGGAGTGGCACTGTTGGCCGGGCATGGTGGCTCACACTTGTAATCCCAGCACTTTTGGAGGCCAAGGCGGGCAGATCACCTGAGGTCTGGAGTTCGAGACCAGCCTGACCAACATGGAGAAACCCCCGTCTCTACTAAAAATACAAAATTAGCCGGATGTGGTGGCACATGCCTATAATCCCAGCTACTTGGCAGGCTGAGGCAGGACAATCACTTGAACCCAGGAGGTGGAGGTTGCAGTGAGCCGAGATCACGCCATTGCACTCCAGCCTGGGCAACAAGAGCGAAACTCTGTCTCAAAAAAAAAAAAAAAAATTGATTTAAGAGTGGCACTGCTTAATAGCAGCCACAGGGAAAGGCCAGAACCCCAACCCAGGGTCAGCTGCATGTCTGAGGTAATCGATTACTTTGCATTGGTCATGTCAATGATTTTCAGATTTTATCCTGAAGAGAAGAAAGAGTTGTAGTCCCCAGTGAAGAATGCTTGCCCACAACTCCAAGTGAAGACATGGTGTGCGACGCCCTGCCTCCTCCAGCTGCAGAGTTGGTCCTGAGCAGCTTATGTCGTGATCCCTACCTTTGTGCTTTTTCACAGGGCATGAGGGTGGATTGTGGATTATCTCAGATTTAATACTGCAGTATAATGCAGTGAGTTTTACACAGAGTTTAGTATAGTCAGCGATGCAACTGCTGAGATTTTTTTCTCTGCATGAAGTATAAAACTGAATTCTAACTGTATGAAGTTTCAGTGATACCATGACTTTAGGCACCAAACTTATCTGTCAACCTTACCTGTTCAAGACCAGAGCCTAGAACTGCAGAGGAAGCAAAAAAGGCTTCAGCTGGGCAGTAAAAATGCCACAGAGACCGTGACTAAAACTCGGCCTTTTTTCTCAGAGAGCCCCTTAGCCCCTGCTCAGAGCCCCTGATTCTGCCCTTAGGCTGAGTTTTCTGATTTCCAAACTCCTCATCATCAAAGAAACAAAAGGAGAGGTCTGAGAAGCTCTCTGCTGATAGGCATCTTGACGGCAAACATAAATGACACCCTTTGACAACAATAGGGGAGCCAGCATCAGAATCCAAAGCAGACAGCTCCAGTCGCAGAGCCTGAAGTTCATGGCTCCATGCCACTAAATAAGGGGACCACATCCCTGCTTCAGCACAGCACGTGTCCCAAGACACGAAGGCTGTGTGCCTTCGTGGTGGGTTTTATTAGCATGTTTTCTAATGTTTCTACAATAAAAACAGGCAACTGTAATAATATCATTGTAAAGGCTAAAATATGCTGAATATGCTCTAAGACAACCATTGAAAATGGTTACAATGAAAAGTGATGCTTATGAGAGCAAATATTTAGCTATGTAGAGAATTTTGTTAGGCAGAAGGACCCATTTCTGAGGGTTCAGAAGAAACAAAACATTTGCTGTAAAATTGTGAGAACACTCAGAGCTTGGGAACTAAGCAGAGAAAGGCCACAAGAGTACTTCAGGTATGGGAGGCTGTTTATTCTTCCTAGCTGAGGCAGAGTTAACGATTTCAATGAATTGAAATGCCCTTACTATTCCTCCAATTGTTGTAACAGTTGGCTAGGTCAGAAGACCTGACTTCCTGTAGGTGGTGGCCGTGACCTCCCTGGGAGTCCCACAGATGAGGCAGAGCAGTGGTCTTTAGTTGTATTCCACAGGAAATGGAGGTGCTTTGGCTGCCCCACAAAAATGTGATTTTAATTTTTAAAAACTTATTTTTAACTATTTTTTTAAACTTTAGTGAAAAAACAGTACTCAGGCCGGGCAGGGTGGCTCACACCTGTAATCCCAGCACTTTGGGAGGCCGAGATGGGTGGATTACGAGGTCAGGAGATCGAGACCATCCTGGCCAACATGGTGAAACCCCGTCTCTACTAAAATACAAAAAATTAGCCGGGCGTGGTGGTGCATGCCTGTAGTCCCAGCTACTCAGGAGGCTGAGGCAGGGCAATCACTTGAACTCGGGAGTTGGAGGTTGCCATCAGCCGAGATTGCAGCACTGCACCCCAGCCTGGTGACAGAGCGAGACTCAGTCTCAAAAATAAATAAATAAATAAAAAGTACTCAAATATGTCATATGCTTAGCTTAGGCAGGTGTGGTGGAACATGTCTGTAGTCCCGGCGACTTGAAAGTCTGAGGTGGGAGAATCACTTGAGGCCAGGAGTTTGAGTCTGTGATGTGCAATGACTGTGACTGTGTATAGCCACAGCACTCCAGCCTGGGCATAGTGAGACCCTGTCTCTTAAAAATACATATCTCTAAGCCGGGCGCAGTGGCTCACGCCTGTAATCCCAGCACTTTGGGAGGCCGAGGCGGGCAGATCAGTTGAAGTCAGGAATTCAAGACCGGCCTGGCCAACATGGCGAATCACCATCTCTACTAAAAATACAAAAATTAGCCTGGTGTGGAGGTGCACACCTCCCAGCTACTTGGGAGACTAAGGCACAAGAATCGCTTGAACCTGGGACCCAGCTACTTGGGAGACTAAGGCACAAGAATCGCTTGAACCTGGGAGACGGAAGTTGCAGTGAGCTGAGATCGCATCACTGCACTCCAGCCTGGGTGACAGAGTGAGACTCCATCTCAAAAAAAAAAAAAAAAAAAAAAAAAATATATATATATATATATATATATAAAAGCAAGAGGCCATTTTTGCAAGAATTACTGTAAATGGCTTATTTTTTATCTTTATTAAACCAATCAATGAACAAACATTTGAGGCTTTTATATTTCCTACTAGTAATAGGGCATTGGGTTTACTGTGTGTAGTATTAAAATAGCCTTAAGATTTTAAGTGAATACAAAAAAATTAATTTTAAACGACTGTAGAGGAAGTGAACATTTTTGAGCCCTTGCTGTGTACCAAGAATTGGGTTAAGTGTTTAATATACATTCTTATTTAATCTTGTCAACTCTGTCAAGTGTGAGTACTGTTGGCTGGGAACAGTGGCTCACACCTGTAATCCCAGCACTTTGGGAGGCCGAGGCGGGTAGATCATGAGGTCAGGAGATCGAGACCATCCTGGCTAACATGGTGAAACCCCGTCTCTACTAAAAATACAAAAAATTAGCCGGGCATGGGCGCCTGTAGTCCCAGCTACTCAGGAGGCTGAGGCAGGAGAATGGCATGAACCTGGGAGGCGGAGCTTGCAGTGAGCCGAGATTGTGCCACTGCACTCCAGCCTGGGTGACAGAGTGAGACTCCGTCTCAAAAAAAAAAAAAAAAACAGTGTAAGTACTGTTATTTTTTTCCATTTTACAGATGAGAGAACCAAGAGTAGTTATCCATAGTCGCAGCTGATGGGTGGCAGAGGGTTTTGTTTGGTTGGTTGATTGGTTTTGGGTTTTTTTGTTTTGGGGTGTTTGTTTGTTTGTTTGGTTTTTGAGACAGAAGCTCGTTCTGTCGCACAGGCTGGAGTGCAGTGACACAATCTTGGCTCACTCCGACCTCCCCCGGTTCAAGTGATTCTTGTGCTTCAGCCTCCCAAGTGGCTGCTGCTACAGACATGCGCTGCCACCCCTGGCTAATTTTTGTATTTTTAGTAGAGACGGGGTTTCATCATGTTACTCAGGCTGGTCTCGAACTCCTGACCTCATGATCCGCCCGCCTCGGCCTTCTCAAGTGCTGGGATTACAGGCATGAACCACTGTGCCCAACCAAGTGGCAGAGTTTTATGGTGCAAACATAGACATTCAGGAATTTAGGACCATATATGTTATGTAAGTCATAATATCTCAATGTTTATAGCTTCTATATGTTACTTCTTTACTTGCTTTTTAAAGTTTATAATGGGAAATTTCTGGTATACTCAGAAGTAGAGTAGTATAAAGAACCCCCCCGCCTCTGTCCCTCAACCTCAGCAACTGTGACATGGCAAGACTTGCTTCACCCAGGCTCCAGCTTACTCTACCCCTCTGCCCCCCATTATTTGGAAGCAGATCTCAAACATCATATTTTTTAAAGTAAAACTGTAATACCATTAATCAGATATAAAAAATGAATAGTAATTTCTTAATATTATCCAATATGCAGTCAGTGATTAGATTTTCCCAATTGTCATGTAATTTCTTAAACAAGTTTAACTCAGAATCCAAATCAGGCCCATATATTGCAAGTGGTTGACATGGCTCGTAAGTGTTTCAGTTCTTAAGGCCCCCCCCCTCTTTATCTCTCTCTCTTTTTTCTTCTTACAATGTACTTATTGAGTAATCCTGGTCATGTGTCCCATACAATTTCTTGTAGTCCGGATTTTGCATATAGACAGTGCCATATGATGCCATCTAACCTCTTCTTCTATCCCTGGATAGCCTATATGTTGACGTAGTTAGTTTGAGATTGGCAGTTATGGCCGGGCACAATGGCTCATGCCTGTAATCTGAACACTTTGGGAGGCCGAGGTGGGTGGATCACCTGGGGTCAGGAGTTCGAGACCAGACTGGCCAACATGGTGAAACCCCATCTCTACTAAAAATACAAAAATTGGCTGGGCATGGTGGTGCATGACTGTAGTCCCAGCTACTTGGGAGGCTGAGCAGGAGAATCGCTTGAACCTGGGAGGCGGAGGTTGCAGTCAGCAGGGTGAGATTCTGTCTCAAAAAAAAAAAAAGAGATTGGCAGTTAGCATTAGAGATTTGATCAGATTCAGGTTTAACTTATTTTTTTATATACTTTAAGTTCTAGGGTACATGTCCACAACGTACAGGCTTGTTACATAGATACATGTGCCATGTTGGTTTGCTGTACCCATCAACTGGTCATTTAGGTATTTCTCCTAATGTCGTTGCTCCCCCTGCCCCCCACCCCACGACAGGCCCCAGTGTGTGATGTTCCCTGCCCTGTGTCCAAGTGTTCTCGTTGTTCAATTCCCACTTATGAGTGAGAACATATGGTGTTTGGTTTTCTGTCCTTGTGATAGTTTGCTCAGAATGATGGTTTCTAGCTTCATCCATGTCCCTGCAAAGGACATGAACTCATCCTTTTTTATAGCTGCATAGTATTCCATGGTGTATATGTGCCACATTTTCTTAATCCAGTCTATCATTGATGGACATTTGGGTTGGTTCCAAGTCTTTGCTATTGTGAATAGTGCCACAGCAAACATATGTGTGTGTATGTCTCTATAGTAGCATGATTTATAATCCTATGGGTATACACTCAGTAAGGGGGTCACTGGGTCAAACAGTATTTCTAGTTCTAGATCCTTGAGGAATTGCCACACTGACTTTCACAATGGTTGAACTAGTTTACACTCCCACCAACAGTGTAAAAGCGTTCCTGTTTTTTCACATCCTCTCCAGCACCTGTTGTTCCCTGACTTTTTAATGATTGCCATTCTAACTGGTGTGAGGTGGTATCTCATTGTGGTTTTGATTTGCATTTCTCTGATGACCAGTGATGATGAGCATTTTTTCATGTGTCTCTTGGCTGCATAAATGTCTTCTTTTGAGAAGTGTCTGTTCATATCCTTTGCTCACTTTTTGATGGGGTTGTTTTTTTTCTTGTAAATTTGTTTAAGTTCTTTGTAGATTCTGGATATTAGCCCTTTGTCAGATAGGTAGATTGAAAAAATTTTCTCCCATTCTGTAGGTTGTTCACTCTGATGGTAGTTTCTTTTGCTGTGCAGAAGCTCATTAGTTTAATTAGATCTCATTTGTCTATTTTGGCTTTCATTGCTATTGCTTTTCGTGTTTTAGACATGAAGTCCTTGCCCATGCCTCTATGTCCTGAATGGTATTGCCTAGGCTTTCTTCTAGGGTTTTTATGGTTTTAGGTCTAACATTTAAGTCTTTAACCCATCTTGAATTAATTTTTGTATAAGGTGTAAGGAAGGAATCCAGTTTCAGCTTTCTACATATGGATAGCCAGTTTTTCCAGCACCGTTTATTAAATAGGGACTCCTTTCTCCATTTCTTGTTTTTGTCAGGTTTGTCAAAGATCAGATGGTTGTAGATGTGTGGTGTTATTTCTGAGGGCTCTGTTTTGTTCCATTGGTCTGTATCTCTGTTTTGGTACCAGTACCATGCTGTTTTGGTTCCTGTAGCCTTGTAGTATAATTTGAAGTCAGGTAGTGTAATGCCTCCAGCTTTGTTCTTTTTGCTTAGAATTGTTTTGGCAATGCGGGCTCTTTTTTGGTTCCATATGAACTTTAATTTTTTCCAATTCTGTGAAGAAAGTCATTGGCGTTGAATCTATAAATTACCTTAAGCAGCATGGCCATTTTCACGATATTGATTGTTCCTATACATGACCATGGAATGTTCTTCCATTTGTTTGTGTCCTCTTTTATTTCGTTGAGCAGTGGTTTGTAGTTCTCCTTGAAGAGGTCCTTCACATCTCTTGTAAGTTGGATTCCTAGGTGTTTTATTCTTTTTGTAGCAATTGTGAATGGGAGTTCACTCATGATTTAGCTCTCTGTTTGTCTGCTATTGGTGTAAAGGAGTGCTTGTGATTTTTGCACATTGATTTTGTATCCTGAGACTTTGCTGAAGTTGCTTATCAGCTTAAGGAGATTTTGGGCTGAGATGATGGGGTTTTCTGAATATACAATCATGTCATCTGCAAACAGGGACAATTTGACTTCCTCTTTTCCTAATTGAATACCTTTTATTTCTTTCTCCTGCCCGATTGCCCTGGCCAGAACTTCCAACACTATGTTGAATAAGAGTGATGAGAGAGGGCATCCCTGTCTTGTGCCAGTTTTCAAAGGGAATGTTTCCAGTTTTTGCCCATTTGGTATGATATTGGCTGTGGGTTTCTCATAAATAGCTCTTATTGTTTTGAGATATGTTCCATCAGTACCTAGTTTATTCGGATTTTTTAGCATGAAGGGCTGTTGAATTTTGTCGAAGGCCTTTTCTGCATCTGTTGAGATAATCATATGGTTTTGTCATTGGTTCTGTTTTTTGATGTTGTTGTTGTTGTTGTTGTTGTTGTTGTTGTTTGTTTTTTGTTTTTTTTGAGATGGAGTCTCGCTCTGTCGCCTAGGCTGGAGTGCAGTGGCATGATCTCGGCTGACTGCAGCCTCCACCTCCCGGGTTCACGCCATTCTCCGGCCTCAGCCTCCTGAGTAGCTGGGACTACAGGCGCCCACCACCACACCCAGCTAATTTTTTGTGTTTTTAGTAGAGACGGAGTTTCACCATGTTAGCCAGGATGATCTCGATCTCCTGACCTCGTGATCCACCCACGTCAGTCTCCCAAAGTGCTGGGTTTACAGGCATGAGCCACCATGCCCGGCCTTTGGTTCTGTTTATATGATGGATTACGTTTATTGATTTGCGTATGTTGAACCAGCCTTGCATCCCAGGGTTGAAGCCAACTTGATCATGGTGGATAAGCTTTTTGATGTGCTGCTGGATTCGGTTTGCCAGTATTTTAATTGAGGATTTTTGCATCGATGTTCCTCAAGGATATTGATCTAAAATTCTCTTTTTTCGTTGTGTCTCTGCCAGGCTTTGGTATCAGGATGATGCTGGCCTCATAAAAATGAGTTAGAGAGGATTCCCTCTTTTTCTATTGATTGGAATAGTTTCAGAAGGAATGGTACCAGCTCCTCTTTGTACCTGTGGTAGAATTCAGCTGTGAATCCGTCTGGTCCTGGACTTTTTTTGGTTGGTAAGCTATTAATTATTGCCTCAATTTCAGAGCCTGTTAATTGGTCTATTCAGAGATTCAACTTCTTCCTGGTTTAGTCTTGGAAGGGTGTATGTGTCTAGGAATTTATCCATTTCTTCTAGATTTTCTAGTTTATTTGCATAGAGTTGTTTATAGTATTCTCTGATGGTAGTTTGTATTTCTGTGGGATCGGTGGTGATATCCCCTTTATCGTTGCATCTATTTGATTCTTCTCTTTTCTTCTTTATTAGTCTTGTTAGTGGTCTATCAATTTTGCTCATCTTTTCAAAAAACCAGCTCCCGGATTCATTGATTTTTTTAAGGGTTTTTTTGTGTCTTTATCTCCTTCAGTTCTGCTCTGATCTTAGTTATGTCTTGCCTTCTGCTAGCTTTTGAATTTGTTTGCTCTTGCTTCTCTAATTCTTTTAATTGTGATGTTAAGATGTCGATTTTAGGTCTTTCCTGCTTTCTCTTGTGGGCATTTAGTACTGTAAACTTACCTCTACACACTGCTTTAAATGTGTCCCAGAGATTCTGGTATGTTGTGTCTTTGTTCTCATTGGTTTCAAAGAACATCTTTATTTCTGCCTTCATTTCGTTATTTACCCAGTAGTCATTCAGGAGCAGGTTGTTCAATTTCCAAGTAGTTGTGCGGTTTTGAGTGAGTTTCTTAATCCTGAGTTCTAATTTGATTGCACTGTGGTCTGAGAGACAGTTTGTTTTCATTTCTGTTCTTTTACATTTGCTGAGGAGTGCTTTACTTCCAACTATGTGATCAATTTTGGAGTAAGTGTGATGTGGTGCTGAGAAGAATGTATATTCTGTTGATTTGGGGTGGAGAGTTCTGTAGATGTCTATTAGGTCCACTTGGTGCAGAGCTGAGTACAAGTCCTGGATATCTATCCTTGTTAACCTTCTGTCTTGTTAATCTAATATTGACAGTGGGGTGTTAAAGTCTCCCATTATTATTGTCTAAGTCTTTGTAGGTCATTAAGGACTTGCTTTATGAATCTGGGTGCTCCTGTATTGGGTATATATATTTAGGATAGTTAGCTCTTCTTGTTGAATTGATCCCTTTACCATTGTGTAATGGCCTTCTTTGTCTCTTTTGATCTTTGTTGGTTTAAAGTCTGTTTTATCAGAGACTAGGATTGCAACCCATGCTATTTTTGCCTTCCATTTGCTTGGTAGATCTTCCTCCATCCCTTTTTTTTGAGCCCATGTGTGTCTCTGCACGTGAGATGGGTCTCCTGAACACAGCACACTGATGGGTCTTGACTCTTTATCCAATTTGCCAGTCTTTATCTTTTAATTGGGGCATTTAGCCCATTTACATTTAAGGTTAATATTGTTATGTGTGAATTTGATCCTGCCATTATGATGTTAGCTGGTTATTTTGCCTATTAGTTGATGCAGTTTCTTCCTAGCATTGATGGTCTTTACAATTTGGCATGTTTTTGCAGTGGCTGGTACCGGTTGTTCCTTTCCATGTTTAGTGCTTCCTTCAGGAGCTCTTGTAGGGCAGGCCTGGTGGTGACAAAATCTCTCAGCATTTGCTTGTCTGTAAAGGATTTTATTTCTCCTTCACTTACGAAGCTTAGTTTGGCTGGATATGAAATTCTGGGTTGAAAATTCTTTAAGAATGTTGAATATTGGCCCCCACTGTCTTCTGGCTTGTAGAGTTTCTGCTGAGAGATCCACTATTAGTGTGATGGGCTTCCCTTTGTGGGTAACCCAACCTTTCTCTCTGACTGCCCTTAACATTTTTTCCTTCATTTCAACTTTGGTGAATCTGACAATTTTGTGTCTTGGGGTTGCTCTTCTCGAGGAGTATCTTTGTGGTGTTCTCTGTATTTCCTGAAGTTGAATGTTGGCCTGCCTTGCTAGGTTGGGGAAGTTCTCCTGGATAATATCCTGCAGAGTGTTTTCCAACTTGGTTCCATTCTCCCTGTCACTTTCAGGTACACTAATCAAATGTAGATTTGGTCTTTTCACATAGTCCTATATTTCTTGGAGGCTTTGTTTCTTTTTACTCTTTTTTCTCTAAACTTCTCTTCTCACTTTATTTCATTAATTTGATCTTCAATCACTGATACCCTTTCTTGCACTTGATCGAATCGGCTTTTGAAGCTTGTGCATGCGTCACGTAGTTCTCGTGCCATGGTTTTCAGCTCCATCTGGTCATTTAAGGTCTTCTCTACACTGTTTATGCTAGTTAGCCATTCATCTAATCTTTTTTCAAGGTTTTTAGCTTCCCTGCGATGGGTTCGAACATCTTCCTTTAGCTCAGAAAAGTTTATTACCGACCTTCTGAAGCCTACTTCTGTCAGCTCATCAAAGTCATTCTCCATCCAGCTTTGTTCCGTTGCTGGCGAGGAGCTGTAATCCTTTGGAGGAGAAGAAGTGCTCCAGTTTTTAGAATTTTCAGCTTTTCTGCTCTGGTTTCTCCCCACCTTTGTGGTTTTATCTACCTTTGGTCTTTGATGTTGGTGACCTACAGATGAGGTTTTGGTGTGGATGTCCTTTTTGTTGATGTTGATGCTACTCCTTTCTGTTTGTTAGTTTTCCTTCTAACAGTCAGGTCCCTGAGCTGCAGGTCTGTTGGAGTTTGCTGGAGGTCCACTCCAGACTCTGTTTGCCTGGGTGTCACCAGTGGAGGCTGCAGAACAGCAAATATTGCAGAGCAGCAAATATTGCCAGAGCAGCAAATACGGCTGTCTGATCCTTCCTCTGGAAGCTTTGTCCCAGGGGGCACCTACCTATATGAGGTGTCAGCCCCTACTGGGAGGTGTCTCCCAGTTAGGCTACACAGGGGTCAAGGACCCACCTGAGGAGGCAGTCTGTCCGTTCTCAGAGCTCAAACACCATGCTGGGAGAACCACTGCTTTCTTCAGAGCTGTCAGACAGGGACATTTAAGTCTGCAGAAGTTTCTGCTGCCTTTTGTTCAGCTATGCACTGCCCCCAGAGGTGGAGTTTACAGAGGCAGCAGGCCTTGCTGAGCTGCAGTGGGATCTGCCCAGTTCAAGCTTCCTGGCCACTTTGTTTACCTACCTAAGCCTCAGCAATGGCGGATGCCCCTCCCCCTGCCAGGCTGCTGCCTCCCAGGTTGATCTCAGACTGCTGCACTAGCAGTGAGCAAGGCTCTGTGGGCGAGGGACCAGCTGAGCCAGGCTTGGGATATAATCTCCTGGTGTGCCGTTTGCTAAGACCGTTGAAAAAGCGCAGTATTTGGGCAAGAGCGTCCCAATTTTCCAGGTACAGTCTGTCACGGCTTCCCTTGGCTAGGAAAGGGAAATCCCTTCCCAGGTGAGGCAATGCCCCGCCCTGCTTTGGCTTGCCCTCCATGTGCTGCACCCACTGTCCAACCAGTCCCAATGAGATGAACCAGGTACCTCAGTTGGAAATGCAGAAATTGCCCATCTTCTGCATCGATCATGCTGGGAGCTGCAGACCAGAACTGTTCCTGTTCAGCCATCTTGTAACGGAAGCCTTTACTATTTTAAAATAATGGAAATGGCTTGGTAAACTCTTCTTTCACAATACATATAGTATTGCAAGCTACATTATAAAGTCTAGTGTCTTATTTTGGGTGGAAGTCGGGGATTATTTGTTTTCTTTAGTTTGTTTTAGAAATATGTTCAGAATCTCTCCCTGTGTGCTTTTGTTTGCCTTGACCATGGTAAGAAGGTGGAGTGGTGGCCCGTCTGGAGTGAAGAAACTTTGAGCAGAGAGTTGAAGGACCAGCTCCTAGCACCACATGTGGCCCTTGTGTGGTGGCCATGGACAGTGTGAACATGCTTTCCTTTGTGCAGTTAAGGAGTTAACAAATTATTCTAAGTTTCCTTCCAGCTCAGGGTCCTGTTTTAAGCCTAACCATATATATTTGCTAAGTTATTTGGGGGGATGTTCAGGGGTTAGTGTGTGCATTTCTTGGTTACCATCTAAAGAGAAATTCTTTTTTCTTTTTCCCTTCTAGCTATTGTACACACGTGACAACTTATGAAGAATCAAATTATTCTCTGAGTTATCAGTTTATACTAAGTCTCTTCTCCTTCCTGCTCAGAATAAAGACTTCCCTTCTCCATGAAGAAGTGAGCTTAGTTGAGAAGAAACTTTTTGAGAAAAAATACAGTGTAACAAAAAAGAAATCAAGATCCAAGAAAGTGAGACGACATTGAGAAAATGAAATAGAAACTTTCCGGAAAAATATTTTAATAGTGATAGTAACGTCAGATTTTAATGTAACATTCCAGAGAATTGTGGAAAATACTGCATATATATGTATAGACTCTGACACATATTTACATATATATCAAGTGTGCTTAGAAAAATGTATATTGTAAAGCAAGTGAGCTTTCATTTTATTTTTCAGAGTATGAATATTCTAAGAGAAAGTTAAAACAATAGTAAATTGTATAATTGTATGCAGAAATGTATACTCATTGTATTTTAAAGCTAAATTTATTTTTGAAACTAGATCCCTTCCTTATTCTTTATACCCCAGAGTAAATCCCAGATGGATCAAAGATCTAAACATAATCTTTCATATGTAAAAATATAAAAGTATTAGTAGAAAACAAATATGAATGCTTTGATGATCTTGGAATGGCAAAGTCAATTTTTGCAGCATATGGTGGACAAAGGAATAATTTCTTTAATGTATCAATAGCTCTTGCAAAGCAAAGGAAAAAAGCAAACTGAGTAAGGAATATGAAAAATTAGTTTTCTGTCCGGGCGCGGTGGCTCACGCTTGTAATCCCAGCACTTTGGGAGGCCGAGACGGGCAGATCATGAGGTCAGGAGATCGAGGCCATCCTGGCTAACATGGTGAAACCCTGTCTCTACTAAAAAAAAAAAAATACAAAAAATTAGCCGGGCACGGTGGCGGGCGCCTGTAGTCCCAGCTACTCGGGCGGCTGAGGCAGGAGAATGGCGTGAACCCGGGAGGTGGAGCTTGCAGTGAGCCAAGATTGCGCCACTGCACTCCAGCCTGGGTGACAGAGCAAGGCTCCGTCTCAAAAAAAAAAAAACAAAAAGAGAAAAATTAGTTTTCTGAAGGCCAAGCCAAAAAACATGATAGGATACTCGACCTCACTTATACTCAAGAAATACAAATTGAAATGAATACTGTTGCCCACATATTGGATTGGCAAAGATTATAAAGATGTATAAAACCTGGTATGGACATTGGAAAATCAGGCATCCTTGTTCTGAGTTCATTTATGCATGCAACAGATAGCAACTCAGGCATATTCTGAGCACTGGGGATACAGCACTGAACAAGACCCCCACCTTTAAAGATCGTAGGTTCCAACTGGGTGGAAGCTGATAGTAAAAATATATATAATTTTGGGGGGAATTAAGTACAATGAAGAAAAAGCAGGAAAAGATAAATGGCAAGGTAGGCCATTTTATAAAGGGCGGCTGAGGGAGGATCCTCTGGGGTAGTGGCGTTCGAGCAGAGACCAACTTGCCTGGAACACAGTAGCATGAGCAGCCATGCAGCCATCCAGGGGGAGATCAGCCCAGGCAGAGGAAAGACGTGCAGAGGCTCTGAGCAGGGGCATGCTGGATGCAGTCAAGGACTGGCAAGGTGTCCAGAGTGGCTGGAGCGCTGTGGTTAAAGGAGAGAGGGAGAGCAGATGGGCAGATGGGATGGTAGAGGTTGCTCTGAGGTCATGGTAAGGATGACCTTACCATGGTTGACTTTTATCTCAAATGTCACAGGAAGCCACTGGAAATTTTTAAACAAAAGAATGATGTGATCCAATGTATATCATAAAAGTATCACTGACTACTCTGATGAGTACACTGTAGTGGGGATGTGGGCAGTGGTTAGAGAGCTCATTTTGAATTGAATATATTTTGTTACTCTCTACTTGTTTCACTTATTGTAAGGTTTTCTTTTTTCTTTTCTTTTTTTTTTTTTTTTTTTTTTTGGAGACAGGGTCTCACTGTGTCGCCCAGGCTGGAGTGCAGTGGTGTGACCTTGGCTCACTGCAGCTTTGACTCCCCGGCTCAAATGCTCCTCCTGAGGCTAAGTAGCTGAGGCCACAGGCATGTGCCGTCATATCCAGCTAAATTTTTTATTTTTCGTAGAGACAGAGGTCTCACTGTGTTGCCTAGGCTAGTCTTGAAATTCTCGGCTCAAGTGATCCTCCCGCCTCAGCCTCCCAAAGTGCTGGGATTACAGGTATGAGCCACCACGCCTGGCTGACTACAACTTTTAATATTTTTTAATTTTTGTAACTTTTTTTTTTTTTTTTTTTTGAGACAGAGTCTCGCTCTTTCGCTCAGGCTGGAGTGCAGTGGCGCGATCTCGGCTCACTGCAAGCTCTGCCTCCCAGCTTCACGCCATTCTCCTGCCTCAGCCTCCCCAGTAGCTGGGACTACAGGAGCCCACCACCACACCGGCTAATTTTTGAATTTTTAGTAGAGACGGGGTTTCACCATGTTAGCCAGGATGGTCTCTTATCTCCTGACCTCATGATCCACCCACCTCGGCCTCCCAAAGTGCTGGGATTACAGGCATAAGCCACCGTGCCTGGCCTAATTTTTGTAACTTTTTATAATGAGACTTATAGAATGATTTAAATTATATACAGGGTACTCAGCCAGCAGAAAGCTGTGGTGAGATTTGGGCCCAGGTCTCCAACTCCAGATTCCAAACCACATTAAAAAAAAAAAATCACCTGCGGACTGCCTATAGCTTTAACAGTCTCTGTGTCCCCTTCATTCACATCCTTATGGTGGAGAAAAGTTTGTGAATATTTAGTAAATTTGATTCAATAGACATTTTTTTGTAAAGATGATAGGGTCTTGCTGTGCTGCTCAGGCTGGTCTTGAACTCCTGACCTCAAGTGATCCTCCCACCTCTGTCTCCCAAAGTGCTGGAATTACAGATGTGAGCCACTGTGCCCAGCCTGGTCTGGTAGTTTTTTAAAAGTGAAAATTAGACCTACCATGTGATCCAGCCATTCCACTACTAGGTATCTACCCAAGAAAAATAAAAGCATGTTTCCACACAAAGACTTGTATAGAAATATTCATAGCAACTTTATTTGGAATAGCAAAAAAAAGGGAAAACAACCCAAACAGCCATCAGCAGGTGAATGGATAAACACATGATGGTATATCCATACAATGAAACACTATTTAGCTGTGAAAAAGGAACAAACTGTTGAAAACAATAACCCTACTGAGGAGCAGGATTTGGAGGAGGATCTAAGAAGCGTATCTTCTATAATTTAAAAACTTGCTTTCTAAGATTTGAACTGAAAGATCTTTTTTGAAGATGAGTGTCATGGAATTGACATGATTTGAAGTGTTATGACACTTCATTTGAATAAAAAAATCGAAGTTGCTAACAAGTTCCATGTACTTAAAAATATTGGGACAGAGCACTCAAAGCTATGAAAAGTTTTGGGCCACCCATGAATATGAGATAAGATTAACAAGGGAGGAGAAGGAAGTGAAAAATATGGCTTTCCATGCATTTCAAATTGTATGAATTACCATTGAAGGCTAGTGATGAAATATTACTCTCTAGGAGTCAGTGTTTTCACATCTAAAAATAGTATCAGTCATAGAAAAAGCTTATCTGTCTACTGCCAAAAAGGGAAGAGGGTAATAGCACGTATTGAGCACCTACTGTATATTCAGATGAGGTCCTGCCATACGAAATTCAGTCTCCACTGCTCTGGGGGCCATGCAATCGTCCTTAGATAATAGGTGTGGAGCTAGGGGTTCCGCTGTGAAGTAACCTTCCTTCCCAGGGTGCTCAGCCAGCACAAAGCTGTGGTGAGATTTGGATCCAGGTCTCAGACTCCAGATTCCATACCACGTTTAAAAAAAAAAAATCATCACCTGCAGACTGCCTATAGCTTTGACAGTCTCTATGTCTCCCTTTCATTCGCATCCTTCGGGTGGAGAAAGGTTTATGAATATTTTAGTAAATTTGATTCAAAAGACATTTCTTGATTATTTATCACATTGGTTCTCAAAGTGTGGTCCCTGGACCAGTGACATCAGCATTACCTGGGCACTTGTTAGAAATGCACATTCTCAGGCCTACTCCTGACTCCCAATCCAGAAACGCAGTGTGGGTCCAACAATCTGTTTTAACAAGTCCTCTGGTTTGCTCCAGGCTCCAGGGTGGGACAGTCACTGGTGCTTCTGCCAACTGGGACAACAGGGCCCCACTGTGGAACTTGCAGCCCGTGACCCCCTCCTAACGGCTCCTCTCAGTTCCCATGGTCCCAAAAGCCCTCCGTCCCCTGCAGGGCTGCCCCACAGTGGCCTTCCACATCCTCCTGATAGCAGAGGTCCCCGCCACCCCCAGGGCCACCTCTGCAGCCGCGCCGCAGCTCCTCTGCCCAGGCACCTGCACTGACATGGAGCACCCTGTAGGTTGTCTGCTTGAGGCCTCTACCTAAATGCTTTCCTCAGCTGTTTCTAAACTACAAAAGCACACAATCATGAAATGAGGCAGAGGTGGGCTGAGTGCCACAATGGATGCCAAGAGGAAGAGAGATGGACATGGCGCTGGGAGGCTCTGGGGGCCACTGGAGGGAGGCACTCAGTTCCCAGGCTGCCCCGGCTGGGAGAGGAGTCGAGTCTTAATCTCTTTTAAGGAAACATAATAAATAAACTACTTTGCCACTAGAGTGATTTATGTGTTGATTTGGGTGGAATCTCTTTCATGAACACATTCTATGTTTTTTTTAAAAAAATTATATTATTCCTTGGCCAGGTGTGGGCACAGGGTGGCTCACGCCTGTTATCCCAGCAATTTGGGAGGCCAAGATGGGTGCATCACTTGAGGTCAGGAATTCAAGATCAGCCTGGCCAACATGGTGAAACCCCATCTCTACTAAAAATACAAAAATTCGCTGAGTGTTGTGGCAGGTGTCTGTAATCCCAGCTACTTGGGAGGCTGAGGCAGGAGAATCGCTTGAACCCGGGAGGCAGAGGTTGCAGAGAGCCGAGATCATGCCACTGCACTCTAGCCTGGGCAACAGAATGAGACTCCATCTTATAAATAAATAAATAAATAAGATTTCTTACCACTACAGTGAAGCATAATTTTATGATTTAGGCAACTACCCTAAAGGGAAATAAAACTAAGATTCCACATGGTCTCAGATTTAGTAACTACTGTAATACCTGTAGTGCAAAATCAAATGCTTATAAGGGAGTGAAACAGAATGCGGTCGATACCTGTGGAAAAAAGTGCTTCAATTGTCTTGTGTCTGTGACCAGCCTAAGCTCATAGCCATACAAATATATATACCATACATGTGCTGAAACTAAGTTAAATTTCTTGTTTTTAATTGTCTTAAGTATCAAACTTGGATCATCAGAACATGTCAGAAAAACATGGCTCTGAAGCCCACTTATTAAGCACCTGTGCTGTATTGAACATTTTACGTTTGTTCATTTAACATGTCTAGATAAATCTACTCATTTACAGCTATAGTGATCCAAGATTTGGTCATAGCAGATTAAAACAAAACCTTTAAGTTAAAAATAATGTTAAAATCAGTGAATATATTAATACTATGAGAGTCTTTGCCTATGAGAATACAGAACTTTGGCCCAAATATTCATTAATCTACAGGGTTATATAAATTTGGAGCACAGTTTTGTTGTTTGTTTGTTTGTTTTTAATCTTCTTCCCAAAAATGGGTTTCCTTAGGCAGCTTGAGACTCCTGTGTTAGACTTAAGAGGAAAAGGAGTGGGTGCCTCTCGACTGGGACCAGTGGACATTATTATGGGAATATACCAATGGTGGCAGGTTGATGACCTTATCTCCCTGCAGGGTAGCATTTCTCTCTGGGCTCTCACCAGGTCTGCCTGTCACTGCCACCCAGAAGTGGAGCCACCGTCTGAAGCCCAAACCGAGGAGGGAGAGCCCAGGGTCCTCAGGCGCCTCGCAGCAGGAGGCCGGGAGTTCACCCACAGTGTCTAGTTCTTTGTTATCTTTCTTTTTCCCTCCATTGGCGCAAAGCCACCTAGAAAAAAAAAAGGAGTATTAATTCATCCCTCTATTCACACGAGAAGACATATTGTTTAAATAAGAAAGAAGCATGATTTCCTGAATCTTCAGCAAGACCTTGAATAGAGTTTCCAAAGTATGCCTGCCGTAAAAGGTCTGTGGATTATTGTAAACTGCAGATAGTTAAGAGTGTGTGTTTTTATCTTGAGTATGTAGCTGGTGACTTTTTAAAAAAATTAAAATGCCTCTGTGTTCCTGAAAGCTGAGTAAATTCACACAGTATTAAGTCTCTCACAAAACGAACTCAAGCAGCTCTAAGTGTATGTTCCCTTGTTTTGTGCCCTTGTGAAGTATTTAAGCATAAAGGGCTTTAGTGCCAGACTTACCTGATAATATGCTATGACTTCAGAGAGCTTACAAAAGAGTGCTTTTATTGACTTTATAAATTAAGAACCTGGTATTTCAGCTCAGTTGGCCTTCTGCCCTTCTGAAACAATCATTCCCTTCTGGGACAATTAGTACATGTTTTATGGATATTTGCGTTGAACTGGGTGACTTGCAGACACTCCCAAAGGAATTTTTAGTTAGAATACCACTTAAACGCAGTTGCCTTTTGTCACCATTGTTGTCCACATTAATTTAAATTAAGTAAGTAAAACATTACCTACAATGAAAAAGGTGGTCTCTGAATTTTGAAACCCCCCCCCAAGGTTTAAAGTAGGAAAAAAATGTATTCTTTGCCATGTTCGAGGATAAGAAAATGTTGTAAAACATGAATACTTATTTTTACCTTTCTCTCCTTAGCAATTGACACCAGAATAAAAATCTCCCTGGAAAGGTTCCTCTGGTCCCAAGCGGTCACCTGCTCGGGCCTCAGAGCCCCCGGGGGTAGGGAGGTGGGCTCTGTGCCTCTTCCCCCTCCACTGTCCATCCTGCCACAGCAGTTTGCAGGGTCAGCTCTTCCGCTCTAAAACTGGTTTTGTTTTTTGCTGTGGTTTTGTTTTGTTGCAATTGCCCCCATGCTAAGTGCAGCCCACGGCCCTCATGTGGAATGGGAATCAGGTAGTAAAGTCAGGAATGTTGGTTTCTCCTGCCCCTCCTCACCACAGCCCGAGGGGCAGAGCTGTGGAATGGCCTCTTAGAACCCAGCTCTATCACGCCCTCCCATCTCCTGCTGCTGCCCAGGAAGGGTAGGGACCCAGGCTCCTGCACCCCTCAGATCATTCTGTGTCTCCACTCACTTTCTTCAGTTCCTCCGCACCTACAGCACAGCCTATTTTTGACATTATCATAGCCTGCTTATGTGTGTCCTGGTTTACTAACTAGACAGGCTTTCATGAGACACGGCTCCTACAGAACCCTAAATCCAACAGATATTCAGTAAATGCTTTGATGAAAGTAGTGAGGAGAAAGGGGAAAATTACAAAAAGCTTCCCACTTTCTGATCAGCTACTGCTGTACTGTTTTCTGTGAATGGGCTCACTTGTCTGCCTACAAATGTTGGTTTTGAGTCAAACTGAAGTTATTTGAAGACAGAAGGAGGAAATGGGCCTAAGTTTCGCCCCTGGCATTCCTGTGGCCATATCAAATATTTATATAGTGCTTAGAGTGGGCCAGGCACTTCACATGTATGGACTCTTTTATCCATACTTTTAGCAGCCCTATGGTCCTGTAATATTGTACAAAGGAGGACGTGGAGACACAGAGAGGTTCAGTTACATGCTTAGGGCCGTGTTGGCAAGCATGGAGCCGGGCTCTGATTCCAGGCTGTTGGCTGAAGTCTGTGGGCTTGGCCAGCCTACTGTGCTGCCTCACCAAGACTCAACCCCTGGTGATGTCAGTTTGGAACCTAAGGAGCCCAAAAGCTGCTCGGAAGAAAACTAGAGCATTTACAACTAGCATATATCCTCACCACCCCTCCTCCATGCCTCCACCCCAAACCTGTTCTTCCTCTGCCTTCCCTGACTCAGTGACAGGCCCGTCCACCTAATTGCGCCAAGTCATAAATCTCCAGCCCCTCCCTCCCTGTCACCTCCAAATCTCATCCTCACTTCGCTGACTTTCTACCACCAAGCACCTCTGGACTCCGCCCTCCTTCGAAGGTCACTGCCCAGCTCTGGCACTCCCCGTGTTCTCCCAGGGGCTGCAAAGCTCTCTCCCCTCCAACACACATTGCCCCTCTGCCAGTGAGATGCAGCATCTTCCTGCGGCTCCTGTTGCCTAGAGGCAAGACAGTGTGTTCTGGTTGAGCCATCAGAGCTTGGCCCCAACAGTTTTCCCATCCCCCGCCCTGCCTTGCGCCCTCGATCTCAGGCAAGCCACGGCCTCTCACACCCTGAGGCCTTTGCCTGTGCTCTATGCTCTATCAGAAATGTCCTTCTCTCTCTTCTTCCTTTAGGACTCTTGCTCAATGCCATCTCCCTTCAACCCTCCCCACCTCAGCACCCCAAGCAGAGTTCATGGTTTCTGAGCACAGAGCTCAGACCTCCGTAAGGGCATGCACCGTCTGTGCCACGTGCCCGGGTCTCTAGATGGAGTCTTGTGCTGGCCCACGAGCTTGCTGTGCACACAGACGCCAGCACCCACAGGGCAGGTAGGCACTCTGGTTAGCGCTCCCTCCCCAACCTGATGGCTTGGTAGATTTTAAGATTAAGAAACTTGAGATCTTACAGGAAAAATATCACAACGATAATAGAGGCCACATGCCAAAGAAGCATATCTAGGAAATGTTCCACATCTAGTTTGTAATTACGAGTTTTATACAATTAATTTCCACTTACCAGCTCATCAGAAACTTTTCAGGTTTGCTCTTCTCTGCATTTTCAATGCAATGACTACATTTATTTAGCTTTATTAAGAATCCTATGCATATTAAGATTTGGCTTTTGCATTTTGCCTGGTCCTCCATCTACACGAACAGCTCTCTAATTTCATATCAGAGTTAGTGCCTGCCGTCTGCTGATCCCCATAATGGCCCCAGAGCAGAGTAACTTGAGGTTTTATGATGCCTTGAGGAACATTTATTAAAAGGACCACAATACCTAAGTAAATAATGCTCAAGGAGCTCCCCAGTTCTAAACCAGGAGAGCACGGTTGTGCCCATGATAATTTCAGGCCAAACACACACAAGTCTCTGCCACTCCTGAAGAGCAATCCCAAAACTCCAAGACCTGCTTCCCTTCTTGTCCCTCTGATGCTTATCACAAAATTCTCCTAATTTGGCCAGGCACGGTGGTTCACGCTTGTAATCCCAGCAACTTTGGGAGGTCAAGGCCGGCGGATCACCTGAGGTCAGGAGTTCAAGACAAGCCTGGCCAACACAGTGAAACCCCGTCTCTACTAAAAATACAAAAATCAGCTGGGGGTGGTGGCAGGTGCCTGTAATCCCAGCTACTTGGGAGGTTGAGGCAGGAGAATTGCTTGAACCCAGGAGGCGAGGTTGCAGTGAGCCAAGATCGTGCCACTGTACTCCAGCCTGGGCGACAGAGCTAGACTCTGTCTTGGGGGAAAAAAAAATTCTCCTGATTTTTCCCTTTACCTTTTTTCAACCTCTAGCTCTTCGTTTTTCTAATCATCACCAACAGTGATGCCCACTTATTTGAAAGCTCCTGTGCTGTATTGAACATTTTACATTTGTTCATTTAACATACTAGATAAATCTACTTAGTTACAGCTATAGTGATTCCAGATTTGGTCACAGCAGATTAAAACAAAACCTTTAAGTTAAAATTAATGTTAAAATCAGTGACTATATTAATACTATGGGAATCAACTCAAAAGTACAGATATTGAAATCAGTAGTAGTATGGTTTAGAAAAGACATATCAACGTGGGTTGCAAAAGACTCAGACTTCAAGTAAGGGAGCTGGCAGCTGGGGAGGGATTACTGTAAAAACACAGTTAATAAAATGTCAATTTTGGCTGGATGACTTAATCCCTCTTTGCTTTTTCCCTACCTATAAAGCAAAGATAAATCTCTCTTGTACTAAAATGTGGTGAGATGCTCCAACAATTTTTTTTTTTTTTTTTAAGATGGAGTTTCACTCTTGTCGCCCAGGCTGGAGTGCAATGGCGTGATCTCGGCTCACCGCAACCTCCGCTTCTCAGGTTCAAGTGATTCTCCTGCCTCAGCCTCCCAAGTAGCTGGGATTACAGGCATGCACCACCATGCCCGGCTAATTTTTGTATTTTTAGTAGAGACGGGGTTTCACCATGTTGATCAGGCTGGATGGTCTTGAACTCCTGACCTCGGGTGATCCACCTGCCTTGGCCTCCCTAAGTGGTGGGATTACAGGCGTGAGCCACCACGCCCAGCAGCTCCAACAATTTTAAATGGACATTATTTTAAAATAGAGATGTTTGATCATTAATAACCCTTTCGTCAAAGAGTGAAATATGCACCTGTGAGCCAGCAAGCCTCACCGCGGCCTCTCAGCTCCCCTGTCTGGGGTGTTTGCTTGAAATGGCATTGAGCCTAACGGCTCTGCCCCGCTCGGTGTCAGTCAGAGGCAAGAGAGGTTCACTGGAGGTTAAGGCCAGGGCGCTTGAGCCCAGGGCTTTTTGGTAACTGTGTTGCAACTATTGAGCCTTCCTTGGAATGATCAATCTACATCGAGCCACAGGAAAAGAATGTGAGAGACCTAGGTTCTTCTAGCTGCCAACAAGTGGGTGACACCCAACATGACATAGCTTCTTCTGCCTACATTCTGAAACAGGGAGAGCTGGCTGCTGGCTTCTTGGTGACTGGGTCTGGGTCAAGTCCCAAGTATTTGACAAGACTCACCTGAGACTCTAGTCATCCTGGCAGTGGCAGGCAGGTATGGTGGGGACGGGTGTCAAACCTTCATAAGCAAGCACGCTCGAGACAGTGTCACAGAAGACTCAGGAAAACGGAGCCTGTGGATGCCAAACAACCAAGGGCTAATCCACAGAGTCAGTGTGTTCTCTAAGTTTGAGAATTAACTTAGGGAGTAATCAAATGCCATCTTCCGAGCCAGACACTGTCACTAGCACCTGCCATGGCTGCCACATGTGTCCAGGTGCTCTGTAATGAGTGCTGCGGGCTGAACCCAAAATCTCATGCAGAAACACCCACCCATTGGCAGTACCACCACTAGAAGGAAAATATGGGATTTGGAAACAAGATATCTGGGTTCTAGTCCCAAACTTATTGACTATGAGACTTAAATACATTATTTGATCTCTCTGGACTTTGTTTCTCCATCTACAAGGTGGGTAGAACCCTGCCTACTTCAAAGGGTTGTTTTAAGAATCAAAGGAGCTCAGGTATGTGACCACATTGAGCACTGAATTCTGCCGAAAAAAGGTACATGTCATTATCATCCTGAATAACAACAGTAATTGTTGATCATCTACCATATGCTCGTCTCTGTGCCAGATGATGAGGACATTTTAAAAATATGAGATATAGTTTTTGTCTCTTAAGCAGCTGATGCTACAGTGAGGGAAAATGGGGAGGTGGAAAGTTTAATATCGATCGAGTTCCTGAAATGTGCCTGGCATTGTCTGAGATACTTTTCTTAAACCAAAACAAACACAACCTTTGGTGATAGGAATATCCCATATCCCACAGCTGAGGAAAGTGAGGCTCAGAGGGTAAAAAACTTTGTCACAGAGCTAGTGGTGAGGGTGGAGATTTTACACTCCCTGCCTCCCACACCAGTTTCTCCAGAGTGGAAAGACTTTCACCTCGCACTGGCACGACCTTGAGACCCCAGGTTCTGGTGAACTGGGGGTACAGGTGCTTGGATGTCAGGGTGAAGGCCCTGCCATCATCTTTCAGCCCCCTGAGATGTCCCTTCAATATGGGCTGTTTCATCAGGGCTGAAGTCCCTGAATGTGGGGAATCCCACAGATGAATTAGGTAACATGTCCAACCAACAAGGATGTGGAGGAATTGGACAGGGTTCCTGCTGCCTAGTCTTTAAAGAAGATGAACGCCATCTGCCAGCGTCTGTCTGACAGCCGTTGTGTGAGTCTTTAAGTACTTTATTCATAGTTAACTCCACGTCTCTTGATGTATTTTCCATGTTTTACGGATAAGAAAAGCAAGGACTGGCAGCAAAGTAGACTAAAAATAAAAATCAGAGGCAGCCCTGGCATGTGAATCTGTATCTGCTTCAGTTTCTCCCTCGGAATTGTGCAGAACTGAGTCAAGTAAAGGCAGAGCCACTCGTGATGAGTGGCTTCACGAAGGACAGCGGAGGTGCTTGGGGCGTCCTCCTACTGGGATGGGAAGGGTTCCTAGAAGAGCTGGCATTTGAGGTTGGCCACTAAAGATGTAACTTGGGTGGCAAGGGAGAGAGGAAAAGCACAGGCAATGCCAGGCGCCTGAGATTCAGGACGTGCTCAGAGAACTCTGTGACAGGGGTGCAGTGACTCTACTGAGATCACCCTGCTGGTCAATAGAAGAACCTGGACTAGAACCCCGGTCTTGTAACTCTAAATCTACTATCCACCTCCCAACCCCACTCAATGCACCCATGAGCCTGTTAGTACCGTACCATATGGCCTCCAGTGGGAGTGGGGGTCCCAAATTAGTTCTCTACTCTTGGGAAGGTACCTTCAAAGATCCTCTTTCTTTGAAAAAACACTACCTTTGAGCTTAAAAAGATTATTGCCAAACAAATAAAAAGATGAAAAACCTCACTCGTAACTTAAAAAAAAAGCAAATCAAAACAATGAGATCCCATTTTTCATCTAATAGTCTGGCCAAGCAAACTTAGATGGTGCCCATGGTTGTGTATGTGCGGCACGGCAGGCAGTCTGATATTCGTGGTAGGAATCTAAACAAGAGCAGCCTTTTGGAAAACAATCCGGCAAGAGCCAGGAAAACGGCAGCTGCAGGCCAGGTACGGTGGCGGCGGCTCACGCCTGTAATCCCAGCGCTTTGGGAGGCCGAGATGGGTGGATCACCTGAGGTCAGGAGTGCGAGACCAGCCTGGCTAACATGGCAAAACCCCATCTCTACTAATAATACAAAAATTAGCCGGGTGTGGTGGCAGGTACCTGTAATCCCAGCTACTCTGGAGGCTGAGGCCTGAGAATCACTTGAACCCGGGATGTGGAGGTTGCAGTGAGCAGAGATTGCACCACTGCATTCCAGCCTGGGCAACAAGAGCCAAACTCCACCTCAAAAAACAAACAAAAAACCAAATGGCAGCTGTGCATTCCCTTTTCTCAGTAACTCCGATTCTAGGAATTTATCCTATGGCAATACCTGATCAAGTGTGCAAAAATGTAGTTAGAGGAATGTGTTATTGTGAATGTTTATAATTAAGAAAAGCTAGGGGAAAAAAACCCTAATTGCTCACCAATACATTCAAGTTATCATATAGCCATTCAAAGAAACACTATACAGCCATTTTTTAAAGGGAACTAGATTTCTATGTGCTGATGTGGAAAATGTTTAAACACAGAAAGGAAAAACAAGCAAGCTGTGGAAGATTGTGCAGTCTGAACCCCATTTGTCTAAGAAAATAAACCATGTGAGTGCTTGTACAGACAGAAGATATCTGGAGAGATAAACACAAATTGTTCATAGTGGTTATCTCGAGGACGAGGGGCTGGGGATGGAGGAGGCCAGGGACTGCATTCTGCATCCTTCTGCAGAGCTTCAGTTTCTTCCTTTCTCCCTTTCTTTGTCCCGTTCCTAATCCCTTTCTATCTTTTTTTCTTTTTGAGATGGAGTCTTGTTCTGTTGCCCAGGCTGGAGTGCAGTGGCACGATCTTGGCTCACTGCAACCTCCGCCTCCTGGGGTCAACGATTCTCCTGCCTCGGCCTCCCGAGTAGCTGGGAATACAGGTGGCCACCACCATGCCCGGCTAATTTTTGTATTTTTGTTAGAGATGGGGTTTCACCATGTTGGCCAGGCTGGTCTCAAACCCCTAACCTCAGGTGATCCACCTGCATCGGCCTCCCAAAGCACTGGGATTACTGGTGTGAGCCACCACGCCCGGCTTTTTTTTTTTTTTTTCCTTAAAAAACTATGTGCATGTATTACTTTTATAACTTAAACAAATAGTAAAGAACTTAAAAATGAAGAGGGTAGGCCAGGCGTGGTGGCTCACACCTGTAATCCCAGCGCTTTGGGAGGCTGAGGTGGGAGGATCTTTGAGCCCAGGAGTTCGAGACCAGCCTGGGCAACATGGTGAGATCCTGTCTCTACCAAACACACACAAACACACACACACACACTAGCCAGGTGTGGGGGTGTGCACATGTAGCCCCAGCTACTCAGGAGGCTTAGGTGGGAGAATGACTTGAGCCTGGGAAGTCAAGGCTGCAGTGAGCTGTGATGGTGCCACTGCACTCCAGCCTAAGTAACACAGCGAGACCCTGTCTCAGATAAAATAAAATGAAATAAACAGGGTTCATGGCAACAGGTCATAGATAGAGATTTTCATTTCTGTTTCAGAGAGCTATTAGAGACAAACGAAACAATCCCATATTCAAATTGACAAAACAGACCCAATGTTTTTAATTACTACAGCTATGGTCTAATAACCTCAGGCTCTTCCTGTTCTTGTTTTTGGCTTTATGATTTGATATTTCTTCATTCATCCCCTATTTATTTTGTGCCTACCATGTATCAGGCTCAAGGGCTTTCATCTTCTGCAACAGGGGGGCGTCATTTAAAAGAGCCCCAGCTACACTACAGAAGGGAGGGGACTGAGGGCAGAATGCATGCCTGCAGAGGACTGGATCCATTCAGTAGACATTTGGTGGATATTTTCTATGTATACACCAGGCACCAGGAACATAAAAATGAAGGTGGTACAATCCCTGCCCTCTCTGGAAAAGCTCACACTTGGTGGAGACAGACACAAACAGGAAAGCCCATATGACAAACATGGTGATGGGCAATGCAGAAGACGCTGTGGATCCCACAGGACACCTTGTGCAGCCTAGAGGGTTGGGAAGGCCACCCGGAGGAAATGAGCCAGTCTGGAAGTTGAGTGGAGTGGGCTACGCATGGAGGGGAGGAGCAGGGAATGGGGGGAGGGTGCTTGGGAGTGAGCAGCAAGGGAAGTCCTGGACTGCCAAGGGGAGGCTGAGCTCAGGAGTGTGGACTTTATGGTGAGTATAACTGAGTGACAAGAAATCTGTGTTTTATAAAGGTCACTCCAGTGGCAGTGTGGAGCCGGATCAGAGGAAAAAGAAGAAAGGCAGGTAGAGGGACACTGTTCCCAAGTCATTCACTTTGGCACCACCCTGATGACTTGTACTCTATTTGGGACCACCTGTGCTGTTACTGACTAGTATTTTTCTTAAATTAGCTTGCTTAGAAAATATAATTGATTTGGCAGGGCGAGGTGGCTCATGCCTGTAATCCCAGCACTTGCAGAGGCCGAGGTGGGCAGATCGCCTGAGGTCAGGAGTTTGAGACCTGCCTGGCCAACTTAGTGAAACCCCATCTCTACTAAAAATACAAAAATTAGCCGAGCGTGGTGGTGGGCGCCTGTGATCCCAGCTACTTGGGAGGCTGAGGCAGGAGAATAGCTTGAACCCAGGAGGCAGAGGTTGCAGTGAGCTGAGATCACGGCACTGCACTCCAGCCTAGGCAACAGAGGGAGATTCCGCCTCAAAAAAAAAAAAAAAAGAAAAAGAAAAAGAAAAAAATAATAATTGATTTAAACAGGAAACTAGTGATAAGAACAAACAACAGGCTGCATGGATCCAGTGCTGGGCCCGGGGTCAGAGGACAGAAACTGCGAAGGGCGGTCTCAAGTGAGGCTGCCGATTCGGGTCCCTGAAGGCCTTGGACCAGGGCACAGAGGAGGCTGCTGGCTGCAGGAGGGCCCTGTGACCTCATGCTGCTCCTCACTTCACCTCCTTCCTTGGCTTCCACGCTTCCATTGCTTCCGACCTCGGTGTCCCCGTCTTCTGTCTCCTCCACTGGCTTTTCTTCCCAGCCTTTCTGTGTCGGAGGCTCCTGGATCCAGCATGGGTCCCATCCTCTTTCCTTCCTGTCTTCTCATGGCTTTAAATGGCCTCTAGGCGTGGGCGGCGCCCAGATGTGAGCTTCAGCCCAGACTTCTCCCCTGCACTCCAGCCTCGCACCCAGAAGCCCACCTGATTCATGGATTTGGATCTCCCATACATCTTGAGCTTAGCACGTCCAAAACGGACTCTTGTTCTCCCCCAAATCTTCTATGCCCCAGGTCTTCCGTATCCCAGGGGATGGCGAATCATTCCCCCAATTGCCCAGCTGGAAACGCTGTGGTTATCCTTGATTCTCTCTTTCTCTCACACCCCATATCCAATTTTCAGACAATCCTGTTGGTCCCACCTTCAAAGCATATCCAGAATTCGGCCACTTCCCATCACCTCACCCTATTGCCCTCGGCCTGCATCATGGCAATGGCCTCCTACCTGGTCCCCATCACGCAGCAGTAGAGAACTATTTAAAAATGTGAGATCCTGTCACTACCCTCCTCCAAGCCCCTCCAATGCATCCCCACCTAGCCCAGAGGAAAAGCCACAGTCCTTACGGAAGCCGGCAAGGCCCTGCTCAATCCGCTCCCCTGCGCCCACTATCTCTGACCGCAGCTCCTGGCTCCCTGTGCCCCTCCAGCCACCCGGGTCCCCTCAAGGGTCACAGAACACACCAGGGTCCCTACCAGGCACAGTCCCACCTTCGTGGCCCCTCATCTCTTTCAAGCCTGAAAGCCTGGCTCCTCCCCGCCTTCCCAGGGCCTGCCTGCTTTACCTTCCAACCAGCCACACTATTTACTTATTTTTGTATTGCCCGTTACCCCAACTAGGAAGGCGAGGAGTTGTGTCTGTTCTATTGACTGCCCTGTCCCCGACGTCTGGGGCCGCGCCTGTCCTAGGGTCAGGTCCGACGCTGGGCATGTGGGGACTCAGTGAGCAGACCCTGGGAAAGACGGCAGCCCGGGAAGGACAAGTGGGGGCCGTCGCGGTGGAGTGGTGCCCGGGGCCGGCCCGGGACGCGCGACTGCACGGGCAGCGTGGGGCGGCCGCGCGGGGAAGTGGCGCCCGGGAGGCTGCGGGGCACAGACATCGCCGAGCCCCAGGGACTGCCGCCGAGGGGACCGCGGGAGCCGCGATGGCAAGAAATCCTAAAAGCGCGCGGCCGCGGTGGGCTAGGAGAAGGGACATTCCGGAGACGGCTCTCGGGGGAAGCCAAGGGACTCGGGTGTGACAGCCTGCGAGAACCGAGAGGTGAGACGCGCGACCGGGGTGCGCGGGGACCAGCAGAGGCGCCCCCGCTGGGCGAGCGCAGTGGAAGCGCGGGGCGCTGGGGCCGGAACAGCGGGCAATGTGGGCACGGGGCGCGGAGGCCTGAGCGAGCGAAGAAGGAGGCGGCTCCACGGCCGGGGCTTGTCGCGGAGGGGATGGCCGGGGGCGGCGGAGGCGGCGGCGGGGCGCGAGCGGGGGCGCTTTCGGTGCGCGCGGAGGTTGGCGGGTGCGCGCCGCAGCCGCAGCCGCAGCCGCAGCCGCAGCTCTCCCTCTCCAGTCAGGGCAGGCGCGTACGGCCGCGAGCCGGGCGCGCAGTCCCAGGCGCAACCTCGCGGAACGCGCGGCTCCCGCCCCCCGCCCCGCGCCGCTCGACCCCTTCAGCCCCGCCCCGGCGCCCCTCCCGCCGACCAATCAGGAGGCGTGACAGGCCTCCCAGCCCCGAGGCCCCGCCCCCAGCCGGCGCATCGCCAGCCAATGAGTGGCCGAGCCCGGCGCCCAGTGCGCGCAGCCCGCGCGGAGCCGGCTCAGAGCGAGAAAAGCGAACCCAACCCGTCTGGGCCGCCGCTCCGGACCCGCAGCCGCCGCCGCCGCCTCCTCCCCCCGGATCGGGTGTACTGTCCCAACCCGAAAGTCCAGTTCTGCGGCCCGGCAGCGGCGAGCGGGCGCGATGACACAGGAGTACGACAAGTGAGTGAGGCGCAGGAGTCCGGCCGCCGCGGGGGGGCCGTGCTGAGGGGCCGCACCTGCAGCGAGAGAGCCGGGCGCAGACCCGAGGCCGCGCGGGCGGGCCGGCGCGGGGCGCGGGCCGGGGGCCGCTGTCCACTCCACGCCGCCACGGCCTCTGCCCCTTAGCCCTGCCCGGCTCTTTGTTCGGTCGGAGCCTCGGGAGGAGAGACCCTGTCCTCGGGGAAACTCGACACCGGAGGGGCCACCCTCCTCCCCTCCTCCCCGGCGAGGTTGGGTCCCCTCGGGCGCGCACCTTGGGGTCCGGGTCCCCGGCGCGATCGGGTGCGGCGCGAGGTCGGGGCACAGCCAACGCCCCCGGGCCTCCCCGTCCCCCTTTCCTGCCCAGTCGGCCTCGGGAGCCCGGTAGGGCTCGCGCCGCGTCAGGACAGGTGGACTTCTCCAGGTAATCTGTGGTCTCAGGCTCGTCACTCGGCGACCTGCTGGAACTTCCAAAACAGAAATGTAGGGAAATGTTGAAGTGCCCCGATGTCCGGGCGTTTTCTTTTCACTCGCTGGCGGTATAAGTGGGAAAACGGCTGTAAGAAGTTATTTTGCCACTTGCATCATTGATGGTAATTACAGATTACCGTGTTTTTAGTGCTCGAGAGAATCAAGAGGATGAAACTTTGAAATCCGGGTGTTAAACGAGAAAGTACTGTACAAGCTAATATGCTTTTTAGAGTTTGTGATTTAAAAGCGTATTTCGACAAATGTAAGGTGGTAATGTAATAAGGCATGGGGGATTAACTGGGCGGGGGAGATTTCTGTATTTTCTTTGCAGCTTTTCTGAAAATATAAAATTGTTCTAAAATTTTTAAAAACTTACTAAAAAACTTACTTAAAAAAAAAAAAGGGAAATCGCACCAGGCCAGTCAGTATATTTCAGATGAGTAAGTTTAAGGTAGATAGGTACCCCTCCCAGTTTCTTAGTTATTTGTGAAGGATCGGTTTTTGTCAGTGTGTTCTTTTTCTGGATGAGATAGATGTTTTGTATGGAGCATCTTAAATGAATTACTCTTGTGTTGTAGAATATGCAGTTAGATTATTGCCTGAAACATATTTCTGAAGTCTGAGAGATCGCTGACGCAGAGTTTAAGGCTCACCTGAAAGTGGTGATGAGCCTTCAGCGACTGAAGCCTACTTCCTGACTGTCATGAGGAAGTAGACTAAGAAAGGCAACTGGTTTTGTGTTTATTTCTTGATATATAGTTTAGATAAGGCAAAATTTCCAAAGCTAACATTTTGGCCTTAGGCAGGCTTTGGAAATATGAAACACCTTCAGGGTGATTCCAAACATAAAGCCATTTCTCTATTTTCTATTGCTTGTACAAATTTGGGATGTGGGTGGGAGAAGAAGGGAAGTTGAAAACTAGCATTAAGGGAATTGAACAGCCAAGTGCTGTCATAGTCTTCGGAAGTAGCTATTACGCTATTATAGCTTAGCAGTACACCAGTAAATCAGTCCATGGCACCAGCCATTCAGTAGCTGTTGTACTCTGGTCCTGATGGCTCAGGGAATGCCACTTTGTATATTTCTTTATTTTCTTCAAAGTTGAGATTTGTGTAAAGCAATCTTCTCCATTTTTAGACAAATGATCTGCTCGCTTTGAACAGCCTTTCATGTTTGTTTTGTGTTAAAATAGTATACCTCCTCAAGACTTTCTTACCAAATGTAACATTTATGCCAAAACTTGAGTAAAAACATTGGCTTTCAAATAACACTTCATTTTGACTGAGGATACCTTGTTGGATTTTTTCCCCCTTTTTTGAAGATGTTCTCCTTTTTCTAAATCTGTATCTGTTCTTAAAGGCCCTGGGTGACTTCCCAAACCCTAACCTTTGTTGATTACTCGAAAAGATAATCAGTCTTTCTACATTCACTTTTAAAATAGGTAGGTCACCTTTAGGCCATTTACATATTTCATTTGTGTGTTGCAATGAGAGCCAGTCCTTTAATTTGCTTGTTAGAATTGTAATAATTCAGAGGAGTTCCAAACATTTAAAATTTATTTTTCTCCTTGAAAATAAACTGCTTTGTTTTGCTAGAGTCACTGTTCCATTTTTTTCTCTTTATTGACTTATTAAATAGTACCAACCAAACAGTTGTTGAGACTGTTTACATTTCAAGTTTTTGGAATTAGTAATGTTTGCTTTAATCTTTTAAATTAAATCTTCTATAAGGTTTCACTAAGATCGCCATTGATTTTTTTGGATTTTTCCCACCAAACTACAGTGTTAAAATGAAACAGTTCTTGTGCAGTGTGGAAAACTAGTAAAGATTTTTTTAAAAGCCAGATTTTCCCACCTATTTTTTTTTAAAAATCTTTTTGTTCAGTGGCTTCGTTTATTGTTGGATATTCTTAAGTGTTTATCTCTAAGATAAACAGTTAACTCCCATACCAGAAAATTATGCCTCTTTATTGATTTACAGTCCCCTTTGGCCACATTCCATGCTCAATCTGCTGGTAATCAGTAGAATATTCTGGCTTTCTCATATACCCCGGAGGATTGCGTGAAGTATCGCTTTTTCTTTCTGCTGCTTCTCCCCTCCCCACTGTGTTCAGGTAGGAATTTTTAAGGCATGGCAGCCACAGTAGAAAGAGGGAATAACATACAGCAGTGTAATGAATGGCACATGCCCTTCTCAAGAGGGGACAGTCCTGATTGTTTGTTGGAAGGGAACAAATATTCTCTTTTCCTTACTGTGTCCTCGTGTTTGTTTATGGAAAGTATTTGAATAGCCTGGCATTTTCTCGGGGATGGCTTTGTTTTGCTTTTTTGCTGAATAGTATACCCTGGGTTCCACGTGTAGGTGAACTGCCAGTTCTCTGGCTGCCTAGATACTTTATGGCTTACTGTGGGACCCATTGGTCTGCACTTACGTGGTTTGCCTTCTGGTCTTGTCTTAATTTGACTCCCTAGGGTCATTGATGAAACAATAGGCTATTTTATAGGAATGTCAAGGAATTGGTAGCTTATGATGCCTTGAAGTAGAAAAGTATGTGTTTTTTGTTTTTTTTTTTTAATTTCTCTGAAGCAAACGGCCAGTGTTGGTTCTTCAGAATGAAGCACTTTATCCACAGCGGCGGTCCTACACTAGTGAGGATGAGGCCTGGAAATCCTTCCTGGAAAACCCTCTCACTGCAGCGACCAAAGCGATGATGAGCATCAATGGAGACGAAGACAGCGCCGCTGCACTGGGCCTGCTCTATGACTACTACAAGGTGGGTCTGCCTGCCTTTAAAACCCTTACAGCAGTCTCCAATGCACTTGATTCAGCAGCATATAAAACAGTCATTTGCTGGTAGAATGCCATGCAAGTTGCTTCTGTAGTGACTATAAATAATTTAATGAGTACTTTGACTTACTGTGGTTCAAAGCTAAAAATCTGTGATTGTAGAATCAAAGGGTTGTTTTTAAAACATGCAAAGCAGTCAGCTGCTGTGGCTCTATCCAGAAGGTGAAGCTACCATAAAAGAAGATGCTAGATATGCCTTCTTGGGTTTGAGCATCTCACTGAAGGTGGTTCTTAGTGCCATGGAAAGTGGGCAGGGCTCATTTACCTTTCACCTTTATTCCTGCGTAGTGAGGATGATTTCCTTTCCCTAAATGATACTACAGAGCCTTTGAAATCATATTCTCTAGTCTAGGACTGTCCAGTTCCAAGATCAGGATATGTTTTGTTGCCTGTTTCTAGAGATTTGGAGTCATCTTAATTAAATATAATCTATACTCTGCATGGAATTTTACATGGTTTTCATTATCTGGAAATGACACTACTGATTTGTCTCATCATCATTGTCCTGATGACACTAGCTGCCACTATTATGCTAGACATGTTACCAGCCTGTGTGCGACTCCTCACTCAGAGGTCACAACTAGGATGTCCGCATCTGGGGCCCTAGTCTGGTCCATGGCTGAGGCCACTGTCTTTCTAATGCAGCGTGCATACCGCTCTCCTTCTGGATTCACCTCTCCATTATTCCTTCTGACCAGGAACACACATTTAGGGGTGGCTACGTCTTCAGGGTGCTACTTAAAACAGCAGACTGAGTTGAAGCACAGCTTTGCCACGGGGCCTTTATCTCATTGTCAACTCTGTGTGACTAACTTGTGTAATCATTGTGTTGTCATCAGTACCTGTATAAAAACAGGATCTGTTTGGGATTACCAGAAGCTTCTCAATGACAGTGTCTTCTCATGAATATAGTGTATATTTTTTACAGTTTATTTTTGCTTTTTGTTTTAAAAACTTTCAAACCTACATAAAACTTAAAATAAGAGGATAATTAATTCCTGAATACCTTTACCCACAATCGCCAGTTGCTAGCCATTGGCTACATTCTGGCACTGTATTCTTTCCTTAATATAAGAAATACAGAGGTGAAAGAAGCCTAGGAGATAGTTTTATTATTAAAATTAGGGTGATTAGCCTGAGCAGCATGATGAGACCCCGTCTCTACCAAAAATAAATAAATAAATAAATACAGAAATTAGCCAGTTAGTACACATGCCTATAGTCTCAGCTACTTAGGAGGCTGAGGTGGGAGGATCACTTAAGCCTGGGAGTTGGAGGCTGCAGTGAGCTGAGATCATGCCATACCACTACACTCCAGCCTGGGTGACAGAGACAGACCCTATCTCAGAAAAAAAAAAATAGGGTGATTATTTCCTAGTATGAGGCCATGTGTCTAACTAAGTTGGGGCTGAGGGATTGAGGTAAGCTCTTTTGTCTCTGAATATGAGCAGAAACTTGTGTAATAACTAATGATGCTAGAAGAAACCCTTACCAGGGAAACATAGCCATGAAGAGTTCCTTTGAAGTGGAAATTATTATATATCTGTTCTTACAGCTTGTTTTATTGACTTACTATAAATTAAGTTCCTAAAACATTAATTATGAAGTTACATATTTTTAACTGAAACTTTTGAGAATGGGAGAAACTTGTTGGTACAAGTTTTGTGCCAGAAAGACCCATGTAATAACACTAGGTATACTACTCCTGTGTCTCATAAGCATATAAATCCTCATGTCTGTCCACGAAGGGTGACAATTTTAGTGGTACTTGTCAGACTTCTTGTGATAGGTGTAAATTTATTTTCTTCTTCTTCTTCTTCTTTTTTTTTTTTTTTTTTTTTTTTAATAGAAGCAGAGTCTCCCTCTTGCCCACGCTGGAGTGTGGTGGTGCAATCATAGCTCACTACAACCTCAACCTCCTGGGGGTGACTGATTCTCCTGCCTCAGCTTCCTGAGTAACTAGGGTTACAGGTCATGCCTGGCTAATTTTAAAATTTTTTGTAGAGATGGAGTCTCACTATGTTGCCCAGGCTGGTCTCAAATTCCTGGCCTCAGGTAGTCTTCCTGCCTTAGCCTCCCGAAGTATTAGGATTACGGACATGAGCCACTGTGCCTGGCCTATTTTCTTTTTCAGATAAACTGAATTATTTGTTTCAGGTCGTTGGGTGTATAAGCATCAGTCATTATTACATAATAATTTTGATAAAGCTTAAAAAGCATATTGTTAATACATGAAGCAGTATTTTTTTTTTTTTTTTTGATACAGAGTCTCGCTCTGTCACCCAGGCTGGAGTACAGTGGTGCAGTCTCAAGTCACTGCAACCTCTGCCTCCTGGGTTCAAGCAATTCTCCTGCCTCAGCCTCCCGAGTAGCTGGGACTACAGGCGTGCGCCACCACGCCCGGCTAATTTTTTGTGTTTTTAGTAGAGATGGGGTTTCACCATGTTGGCCAGGATGGTCTCGATCTCTTGACCTCATGATCCACCCGCCTCGGCCTCCCAAAGTGCTGGGATTACAGGTGTGAGCCACTGCGCCTGGCCAGCAGTGTTTTGTCTTTATTGGTGAAAACAAGGATGCAGGAATAGAATTTTCACTCTGAAAGCCATTTTTAAGCACCTTAGCCATTTTGGAGTGCGCATTGGGGTTAAATCTCAGTTGAGTTGTTTCTACAGGACACTTACTAACGTTTGCCTACTTTTCACTTCCCTTGCAAAGAAAAGAACCAAAAAAGGAATAGAACACTGAGTTAGACTTGTCGTTTGGGTGATGGATGTATGAATCCCAGTGTGTCTAAAGACAGTGATCATATGAAGCCCTCATTTGGATCTTAGAAGAAATGAACGGTTAACATGGCTGTTCCTTCTGCCTTTGCATTTGATCTGAATGGAGGGTGGTAGGAAAGCGCACTGAGAAAGTTGGAAGAGCTCCGTTGTGTTTTCAGTAGCTTCTTCTCTAATGTTGTGTAGATAAACGAGTAAAACCAGGGCAGAGGTATTTCTTTTTTTCTTTTTTTTTGAGTCAGGAAGGGTCTTGCTCTGTCGCCCAGGCCGGAGTGCAGTGGCGCAATCTCTGCTCACTGTAACCTCTGCCTCCGGGCTGAAGTGATCTTCTCACCGCAGTCTTTCTTGTGTAGCTGAGACTACAGGCACATGCTACCACGCCTGGCTAATTTTTAAAATTTTTTTTGTAGAAATGAGTTTCACTATATTGCCCAGGCTGGTCTCGAACTCCTGGGCTCAAACAATCCTCCCACCTCGGCCTCCCGAAGGGGCTGGGATTACAGACATGAGCCACCAGCTTTGGCCAGCGGAGGTATTTTTTTTTTAAGAGATGAGACCCAAACTCCATGACAAAATAAATTTATCATGCCCTGAGTTTATTTGGCATCTCAATAACAGCTGCTTTTTACGTATCAACCAGATGGGTGACTAGATTTTAAGCTCATTGAGGGCAGATATTATTTTTTGTGTGTCCCCATAGCCTGGTGTTTGCTAGGCAACCAGTAGATAAATGAATGATTGAATTTACTGAAAAATAAAAGGCTGTATCTTTGGGTAAACTGTACTTCACTGGATAAGAGCTAAATTCTTTTCATGTGTGCTAATATCAGGTTCCAAGAGAGAGAAGGTCATCAACAGCAAAGCCAGAGGTGGAGCACTCCGAGCCAGATCACAGCAAAAGGTAACATTCAGTGCATAACAGCATAAAGAGTGCAGGGGGAAATGCCACGTTTCTGTAACAGCAAAATGGGAGTTTGTGTAAATGAACAACCACTAGTGAAAGAGATAGGTAAGTTGGACTCTTACTATCTAAATTCAGATTTCATCACTGATTTGCCTCTGTTGCTCTGAAAAGTTCCTTTTTTCTTTGGGTGTAGTAGTTGCCTTTTCTAGGATGAAAGCACTAACTTTCTCCTCCTCCAAAGGGATAGTTTTAGTAATAACTTCAGTATTTGCTTATTTGTTTTTGAGGTTTTCTTTAGAAGGATGTGGCAGTGGTCCATTAAAAAAATTAAGCACCAATGACTCTTGAACAACTGCCTGAGTAAAATTGAATGAAGCAAGTTAAATTGTATTCAAATTCCTGTCGAAATTATTTGTGAAATATTTTAGATTAAAACTTTCAGAAAATTTAATTAACGTTTGGCTAGCCATGAAAAACTTTAAAAAGGCACCTTTTAAATTGTCTTGTGTTTTATTATCAATCAAGGAATAAAACGTATTTAAAGGAAGAATGATCATCACCCAGTATCCCATTATCCTGATGATTGCTTTATTCATTGTTTTGATGTGTATGCAAATTTTATGTAGCCATAGTTGTGTTCACAGATAGGATTTGGTAGTATACTTTCTTCTACTTAGTTTGTTTCATAAACATTTTCTCTGTGTTTTAATCTTCATAATTATCATTTGGAAGAGGATTTGTGGCTTTTATTTTTACTTTTCATTATGGACATTTTCAAACATAATAAAAATAGAGAAACAGTATAAGCCCACATGTATCCATGACCAGCCTCAACAGTTATCAACACACTTCTTCTTGTTTGATCTGTTCTTCCCTCTTCTTCAACTTTGAGATTAATTCATGTTTTTATTTTATTTATTTTTGCTGGAACATTCTGAAGCAAACTGTAAATATCCTTATAATTGCTGCTATATCTAGTTTTCACTATTATGAAGCCTTAAGGAACAACTTTCTAGACTTTTTCCGTTTTAGGATAAATTCCTGGGAGTGAATTTATGGTTCAGGGTTCAAACAGTTTTATTGATCTTGAAATGTACAGAATTCTCAATTTGCATGTTTCTTAAAGCTTCAGCCTATATGATTTCTGGGGGCTTTGAAAATTCATTCATTTTACCCACTGGAAATCATCTTGTATTGCTCAAATTATTTATCAAACCAAAATTTAATTTTATAAAAAGCAGATGTGTCTACTGATATAATGTAACAATAGGTTTTCTTGGGTGAAAGAGAAAGCCAGGCGTGGCGCAGTGGCTCACGCCTGTAATCCCAGCGCTTTGGGAGGCTGAGGCGGGTGGATCACCTGAGGTCAGGAGTTCGAGACCAGCCTGGCCAACATAGTAAAACCCAGTCTCTACTAAAAATACAAAAATTAGCCGAGTGTGGTGGCGCGTGCCTGTAATCCCAGCTACTCGGGAGGCTGAGGCGGGAGAATCGCTTGAACCCGGGAGGCAGAGGTTGCAGTGAGCCCAGATCACACCATTGCACACCAACCTGGGCCATAAGGGCAAGACTCTGTCTCAAAAAAATAAAAAAAAAAAAAAAGGAGAAAGCCAAATAGCATAGGTGATAGGAAAAGTGGTGACCAAGTAATAATAGCTCATACTTCTTGAAGACTGTGTGTCAGGCATTATTATACACCTTTTAGTGTATCATCTCATCTCAACCTGATGAGAATGCATGCCATTATTGTCCCCATTTTACAGATGAGGATTCAGTTACTAAGAGATGAAGTAACTTGCTCAGGTGACACAGAACTTGAACCCAGGCAATTTGACCCTGGCATCTATGCTGTAACCCCAGTTGATCAGATCACATAGCTTCAGGTTTCTAGTAAAACATAGTAATTGTTTTTGGGATTATGGAAAGTACAGCTTGTTAGAGGAGAGCTCTGAGTCCTTAGTATTTCAAATGAAATTTTACTTAGTATGTTTGGATTTTATTTGACCAATAACCATAAAGCCTTTTTCCCTTTATCTAGTAATGGGTAGTTTTGATGTTTTCGGTTTATTCTGTCAAGTGTATTGTTATTGCACAGGACTCAACAGCCCAATGCCATTAGGAAAATAAAAATTGTCAAAGAACTACATCAGCATTGCGTTTGAAAGCAGTTTTCTTTTCTTAAAGAAACAGCATACCAATTGTGACAGAGCAGCCCCTCATCTCTGCTGGAGAAAACAGAGTGCAAGTACTGAAAAATGTGCCGTTTAACATTGTCCTTCCCCATGGCAACCAGCTGGGCATTGATAAGAGAGGCCATCTGACAGCTCCAGATACGACAGTCACTGTCTCCATAGCAACAATGCCTACCCACTCCATCAAGACAGAAACCCAGCCGCATGGCTTCGCTGTGGGAATCCCCCCAGCAGTGTATCATCCTGAGCCCACTGAGAGGGTGGTGGTTTTCGATCGGAACCTCAGTACTGACCAATTCAGCTCTGGTGCTCAAGCCCCAAATGCTCAAAGGCGAACTCCAGACTCGACCTTCTCAGAGACCTTCAAGGAAGGCGTTCAGGAGGTAAGGAAATAAAAACATCTTCCTAAGACGCCTGTGTGTTTGTATAAGTATTGGGTTCCACCTTTTCCTTGTTATGTAAGCGTGAAACTCAGCCTGAAATGAATGGATTAGGAATAAAAGATTTTTTTTTTTTAAGAGAAAAGGCCCATGGGTATAATTTGTAAACTAAACCTATACAACCAGAAGTTATTATCAAGGGTGCAAGGCTAATCTTACCAGCAGCTGAGTTAACAATTATGATTTCAGCTAAGGGATTTGCTGGAGAAAGAGAACCCCATATATAAACTTCTGTTGACCACAGGTAGACTCTCATAGTCTGTTTTCAGCACTTCTCCCAGTGCCAAACAAGCTCCCTGGAGCTCATATAAAATGAGTTATTATGTCTTTGCTTGGTGTTTCCTGGTTGGTAATATAGTCAGGGAGAGCACAAATGCATTGTGTGAAGTTTACAAATTAATTCCAAATAGTTCTGGGGGTTTTCTGGTGATGAATACCTCACTCAGCTAAAAGTTAGCCACTAAAGGTGTTAGAAACCATCCTTAGTGACTTGGTGGGGTAAAGAGCATCCATCTCTGCGTATGGAGTTAGGGGCAGAATCTTAGCCTTTCCTGAGAAAATGCACCACATCTCTTCAGCTGTGGTGTGACCTTGATGCTGTGTCTTAACTTGGTATAATGATAGGGTGACTTTTAAAAGTCATGAAATTTTGGTTGCAGATCCTAGTGTTTGAACAGAGTTGGGATGTGTGTGAAAGACAGAAAAGGGGGTCCTGAGTCAGAAGCACTTAATGGGAGTACCTACACAGCTTGTTGTAATTTACTGGAGTGGCATATAAAAGTGGATTTTTCTCCGTTTTAATTTTTTAAATATTTGTAGAATCAAAATTTTTATTCAAAAATAAATATGGAAAGGATAGTGGGTTGCTGTAAGCCACATACTTTTATGCGGTACCAGAGCTTGGTCTTTAGTAACCATGATAACCAGTTAAATAGTTGTGGCTTATCACATTGATATTTCAGGTTTTCTTCCCCTCGGATCTCAGTCTGCGGATGCCTGGCATGAATTCAGAGGACTATGTTTTTGACAGTGTTTCTGGGTAATAGATGTCTTTTAATTTGATTTTTAATTTGCAGCTTTTATAACTTATTCCTTTCTTGTTAACTTGATAAATCAAAGGTGGCTTTAGCAGGCTTTCCCCTTATCTTACTACTTTTACTGTGGTACGGTCTTGGGTAGAGGACATCTGCTTCAGTGCTTTTAATTTTGAACTCTTTGAACTATGTTTCAAGTTTCCTTAATTCTTGGTGTTGGTGCTTTTTCTTTCTTTTGGATTCTTTATGTGATGGTAGTAGAATGGAATCTAATAGGAGAGATGAGGGGATTAAATTAGGCCTCTGAGGTCCTTTCTGTTACCAAAAATATATAATTAGGTGAGAATTTAGGAGTAATATCAAGTGATAAAAGCTTTTTTTTTTTAAATCAGCCTCACTAATGATAAAATAAATTAAGTCAACTTTTTTCTGAGCTGACAACTTTCTTTTGACCTCACAAAATTGTATCTCACTCTGGGAATATGAATATTTTCCACATTAATTAGGAACTCATATTTTGTTTTATGTGTTTTTTACATGTGTTATATTTTACAGTTTTAAAAGTGTCTAAGATTTTATGGGAATTGAGACTTCCCTTATAGATCTGCCTCAAGATGCAGGAATCCCAAACGGAAATACCTTTAGGGTTTAGGATAGGGGTCAGCTAACTTTTTCTCTAAAGAGTCAGCGAGTAAATATTCCAGGCTTTGTGGGCCATACAACCTCTGTATGTTTTTTCAACTACCCCAGTCTGCCGTTGTGCAAAAGCAGCCGTAGGTAATATGTAAACACATGATGTGGCTATGTGCTAATAAAACTTTAGTTACAAAAATAGGTGTAATCTGCTGAGCCGTGGCCTGGGAAGGTTCTTAAGCAACTTTAGGGGCATATATGAGTGGTAGTGTTAGGTAATAGGTAATGTCGAGAATTGTGGAGTGCCTGCCTATTAAAGACATTTAAATTACAAGTAGAAACAACAAAAAGGTGCTATATAGGCCAAAAGGAATTTAGTCAGAGGAACACCAGCCACCTGTCTGAAACCTCTGCTGGATAAATATCAGATTGGCAGCATGTCTTGTGAGAAGTTCCTTCCAAAGTCCTTTCCACCTATCAGTATCTTTAATATCTTGAGCCCTCAAACTCAGGATGTCCGATTACTGACATCCATAACATCATAGAATTTTTAATCGGCAATTTGTACTTCCACATCTGAGAGACTTGAGAATTTTTAGCTGCTGAGTACTTTTGTTCCAGATTTTCTTTAAATGAAAAAGATAGCAAATGCTATTTATAATATGATGTATAGCAAGCTTCCACGAGAGTAGATTTAGAGACCTGTGACTTTTTTTGTCCTTTAGGAACAACTTTGAATATACCCTAGAAGCTTCAAAATCACTTCGACAGAAGCCGGGAGACAGTACCATGACATACCTGAACAAAGGCCAGTTCTATCCCATCACCTTAAAGGAGGTGAGCAGCAATGAAGGAATCCATCATCCCATCAGCAAAGTTCGAGTAAGTTCTGCTCTTAGTCCTGTTCTCTAGGAAAGCTAGTCAGAGCCTAACATTTCCAGGTCTGAAGCAGCTCTGAATGACTGCCTGAAATTGCAGCTTTAAGCCTTCACTGTAAAATATAGTACTAAATACGTTTTCCAAAACATACTCACCCTTTAGTGTCTTTATGTTGTAATGGATTCTCTTTCACAGAGTGTGATCATGGTGGTTTTTGCTGAAGACAAAAGCAGAGAAGATCAGTTAAGGCATTGGAAGTACTGGCACTCCCGGCAGCACACTGCTAAACAAAGATGCATTGACATAGGTAAGCAGCTCAAGAGCCCGCTTTTATTCCCAGAGGTGCAGCCATCCAGTTTTCTAAATCCAATTATTTTTGGCAGTGATCAGCTTCCTGCCGAAAGCATTTGAATTTTTATGCCAGCTACTGATCTGTTCCAAACACTGTCCTCGGCCTCCTGGAACCAGTGTTCTCACCATTCCTCCCATGCAGTAATGGGACATGTGCCCACGTGGTGGCTTTCCACAGGACACTAGGGCCAGAAGCCATGTAGCTGGCTAATCTGAGAATGTCCCCACTGTTCAGTCTGCAGTTGCTTTAAGGGGTAATATCTTCCTTAAAAGATTCTGATTATTATTTGGAGATGATGGAGGTAGAGAAAAAAACAAGTAAAAGAAAATAAGTAAAAAATGATACTGCTGCTGTGCAGTTGCCTAACAGTCTTCTCTAGTCATGTGCTAAACTGTGTAACCTATCTGTGAGCTGTAGTGGCAAACCTGTGCAAATCTGTATTTACTGAAGTAGCGTTACACAGACCTCTATTCTTGCCATGTATGTAATTTTCTTGTAAAACCATTGTCTGTATCACAGATGGCTGTTTAATATTAGTGTTACTTTTTTTCTTTACCTTTTGTAATGCTCTTGTTGCCTTTTCAGGAGAATGAGAACGCAGTTCTAATTTTGGTTCTACAGAGTAGTTTTGTGACCTTGGGACTGTTATTTAAACTTTTTAGACCTAAATTTTCTAATTGTGACATAATGAGATTGAATTAAATATGTCTAAGCTTGCCTCTATTACAAAAACTCTGTAATTCTTTTTCTTCATATTTTGAACTTCTTCTAACCAAACAAAATGTTAATTTAAGTTGTCCAGAGGTGATAATGTTAAAAACTAGATCTTATTTTGAACTGCTGGGATCCCATGTTGAAACTAAAACTCATGAGTTTTCATTTTCTCTTCCACTGCTTCCTATAGCTGACTATAAAGAAAGCTTCAACACTATCAGTAACATCGAGGAGATTGCGTATAACGCCATTTCCTTCACGTGGGACATCAACGATGAAGCAAAGGTGGGTGGTGAGGTCTGGGCGCCTTATGTCCAGCCATTTGAGAAATGGGAGGAATTTAATGATTTGACAACTGATTTTTGTTTTCCAGTTTTATGTGTTTTCATTCTCAGGTGTTATGAGACTATCCTCTCTGCTTTCTATTCTCCCCTCATCCAAAACAGATCATTTTTGTTGTCATCCTTTGCGTGGAGTCCAGTGTGTGAAACATTGAGATTAAGTGGCACTCTGCCACCTCCTGCCTGTTCAGCCTTGAGTCGGACTCCTCATTTGCTTTGCCTCATTTCCTCATTTGCACAGTGGAGGTGATACCTGTCTCCTCCCTCTGTTCAAGGAGGTGTAAGGAGTAATGAAACAATGTCCATCAAACTGTTGGAGTGGCTTTGAGAAAGGCTCTTAAATACAAGTGATTATTAGTAGTACTCTGTTTCATATCATCACCTTGTAAATATGACTCCTTGTTAAGATTCTTCTGTCTTGGGCTCTTCCCATTGAAGAATTGCCTCCAGTTCAGATGGAGTAACTCTAATTGGCTAGAGTTACTCTATCTGGGCGACTCTAATGGGAGTTTTTGTGCCCTTTAAGAAAAATTCAGCATATTCTTAAGTCCTTTCTGCCTTTCCCCTGCCTTCTTCCCTGTGAGTGTGATCCTTCTCTTCACTCAATTATTAGAGTTCCTGTATTTCTTTCTTTCTTTAGATTACTTTAAAAATTGGGAGCTCAAGAAACTGAATAGAGGCCAGAAGTGGTGGCTCACACTTGTAATCCCAGCACTTTGGGAGACTGTGGCGGGTGAATCACTTGAGGCCAGGAGTTTGAGACCAGCCTGGCCAACATGGTAAAACCCTGTCTCTACTAAAAATACAAAAAGTAGCCAGGCGTGGTGGCACACGCCTCTAATCCCAGCTACACTGGAGGTTGAGGCAGGAGAATCGCTTGAACCCGGGAGACGGGGGTTACCGTGAGCTGAGATCATGCCACTGCGCTCCAGCCTGGGTGACAGAGTGAGACCCTGTCCCCCTCAAAAAAAGAAAAAAAAACTCAATAGAAACATAGGTGATTTTTCAGACAGTTGTTAACAGAAGACTGATCTTTAGTTTTCCTTACAATAATAGGTATAGCATTCTCTCAGAGACCTGGTAGAAAGAAGTGATGTTCATCTTCTTCTCCTTTTTCAGTCTCTTTTTTGCTTTTTCTTTCATTTATTCAATAAGAATTTTAGTAACTTTTAGAATAAGACACTGTATTAGGTGCTGACTATTAGGGTTTCATTTTATCCTGCCCCAGAATGCTTTCGAAAATCATGTGACTGGGTCTTGAGAGCCATGTTCTGCTTGTATTATAATTGCTTTTCTTTCCTATCGTTGTCATCATGTCCAAGACAAACATGTGCCTTTCAGACTGCAGACTCTAAGCAGTTGGGCCCACCAGGCAGTGGGGAAGCTTAGGTGATTGTGGCTTTAGAAGAGTTTTCCTGCCAACCACCTCAATCACATACAATTGTCAGGTGGCTGCATAGTCCAGAGTTCGTTGCTTGGCGAAGCAATAAATAGATAAACTTTCCATTTTATATAATTGTTGTTACAGTTGTTTTGAAATTAAATATCATAATAGGACTCAGTCCACTGGCTACTACGAACAGCCTATAAAAAGTGTTGGCCTTGTGCCCCAGGATGCTTCTATTCGTAAAGCAAAGTGGAGTGTTACTTGCTGTTTGCCATTGGGGCCTCACTGAGAAATTGTGGAGGAGGTGATAAAGAGCCCGTAAGTCCCGAGTTCCCTTTTCCAATGTATCCATGACCTTGGGTTCGTCCCTCAGTTCACTAGCTCAGTCCTTTCGCCTTGATCCCCCAGGAGAGGCACGAGGTTAGAGTGGCCAGCTCTTCTTCGTTGGGTGTTGTCAGGATTAATAAGCGCTTGTCAGAGGCTTGGAGATCTTGGCCGAAAGGCCCAGCGTATGGGCAGGGCGCTTTGTTTGTTTGATGTGTCACTCTTTGGGGTGGGAGTAATGAAAGCCAAGATGACGGGTAGGGATAATGGCTTGTTTTATTCTGAAGTCCTGCAGCATATTTGTATTAGAAATATTGTTGGAGGAGTGGCTTAAGTAGCCTTAATAGCATTGCTAATTAATGTGGGTAAATTCAGTTTCATTTCCCCTTTCAGACCCCTAGCACTGACGTGATTTTAAGCCCTTGCCTGCCGCCGGAAGGGTGTTGTGCCATTTCTTAATGAGGCTGCTGTCTTTTGAAGCTAATATCAGGCAGCATCTTCAAGCGTGTGTTCTAATTAAGTATCGAGGTTTTTTGCTTTCCCTGGCCAACTCGATGTTTTCTGTTTTTATTCTTAAAGTAATTAATGCCTCAAGGCAGCAAGAGCGAACAAGTGTACACGCAGAATCCTGTAGAGTTGTTTTTTTTTTTTTTTTTTTTACTATTTTCTGAAAATATCTACTTTCTTTGCCCATTTTCTTGTTCTCATTTAGGATGCATTTGTTGATTTCTTTTTTTAATTTTAAGATTTATACTTGGCACATAATAATTGTACATATTTTTGTGGTATTTGTTAATATGATTTCCAGTTCTTTCTCCCTCAAAAACATAAGGGTTTATTGGAGCTATGTGGCATTTCCTCCCCTCCCCTTTTAGTGATCTCTAATTTACCCTTTTGGCCATGCCAGGATGAGTAAAACTGAAAATCTGGCCCGGTGTCAACATCTGAATCTTACCTGTAGCTTTTGCTTCTCTGTTTGGAAATGATGATAGTTTGAGGATGTTTTGGGTTGAATCGTGAATGCTTTGGCTTACATTCCACTTTGGGAAAAACACTGACAAAGCTAGGACCCATCTTACACTGCCCCTGTGTGCACTCCGTTCATCACTATAAACATATGTCTGCCATTGTCATGGAAACTTTTGGAAGTTTTGGAACTTGTGAAAATGTGTTCATTTTCAAAGTGGTGGAAGAGAAGGAAGTTGCTTTTCGAAAAGCAGAAATGTCTCAGGAACAGGCCCTTAGTGGGATTTGTCTGCTGTGTAGATGTATTTCATTCCTTTTATTGTCCTCCCACAAAATTAGATTTGTTTGGGTAGTTAAGAGTCAGAGGTCTCTGGACAGGTTAAAGGCCATCAGGCATTCACATTTCATTGTGAAATAATCAGTTTTCTTCCTGATGCATAGCTGAGATTAGCTGCTTGAGGAAATTTTTGCAGAGAGAAGAAGCAATTGCCTTTGAAGCATTAAAAGATGGAGCTCTGGTAAGATGCTGAAGTTTAGGATTTGCAGGACAAGATGAGGGCACTGGTCTCCTGCAGAAGAGAGGCCTAGGAGCTGAGGGGAGGAGTGCGTACAGCGAGGTGGGAGAAAGATATACACAAACTCGGCTGGATCAACGTTTTCTCTGGAGCCAGTGGTGCAGCTTTGCAGGAATTCAGAACTGAGCCCAGCACATATGCGAGAGCCTGCTGTGGACAAGGCGTGGGCTGGATCTAGGCTCCTGGCACTAGTTCCGCAGGCCAGGTAGATAGTGGCATAAGTGTCCCCATTTGTGGGGACAGCCTGAGATCTTAAATATGACATCATGTTTTCTTAGGAAAAATGTTTTTATCCCACTTTAAAAATGAACTTTGGGAACACAATTTATAAATTGGGGCTATTTGTTCTGCGACAATTTCAGTATTTTCCAAACCAAGCGAGTTTAGAATAGGCTGAACTGAATGGGCAGCGCATCTTGGCCTAGAGGGTAATTTCTTGCCTGAGTTGTAAATCTTAAGAGTCTACAACAGCATTGAGATTTGCTGAGTGATAAGAAGCAAGGGCCTCTCGAAGCCTGAAGATCTAAAATAAACAGAGGAAAAAGAAGTTCGGGAGAGAGAATTAACTTCTTTGAGTGCCTGTTATATGCTAGGTGCTGTGCTAAGGTGCCTCACCTATGTCCATAGTGGGGCATGGCTGCCTGCCCAGCACCCGTAAAAAGCACCCAGTACTCTATGCTATTACGTGCTTGGTGCTTGGTCATCCAAATCAGGCCTTCTGAGGAAGCTAAACTCTAGACCTTCATATGGATAGAAAACATTCTTGACAGGGAAGATTACCTAAAAATGTAGGTATTACTATTAATAGAGCAACATTATGGACTCACTAATATAAATAAGAGCACCTTTGCTAGTAAGAATTAATTTATGTTGGATTATATTATAACGTTTGAGTTGGATGAGTAACATTTAAGCACAGAGGAGAAACTACAAACTAAAAAGCTGCTGTACTGGAATCCAGTGAAAACTGGGCCAGCCAGCTCTGAGGGAGGCCTGTGAGCCAGCAGGCACTAAAGGAGGGGATGTCTAGGGGTGGTGTAGGGACACCTTTGATAGAGTCAGCTACCCAGTATGGCAGATGGGAAAACAGCTGCGGTCAAAGGAAATTGCAGGATTTCTCTGATCATCTGTGCATAGGTATGACCTTCATGAATAGTAAGCACACTTTTAAAGGATGTAATGAATCCTGGGAATATAAAATAAGAGGTTTTTCCAGTGGTAACATCTAAATCCTTACACTGTAAGGTGAATTATGTTGTAGCTTTCATTCACACATTTAATTTTAAAAATAGTAACAGCAAGAACTTTCTGCCAGACACGCGCCAAGCTCCCACTGGAATAAGTGGCGTCAGAGAAGTAGATAGATGTAGAGTCTGACTTGGTTTTACTGTGTTGTGCGTTCCATGCTAAAACACCCTGGAGATTTGGGCATTTCTCCTAAAGAGCTGTTTTTGGAACTTGGTTGCTTTGGAAAGTCTTTATCAAACCTTCGGAAGGAAGCTCTTTGTCCCAGTTTGTGAGCAGGTTGCTCGCAGACAGATGGAACTGCGTCTTTTTCTTGATGGCGTGATCTTATCTCTGGGTGTGCCAGAGCCAATTTCAACATACTTTTGTCTCTTCCCAGTTCAGTCCCCGTCCATTTTTTCCCTTCAGTGTGGTGTCTCAGCCTGTGGAGAAGGGGAAGGGGCAGTCAGAGACAGGACAAAATCAGAGTGCCTTGTTCCCTGGGGGAAGAAAACCCTGTCAGATCAGAGGACGCTGTGCTTTTAATTATAATCTATCAACTATAAGAAGGAACTCCGAGGCCTTTGGAAGGGTTGTCCTTCAGAGCCAGATGCTTTATGTCATGGAAAGGCTCATGTTACAAAGGAAAGAGGATTAAAGTAGAATTTGGAGCCCAGCTAAGTACCAAGAAGCTTTTCCATGAGGGAGCCTGTGTTTGGATGGGAAATCGGTATCTCTCTGTTTTGTCTCCTTGTCTCAGCGAAAGCTGACGGAGTTCTTGGTGAGGGATTATTGAGGCTTGTAGAGTCCATTCTGTAAAAGAGGGGTGTAACCATCCTGGTAACCTGAACGTAAGTCTTTCTGCTTGTGGGATGCAGGTTTATGAGTTTAATAAGTTTGTTGTTTTGTCTAAGCATAATATTTGGAATTCATTGTGGGAGTAATTTTTAGTTTGTTTGAACTGAACATATTGCTTGCATTTATAAGAATTCCATTCTAGTGAAGCACCCATCAAGTGTGCCATTAAAATAAGGTGTTGCCACGTTTGGTTCCATTAGGCAGGGACAGGTTTGGTTTGTTTCACAACTTTGAATTTCCAGTGTGATGGGAGGAAGGAGGGGGGAGAGAAGTGAGTCAAACATCCTACTTGCAATTGCAATTAAATGAAGACAGGAGATTTAAAACTAAAGGGCATACTCCCTGGCCTAAATAGAAAAAGATGTCAGGAAGCACTGTTACTTTTAAAATGAAGGAGAAGAGGCTTTTAGTGTCTAGGCAGATCACGAAGCTAACTAGACTGGGCTGGATTATTCATGCATTTCTATCCCTAGACCCCAAGGAAAACTCAAGGTATAGCCGTGGAGGCGTCTGAATTGAGATTCGTTTGATCCCAGGGGTTTTCTCTTATGCAGTTTAACAATACATATCTATTAAAATAAAAAATGAAATGCTCTTGTACCAGAATCGCGATAGTCACATTCCTTTATGGGGAATTTTAGAGTTGTAGCTTGACCAGTATTGGAAATAACAAGAAAAGCTCCTTGATTGGAAATTTGTAGAGAATGCCTTTAATTAGCTGATACAGAATAAAGTATTTAGCAACTGGACATTTTGCTTTGACAAAGCTGCTGTTCTGGGGTTGATTGTGAGGATGATTTTTCCCAGAAACTTCTAATTTTTTTAAAGCTAAGTCTGTTGGACTTTGTCTTGAAAACACGTTCCATGCAGATGTAAAATAAGTACATCGAACCACGGTAGAACTTGGAATCCACAGGTAACAGAAGCGTACATTTGTCATCACGCAGGCCGGAGGGTAACGGCCAAGCGGAAGCTGTCTCTGGACCAGGGAGGGACTTGGCAGCTGAAGAAAGCTTTAGTTTGGTAGTGAAACTTGCATCTTGTGAAACGGGTTTCAAGCACCCATGTCTATGTAGCCTGTATCTGGGCTGTCACTTGAATTCCTTTTTCTTTTTCTTTTTGGTCAAATTTTTCCCCTTTCTCCACCCTGCCACTGCCAAGAAACAATGGACTCCTGTATAGAACTTTTTTGACAGCTTGTCACCTTAACCCTCTTTCTCCTAGGTCCTTCCTGGAAATTCTATCGGTGGTAGCTTTCTTTCTGTCTTTTCGACCACTTTTGCTACTTGGAAACTAAAGCAGAGAGCTTGACTGTGACCTGACATTATTAGTAGTAACTGAACTTACCCAGCATAGCAATTTCAAGGCAGCATGGGGCCTTGGAGTTCAGATTTCTTTTATGTGGAGCTCTTCTGCACACAAGACCCTCAATCCTTTAGTAAATACAGGGAGGGCACTCCCTACATTCACTTAGGGATTTTGCTTTTAGCTTTTCCTTGTAAATGAAAGAGAACTTCTGATTGGAAGGCGGCCTGCCCACCAGATCTTCCTTTCTGGCCCATGGGCTTGCCTCCCCTGTTCCGTGCCTGGTGAGGATGGAATGTGGCCTGTGTGCCTTGTGTCACACCTGCATCCAGTTCTACATATTTCAGAGCAAACATTGTACTTATTTGAGACAACAGGTGCCAAATCACTGTATATGCCAAGTGTCCTTAGGTTCAGCAGCTCCTGCTTACAGGACCGTGACACAGGGGAGAACAGTGTGCAGGTACCTCCAGAATGGTTTTTTTTCTGTCTCTCTTTTTATCTCTGTGACTTTTTCCCTGGCTCCCTGCACTCCACAGAAACCAAGCCCACATGTGGGCGGTGTGGGAAGGCGGTGCTGAGGCAACAGCCAGGCTGCTGACTTGTCCTTGTTTTTCTTCAGGGAAACGCCCCACATAGATGTGGGAAGATTTCAAGTTAGTGCCTCTCTATTCCCACAACCCTGTCCTCCCTGCCCGCCTCCTGCCAATTCTTTTTCTTTTCCCTTGATGGTGATTGGATAGTCTGAGAAATAACACAAATGCTGGCTGCTGCTGGAAGTCTTTTATTTCTTGGGGGTAGCATTCTGCCCTGGGAGAGGCTGGTCTCCTCCCACCATCAGAGCAGGCATGCTGGGGTTCTCTCGGTGGGACTGGGTTCTGCTTCCGAGTCTGTGACTCAGTCCCCAGTACCTTCTTGGGCCTCATGAATTAATGGAGCCCACACACATGGAGGACTAGCAGGGGACCACAAGGCCCAGACAGAAGGAAGGTCATCAGTGTTTGTTTGTTTATTTTGGGTTGGGGAAGGAATGCTATGATGATTGTCTGCCACATCATACTTAGTAAAATGTTCCTGGCTAATTCGACTTTGATTTGTTGGTTTAAACTATTTCCCACTCTACTGGCTTCAGCTGAATTCTATAACTGTATATAAATGTCTTAGAAAATGGTGATTTCATTCTCTTTAGTGCTGTTGGATTCGGAGTTAGAATAAACTACATTATGGGCCTCACATTTTAATTTTGGTTGTTAGATTTCTATGAACTGTCTTTTAAAGCAATCTTTTTGACTGATTTAGAGAATTAAATTAGAAATTTCCCTAGGGTTTCTACATTCAGTTTAGTAGATAGGTTACTTTCTGAAATGATACTATGTTGGCATTTGACTAAGTTGAATTTAAATAAATACAGAGATGGGTTAAAATGATAAAGACTCTCAGAGGCAACTGGGCCTGTGTCCACAACCGCTGCTGCTGTCTCTTGGAGCCACGTCACCAGCTAGACTCATGACTTATGTGAAGTCAAATAGGAAGTTTGGAACAGCCTAGCTATTTGGTTCGAAATGTAGAGACCTTTAATTTCATGCCTCATGACCAAAAAACAACCTGCTCAGAACCGTTTGGGGTTCGCCCTTTTTTCTAAGTTCGTCTGCTTCACCAAACAATTTTTCCACAGGGTGCTTCTCTGGCTGTCTATCTGTCACTGTCGCAGTGTGGTTTTGAGAAAAGAGCCTTGAGGTTGGAGTCAGGAGACTTGGGTCCTGGCCTTGGCTTTGTCACCTGTTTAACTGTGTGTCTTTTGCCATCTGTATCTTCAAAGCCTGAGGCTCAGTTGCAGCTTGACACTGTCTCTTGAGTTCAAAGATATTGAAAGCCAGAGACTGTGTGCTGTGTGATATTCTCTGAAAGGTGAATGTTTTTAGGGTAGGCAGTGAGGATAAGTGCATTTTGGGAATGTAAAACTTTTTTCGGTGACCAACTTTCTGAAGCATCTTCCACAGTTAAATCAACCTACATTACTTTTTTCTTCCTTCTAACAGATATTTTCTTGATATATTTACCAGGCAGTTAGAACTCACTTGAAGCTTTTTAGTTGGGCGTGATAATACACACATGACAGCACGCGATACTGACGTGGGCCAGCAGGCACTCTCAGCTCTGCGGGCTGGTGCTTCCAGAAGCCTGCTGTGGATCATCCTCGGATTCACAAAAGCAAAACACTTCCTCAAAGTATTTTTTTTTTTCTCTCTCTCTCATTATTGACCAATTTGACTGTTTTCTAACATCCAGGAAATTCTATGCAAGGTGATCACTCTGTTGCTACCCTGTGGAAGAACTGGCTTAGGAAATCATGTTGCAGGGAGTCAGCTTCCCAAACTATACATCCATTCATTGAGCGAATTGTTCGTTGCACTTCTCTATGCAAGCACTGCAAAGGAATAAGAAAATGACTGAAGCATAAAGCCTGACCTCAGAGGAGATTACACTCTGTATTCTGGTCCATATTGTAAGTGAGGGTAAAAACATGCTTTTAAGATTTCCAGGGAAATGGACTTTCAGCTGAGGGAATCCCCAAAGTCTTTGCTGGAGCTGCAGAATATTTTTGCAAAAGATGTTTGATTGGGTCTTATTTCTTTTTCCTTATCTTTCCCCTCATAGAGTCGCTGTTGTGAATGTAAGTGGAAAAGGGGCAGCTGGAACAGCTTAGTCTGAGGAGGTGCTTTCACCTTCTAAGGCCTGTGTAGTGCAGAAGCAAGAGCTGCAGACTTGTCTTCTGCAGCCCTAAGTCACAGAGGAGTCTGAAGTCATGGACATTACCACATGTGTAAATGCACCATGAAGGGATAAACCTGTATTTATCAAATAAAAATTGTTAGGTACCTGCAGCTTCTGTAACAGAAAGATAGTCACTGGAGATAGCAATTGAAAACTAAAAGTGAATACACACAATAGAAAACCAGGTCATAGCCTGTGAGGTGGGTTTATCTCTACCCTGGCACTTATCTTGTATATCTCAGTGTATCTCAGGCAGTCTCTAAATACTATAATCTTTTCTGAAATAATTCAGGGAATATAAATAGTCAATTTAAGTATTCAGCAAATATTTACTGTTCAGTATGTGTAAAAAACTGCTTGGCATTTTGGATTCTACCCAGATGACCTAGGGAGTTCAAGTCAGCTTAAAAGAAAGATATAAACACAGGCCAGGCACAGTGGCTCTTGCCTGTAATCCCAGCACTTTGGGAGGCTGAGACGGGCGGATCACCTGAGGTCAGGAGTTCGAGACCAGCCTGACCAACGTGGTGAAACTCCATCTTCAGTAAATACAAACAAAAAAAAATTAGCTGAGTGTGGTGATGCGTGCCTGTAATCTCAGCTACTTGGGAGACTGAGGCAGGAAAATCACTTGAACCCGGGAGTTGGAGGTTACAGTGAGCCGAGATTGCATCATTGCACTCCAGCCTGGGCAACAAGAACAAAAACTCCGTCTCAAAAAACAAAAAAAACAAAAAATAATAAACACAAATAACTTGTGGATTTGGACAACAAGTTACCTAACCTCTAAGCCTTGGTTTCCTCATCTATAAAATGGGTCCAAAATAGTACCAATTTCATAGGTGTTTTTGAGGGTCAAAGAATGGTATAAATGTAGCCCAAATACCACAGCAGCATGCAGTTTTATTTGGCTGGAGTTTAGGAAAGTGGGTCATTCGTCCAGGAAACGTATTTTTAATTGGCCAGGCACTGCCAAGATGCTCTTGGAATGGAAAGATGAGTAATCCATGACCCAAAACTCAGAACTCAGTGGGAGGATTCCACTCTAGTAAGCGCAGGGATGCAGGTGACACGAAGGAAGGGAACCTCACTTGGAATAGGAAGATTCGTCACGCTTCTCAGGTGACCCTCGGCGGGGGGTGGTGGTGGGGGTTCCTAAAGGATAGTGGAAACCAAGCCGGCATGCAGAGCCCAGAATGAGCTGTGACCTTTGATGTCTTCTGAGCCAGGAGCAGTGGGGACTGCAGAGGAAGACCCTGGGGTGCCCTCGCAAGGAGCTTGTCTCCAATCCGTGGGGTCTGTGGACCAAGGGTCTTGGGGTTGGAGGTTCTTTGAGGCTGTGTAATGTTGTGACCCCAAGGGTCTTGGGGTTGGAGGTTCTTTGAGGCTGTGTAATGTGTTTTCAAGTCAGTGATGAGACTTTTTAGTCAGAAGCATATCCTGCATGCCACCACAGCCAAATGCTGCCAAGAGACGTCAGTGCCAGGGTGTGCGCTTAGGTTTGGGGTTGAAGCCAGATAAAGGCCACATGAGGTCTTGGGGTGCTGGGTGATCAGACAGTTTGCAGTTGTTTGAATAGAGTGGCATTTCTCAGACTCAGATCTGGGTATATTTTTAGGGGTGAAACAACTTTTGCCTTTTAAAGAGGATATGTATAGTATTCACATTTGGGAAATACTGTTACAGGTGGTACAAAGTATGGCTGGAAAAGTGGATTGGAGTCACATAAATAGCTTGAATGCTAAAGAATGTTGTCTTTTTCACATAGACTGTGGTAAGCTACTGAAAATGTTTAGGAATACATGATTAAGATTCTGAAGTGACACTAATATTTGGCAATTGCCTAATATTAAGCAATCTGTCTCTTTTTCATTTAATTGCATGATTTGTAGGCATTTTATTGTTTAGGGGGTCCTCTGCTAGAGGTTGGAAGAAAATGTTTAATTTCTGTAACTTTATATTAGCTCTTTTTATTGTTTGTGTTTATTTGGTGGGGGCACTGTTGTGTATTTAAAGTTTTATGAGGATTTGAAACTTGTTGAAATAAGATTTGGAGACCGTATATAGATTTTGTGTGCCCATCGTTTTTCTTTCTCTTATTACTAGTATTTAATTCAGTACTAATAGATAACAATAAACACTGGAAGAAAATTTTTTTTTTCAGACGAAGTCTTGCTCTGTCACTCAGGCTGGAGTGCAGTGGCATGATCTCAGCTCACTGCAACCTCCACCTCCGGGGATCAAGCAATTCTCGTGCCTCAGCCTCCCAAGTAGCTGGGATTACAGGCATGCGCCACCTCACTCAGCTAACTTTTTATATTTTTGTTAGAGACGGGGTTTCACCATGTTGGCCAGGCTGGTCTCAAATTCCTGGCCTCAAGTGATCTGCCCGCCTCAGCCTCCCAAAGTGCTGGGATTAACAGGCATGAGCCACCACGTCCAGCTGGAAGAAATTTTTAAAATGAACAACATCCCTGCCTTCGAGGGACCTAGGGAACTTACTAACTGCAGTGTTACAGGGACAGGAGTTAAACAGAGGTGAATGTTAAGGTTCTCGCTCCGTCCTCCCTGTCCTTGATTCAGGTGATGACCTTGACTGAGGCGATGAGAGTATAGAGAAGTGGCCATTTCCCTAAAGAATCTCATAGTCTGGTGTATTAGTCCATTTTCATGCTGCTGATAAAGACATACCCGAGACTGGGTAATTTATAAATAAAAAGAGATTTAATGGACTTACAGTTCCATGTGGCTGGGGAGGCCTCACAATCATGGTGGAAGGCAGAAGGTGAAAGCCACATCCTACATGGCGGCAGGCAAGAGAGAATGAGAGCCAAGCAAAAGGGGTTTCCCCTTATAAAACCGTCAGATCTCATGGGACTTATCCACTACCACGAGAACAGTATGTGGGAAATCGCCCCCATGATTCAGTTATCTCCCACAGGGTCCCTCCCTCAACACGTGGCAGTTATAGGAGCTACAATTCAAGATGAGATTTGGGTGGGGACACAGCCAAACCATATCATCTGTCCTCACAGGGAGTTTGAGGGAAGGAAAAAGCTACTTAGTCCAACTTGGTAAGTGGTAAAATGGAGCTGTACATAGAGTGAGGTGGACACAGCTGAGAGCGTGAGGGATTCCCTTTGGGCAGATGAGGGGATGGTGATGAGAAAGGGTGTATCCGTTGGTGCTAGGTCTTTATCCATAAGGGAAATGTATGTCAGTAGACAATGGGGGAAAGGGTATTTTAAAATTCAGGGGCAGAGAAAATGAAGATCCCCAAAGTTTGGAAGTGCCTGTAAAGGAGATGTGAATGAGAATGGGCATTTGGAGCTGGATTTTGGAAGGCCTTGAGAATTTGGATTCCTGCCTTCAAACTGCAGAGAACCATTGAAGGCTATTAGTGGTTTTTCCTAGCTAGGCTCTTTCATTTTCCCAAGCACTGAGATGATGCTGCCTCAATGAGCACCTGTGACATTTCACTTGGTCTTATGAACTTACTCTATTTTAGTTTGAAAATCAGGTCTTTAAAAAGGAAACCAGCCAGGCATGGTGGCTCATGCCTGTAATCCCAGCACTTTGGGAGGCCGAGGCAGGTGGATCACCTGAGGTCAGGAGTTCGAGACCAGCCTGGCCAACATGGTGAAGCCCCATCTCTACTAAAAATACAAAGATTAGCCAGGTATGGTGACAGGCACCTGTAATCCCAGCTACATGGGAGGCTGAGGCAGGAGAATCACTTCAACCCGGGAGGCGGAGGTTGCAGTGAGCTGAGATTGCGCCATTGCACTCCAGCCTAGGCAACAAGTGCGAAACTCTCTCTCAAAAAAAAAAATCAAAAATTAGCCACAAATTAGGCAGTGGTGCACGCCTGTAATCCTAGCTACTTGGGAGGCTGAGGCACGAGAATCGCTTGAACCTGGGAAGTGGAGGTTGCAGTGAGCCGAGATCGCGCCACTGCATTCCAGCCTGGGCGAGACTCTCTCTCTTAAAAAAAAAAAAACCTTATCCAAACTGTCATAAAGTTGCTTCATATTTTTTTTTTTTAACTCTAAAGACAGGGTCTCACTCTGTTGCCCAGGCTGGAGTGCAAAGGCATGACACAGCTCACTGCAGCCTCTACCTCCTAGACTCAAGCCATACTCCCGCCTCAGCCTCCCAAGTAGCTGGGACTACAGGTGCACACCACCACGCCCAGCTAATTTATTTTATTTTTTAGAGACAGGGTCTCGCTATGTTGCCCAGGGTGGTCTCAAACTCCTGGACTCAAGCAATCCTCCCACCCACAGGCGTGAGCCACTGCCTGGCCAGTGCTCAAATTTTGAAATTGTTTTATTCTATTCATTTGAGCAAACTATATTATGAAAGTCTTATGGAAATTATTTTCAGCATTATAGCAGCAATGCTACAAAACCATGTAAAATTCTACCTAAATTTCTCAGTGGAAAAAAAATTAAGATTAATATTTGGATGTTGGATTATTTTCTTGTAGTGAATGATAATACAGAATGAGTATTACTGTCATTGTGGTAATTTTTAAACAGTAACCGCCTTTTTGCTAGTTCATGAAAAATAGCCTGATATGTATTAAACATTTTCATCTCTTAGCTCCTAACTTCACCACTTAATGTTTTTTAACTTTTAACTGATGAACTCCAAGTGCTTTGTTCATGCATTCTTTTCTGTGAATTAGGAGATTTAAAAATATTTCTATAATTTCTCTCCACAAATTAAATTCACTTGTTAAAAGTTCATGTTCCTGACTACTCTCGTTAGACTAGACAGTTAGCAAGCTTTACTGGAATTGTGTCTTGGTTTGTGGTGTCGATCAAAGCTCGAAAGGAGTGGGTGAGTTGGGGGTTTTATGAAATTGATTCTCAGTTACTTTCCCTATACCTGCTGTGAAATGAACCTCTGATGGTGATCTCTGTTTGAGCACACTGGGGTTTTTTTTTTTTTTTTTTCGTCTTTTTCCTCCTTGTTTTCTCTTTGAGGACTAACTTGGCAGAAACAACCAAGTGTGAACAGTGTTTATGTGGCTGCCGCAGTGCTTCCTGGAAGAATCATTATAAATTCGTTCAAGATCCGATTTCTTGTTGGTTTCTGTGCTTGTGAGCATTTAGAATAAAAGTCTGTATCAGTTAATCCTTTGATCATGTAAATAATTTTATTTTGTTTTCCTCTCATTTTCAAACTGAGGTTTGAAAACCAAAAAAATTAAATATTTTGAAACATTCTAAGTGCATAAATTCTTGGTCAGGAATGAGGAACTGTCCTTAGAAAAATGGGCTAGACATTTAAAAAGGAATCTTGTAGAGCACCTTGGCCTGTTCAGCGGTTCTTATGTTTGTGGTTAGTTTTTTTCTCTTCCGATAATTTGGGTGGGAATATTAGTTGCTCATCTTTTGAGATTAATGTTCTAATTATCTGAATACAAATGTTTTCTCTCAAAATAAGTGGGAAGGAAGTATGAAAACAGAAAAGATCATCTTTTGAGTTCTTAAAGTTTTACGTCAGAGATCTTCACATCTTTCTAGAGAAGGAAGGTTGTACATCATTCAGCCTACTCCGATTCTGAAATGGGGCTTTTTAAGCGTGCGTGCACTCCCGTGTGTTTTATGGAGGAGGAGTTGGATGTGTCCTCATTCATCTTACTTTTTACCTCTTTCCCATCCTCTGTAAAGATAGTGGAGTGCTTTCTGTAATCACACTGATGATTTGTCTGCAGGATAAGAACGGTCCGAGCCTGGTTTTACCTGGATTTGGGTGAATAGCCCTGTGGTCTTGCTCACTCAGGGCTGCCCGTTAGGTAGAATCCATGTGAAGTGTTAAAACTGAGGAACAAAGTGTGCCCATCTTGTTGCTCCCAGTGGACCCAAGGGAGAGCTCTGGCTTGTGTTTCTACACTCGCCATATGTGTATGCCAGCAGGTTTTTAACATTAAACAAAACTGTTTAGTTGTAGACTAAAGAAGGCTGCCCTCCTGACCATAAAGCTCCCCGGAAGCTGCACTTCTCCCTCAGAACTTACCTGGTCCCCTCCATGAGTGTGGGCTGCGCTGATGGGGACAGTGTGTTTCCACAGGCGAGTGACGCATGGGCACAGCACACACTGGATGTCTTGCCAGGAAGTCGCTTATGCAGAAAGTGGAAATACTCAATTACAAACAGGGAAATACGCCTCCTCCCTATTTACTCCGTCGTGATGATGTAAGGATAAATTAATGTCCAAGCAACTTAGAGGATGGTTTAGATCAGTGGTCAGCAGATGACAGCTCTGAGGTGCGGGCCAGCTAGCTGCCTGCTTATATAAATCAAGTTTTATCGAAACACCACCACACGCATATCTGTGGCTGCTTTTACACTATTATTGCAGAGTTGAGTAGTTGCATATGACCTACGAATGTGAAAATAATGTCGGGCCCTTTACAGAAAAAGTCGCTTCTGATTTAGATAAGGTTATGAAAAGATATTTTATATATCTACATTGTACTTATTCTTAGCTATACTTATTTACTACCCAGTATGCATTTTCCTCCTTTTATTAAAAGCATGTGTTAAGCATATGTTATGAGCCAGGCGTGAGACATAGAGATGATTAAGACAGGGTCATCTCAAGGAGGTTGCCATTTAGTGAGGAAGACATCACATCATGCTTTGTCCTGTGGTTCAGAGTTACAACTGTAGCCTTCAGCTGAACACACAAGTTCATCCACAAATGCAAATCCCTATGAAATCAAACATAACATGAGTAATAAAAATAAGCGGGAGAGTTTAATGCGTGTGTAATTGTTTTTTTCTGGTTAATATCTTCAGAATTCTTGAGTATTTGAGGATTTGCATGACCTTATTGAATAGTAGGGTTGAACAAAATGGCTTTAATCTAGATCTTTCTGTTGATTACATGAATATTCTTATTTGATAGGGCTGTGCCTCTGTAAAAATTTTGTTTAATGTTAAAAACCTGCTGGCATACATATAAATACATATAAAAATATCTTAACTCTTTAAGGAAAGGAAACCATGTGTTGGAACTTGCTTTAATAATCTCAGAGTTTTGGAGCCAAGGTAGACCTTTTGTGGATCACAGTGTATAAGCAGCTAGAAGACTAATCACATTACCGCAGTGGTTTCTATCTTGGCCAATCACTCGAATTACTCGAATATGGTAGGGAGCACCAAAAAAACAGTCCCAGCATCTAGAACCCACTCCAGGACAATGAAATCAGAATCTCTGGGGTGTGGCCAGGATATCCGACATCCGTATGTTTTAAAGTCCTGCCAGGCGATTCTAATTCAGTCAGAGTTGTGAGGCACTGTTGTACAGACAGGATTCTGAAACTTTAGTGTGCATAGAATTAGCTGGAGAGCTTGTTAACCTCCCCCTCCACTCTCCCTGAGTTTTCGGATTCAGTGAGTCTGGGGTGGGCACCAGGATCTTCATTTCCAACAAGTTCCCTCATGCTGATGCTCCTGGCATCACACTTTGAGAGCCATTGCCATATGAGATTCTTAAGTTTTACATAAGTAGTTATTGTGATGACTTTAACTGGCAACTTACATGGTATTTTTAAACTAATATGACTTATAAAAAGGTGATAGGTAAATGTGTTACACAAAATTATTCTCACCAGTAAAAACAGTATGGATATAGGATTCATCCTTTGTCAATATAAGTATATAATCACAGAAGTCCAGAGGTGGTCATCTAGAGATCCACGAACTCACCCTACCCTTTCACAGGCAAGGACCCTTGCACTGGGTGGCAGCGCTAGTTAGGGGCCAGCTCAGATGCTTTGATGTTCAGACCTAAGCTGCTTCTGTTGGGCACGTGGCTCCCCTTGTAGACTTTGGGTGAGGGTTAAACCCAGCACGCATGTCCCCTCTATGCCAGCATGTCCCCTTGATCGTCTGTGTTCTTACCTTGGATCCTTTCCTAAGAGCAGGGGCATCGTGAGCACCGGCCCCATCTTCTCTTTGGCATCTTTGGCCCACTGCTCCATCTCTTATGTTCCTGACCTGCAGTGCTTACATTTCACAGCTTTGTCACTTTCTCCTGGGATGTTTGTGTATTTATCTAGGCAAGGTAGCATTTTTTTTTAATGCTGAATTAGGACCATTGTAAACTTTCCTTAATACATTTAGAAAACTGCCAAGTTTGGAAAGAATTGATTTTTTAAAATAAGAGAGAAATGTGTATCAGTAGGAGACCACAAACCATCACGAATGCACAGTAGCATGGGCAAAGCTGTGCCGAAGCTCCGTGTTTGCCCCGATCCTGGGATTTGGCCCCTGCTCATTTCTTTTTTGAATAGAAACTTGAAACTGGGAAACCAGGGGAGGTTAGGTTTTGGGTTGGATTACTGTGAAATCTTCTTATAAAGGGAATATCACTTCCTGGAATCGTGAGGGTAAAGTCGAACTTTCCCAGGCAGCTGTTTTCGAACTAGGAATTGAGCCACGTGGCCTAGAATGACAGAAAAAAATCAGATTTTCCATTTGGTTATAAATTGAAAACTATATGGTGGTTTGGTTACTTTGTTAGTTGTTTGCATGGACTTTTTTTTTAAACCTGAATGCATTCCACAGACTCTCCTTACCTCTGATTTGTGGATTTAGGGATTGTACTTGAAGTGTTTAAAAAAAAAAAAAAATGTGGCCGGGAGCGGTGACTCACACTTGTAATCTGAGCACTTTGGGAGGCCGAGGTGGGCGGATCATGAGGTCAGGAGTTTGAGACCAGCCTGGCCAATATAGTGAAACCCTGTCTCTATTAAAAATACAAAATTAGCCAGGTGTGGTGGTGCAAGCCTATAATCCAGGCTACTCAGGAGGCTGGGGCAGGAGAATCGCTTGAACCCAGGAGGCGGAGGTTGCAGTGAGCCAAGATAGCTCCATTGCACTCCAGCCTGGGAAACAAGAGCGAAACTCCATCTCAAAAAAAAAAGAAAGAAAAAATGTAAAGTCAAAGCACATATTTTCTGTAATGCTGTTGAAATTTATATGTGCCACTTTTGCTTATATATCTAGATCTAGGTATTCTTTAAATTAAAGCTATTTACTTATTTACTGGAAATAAGTTTAAGTGGAAAGAAAAATCATAGCAGGCAGGATAAGGTACTGTGCTCGGTGTTAGAAGGGACACCGTGTAGAATTATGGACCCGGCCTGCTAAATATTTACAGTCTAGTCAGGGAGATAAACCATGCACATATCAAAAGGCAAATCATCCCAGGTAGGAGATCAAAGCCAGCTAATCGGGGAAGATGTTGGTTTGGGAGATGTATTGGGGTGTGAAGGGGAAAGCCCTCCGATGAACTCCAATGCATTGCTTTCTACCTTGGGACAACTTTAAACACCATCGTGGGCTTCATCTGTGCAAGAAGGACCATGGTCCCTTTCCCTGTGTGGTGATTTGGTGAGACAGTGCCTGACATGCCCAGCACAGGTCCTGACGCCAGGCGCGCAGTGTGTGGTTCCTCTGCTGTGTGGCCAGCCCCGTGCTGCCATCTGCGTGCTTGTGACCATGTGTGGGGTGGGACTTGGGCCGGCCTTACAGATGGAGACAGATGGGGAGCTGTGGAGGCAGGTCTGCCTGGGAAGCCATGAGCAGGAAGCGGACTGAGGTGAGGTGGGAATGGATGTGCAGATTGTGTTCAGGGATGGCGAGGAGACTAGCCTGGGTGGAGGGTTTGTGAAGGGACAAGATCAGAGATGACTTTTAAATCTGTTAACTTGGACAAGTCCTTCATCCTTCATCTTTTTAGGATGTATTGGTCTTTTCCTGCTGAGAAACAGTGTGTAGCCTAGAATGAGGGTAAAACCTCGACCTCAGCATGCCTTCTAGAGAGCTGTCTTTGTCACCATGATCCTGACTTTCCTCTTCTCCCTCCCTTCCTTCTCTTTCTTTTTTTACTTCTTTTTTTTTTTTTTGAGACAGAGTCTTGCTCTGTTGCCCAGGCTGGAGTGCAGTGGCACGATTTCAGCTCACTGCAAGCTCCGCCTCCCAGGTTCACACCATTCTCCTGCCTCAGCCTCCTGAGTAGCTGGGACTACAGGCGCCCGCCACCATACCCGGCTAATTTTTTGTATTTTTAGTAGAGACAGGGTTTCACTGTGTTAGTCAGGATGGTCTTGATCCCCTTACCTCGTGATCTGCCCGCCTCGGCCTCCCAAAGTGCTGGGATTACAGGCGTGAGCCACCGCGCCTGACCTCCCTTCCTTCTCTTTCATCTTAAAGTTCTTATAGCTGGGCCAGGCACGGTGACTCACTCCTGTAATCCCAGCACTTTGGGAAGCCAAGGCGGGCCGATCACTTGAGGTCAGGAGTTCGAGACCAGCCTGGCCAAAATGGTGAAACCCCCTTCTCTACCAAAAATACAAAAATTAGTCGGGCATAGTGGTGGGTGCCTGTAATCCCAGCTACTTGGGAGGCTGAGGCAGAAGAATCTCTTGAACCCTGGAGGCGGAGGTTGCAGGGTTGCAGTGAGCCGAGATTGCGCCATTGCACTCCAGCCTGGGCAACGAGAGCAAAACTCCATCTCAAAAAACAAAGTTATTATAGCTGCCCCCCAGCCCCATTATAACTTAAATTTCTCCCCATCTGCCCTAGTTCAGCCAGTGACACCCAGTGCTGCTCATGGTGGACCCATTCTTGGTTTGTTGACCCAGGGGCTAGAAGGAATCTTCCCCTGTCAGCTCACAGGGTTGGGTCTGAAATGGGCCAGTCTTAGTTTTAAAAACTGTAATTCCAATAATGTCCACTATGTGGTGCACATGCATCCGAAATAAATTCTAAAACTAGTTGAAAGGGAGCTAAAGAACATTTTAAAAATCCACAATGATAAAAAATAGTGGGGAAATGGCACGTGTTTATTTGCTGTACACTAGGTTCCTCTTAAGTACAGCTTCCAGTGTCATATTCATAATGTGACCCAGCTTATTTTAACTTTTGAGAAAATGTACTGGGAGATAACTGATTTGGAGCCCAGGAGAGGAGAGAAGGGTGTGACATCTTCTGCCTTCCATTTCGAAGGTGGGGGATCTCCCTGGATGGGTTCTCGCTGGCTTAGTGCATCGCTCAGGCACATGCTAGCGGCTGGAGTGAGTGTAGCCGGTGCTAACCTACTGCACTTGGAAGTCATCTTTAAATATTGTTCTTGTGGGCTGGGTGTGGTAGCTCCTGCCTGTAATCCCAGCACTTTGGGAGGACAAGATGGTAGGATCGCTTGAGCTCAGGAGTTCGAGACCAGCCTGGGCAACATAGTGGGACTCTGTCTCTAAAAAAAAAAAAAAATACAAAAATTACCTGGGCATGGTGGTGCACACCTGTGATCCCAGCTAGTTGGGAGGCTGAGGTGGGAGCATGGCTTGAGCCCAGAAGGCAGAGGTTGCAGTGAGCTGAGATCACACCACCACACTCCAGCCTGGGCGACAGAGCCAGACTGTCTCAAAAAAAAAAAAAAAATTGCTCCTGTGGGAAGTGGTGGCTTGGGCACTGATAGGAAAGCAGACTTTTGAAACTGTGGGTTGAGAAGCTCAAAGTCTGGTTTAGACAGTTTCTCTGAAGTAATTTCATGATTGAATAGTAGAAACTGTTGCTTAAGGAATTGGATTCTTCTTTTCTCTCATGGAAATAGAGCCACCAGCATAACATCTTCCCCGGTTATTCTAGGGAGTTTTGACCACATCTGTGTGGAACTTCTTGAATGAGGAACACATTCCTGAGTGTTTAGTGATCGTTAAGTTCTCAGCCTATTAACAGACTTTACCACTTTTGTCTTAGGTTTAATCTGGGCATGTAAAGAATCCAGTTATGTTTAAATAAAAGACCCTTGCACTGATATTTCCATACCTAGAAAGGAGTATGGAAATAATTGTAAATTACAAATCATTCCTTGAAGACTGGGCCCAGTGTGATTTGATAACCAAAAGATTAATAAGAACAAACTGGAAAGAAATGAGGACTGTTTAGTCTGGATGGGCAAAGATTGAGAGAGAACTTTATTGGAATCTTATAAAAATTGTGGATTAGAGGAACACTGATGTCATAAGTTCTAGAATATGAGGACACGGAGTACTACAGGTTATCCTAAGAGGTGGTGTCAATGCAAATATAGATGGATTCCCAGGAAGTTTTTACTAAGTTACAGGACAGCTGCAGAGGGAACTATGCTATTGGTAATTTGGAAAATGACATCAGGAAAGCTAACCAGCCTCTTCCTCTGTCCTAGCTGATATTAAATAGGGATTCTGGAAGGGAACATGAGCAGAGGTTCAGAGCTGCCGACTCTTCCTCCTCTTTAAGGTCTGCTATTTCTATGACCAAAAGCAGTTTTAAAATAAACCCCTGATCACCTCTTTCTAAAAACCCTTTTTTAAAAAATGAGAAGCTGAGCTTCTCATTTAAAATAGACTTGAGTAATTTCAGTGATGTTAGTATTTTCATGAGCTGTGCTAGGTTTGACTTGGTGCCTGTTGCTTATGGAACCTTCTCTTCCCTTTGCAGGTTTTCATCTCTGTGAACTGCTTAAGCACAGATTTCTCTTCCCAGAAGGGAGTGAAGGGGTTGCCTCTTAACATTCAAATTGATACCTATAGTTACAACAACCGCAGCAACAAGCCTGTGCACCGGGCCTACTGCCAGATCAAGGTCTTCTGTGACAAGGTAAGGTCGGCAGGGATGCTCGGAACAAGTGTTTGAGACACACTCATGGAATAAAACCAGGGGCTCTTTAATATTTAATGTCAAAATGAGAATATAGCTGTTAATATAGAATAACTTTTAAAATTATTTTTATTTATTTATATATTTATTTTTGAGACAGAGTCAGGCTGGAGTGAAGTGGTGCAATCTCAGCTCACTGCAACCTCTGCCTCCTGGGTTCAAGCAATTCTTGTGCCTCAGCCTCCCCAGTAGTTGGGATTACGGGTGCTCACCACCATACCCGGCTAGTTTTTTGTATTTTTAGTAGAGACGGGGTTTCGCCATGTTGCCCAGGCTGGTCTCCAACTCCTGAGCTCAGGTAATCTGCCCACCTTGGCCTCCCAGAGTGCTAGGATTACAGGTGTGAGCCACCGTGCCCAGCCTTTATCAGAGATGAGGTCTCACTCTGTCATCCAGGCTGGAATTGAGTGGTGCAATCACTGCTCACTGTAGCCTCAACCTCCTGGGCTCAAGCGATCCCCTGAACTCAGTCTCCTGAGTAGCTGGGACTACAGGCACATCCCATCACACCTAGCTAATTTTTTAATTTTTTTGTGGAGATGGGGTCCTGCCATGTTGCCCAGGCTGGTCTTGAACTCTTGGCCTCAAGTGATCCTCCCTTCTTGGCTTCCCAAAATGTAAAACAGCTTTTTTTTTTTTTTTTTTTTGAGACAGAGTCTGGCGCTGTCACCCATGCTGGAGTGCAGTGGCACAGTCTCGGCTCACTGCAGCCTCTGCCTCCCAGGTTCAAACGATTCTTGTGCCTCAGCCTCTCCAGTAGCTGGGATTACAGATGCACACCCACCATGCCTGGCTAATTTTTGTATAGAGACAGGGTTTCGCCAGGTTGGCCAGGCTGGTCTTGAATTCCTGGCCTCATGCGATCCGCCCACCTTGGCTTCCCAAAGTGCTGGGATTACAGGTGTGAGCCACCATGCCTGGCCTAAAACAGCTTTTAAGTATTGTTTTGGTCTTGCAAAGACACATTATATAGAGATTTTTAAAATTACGTTTTAACGGAAAGATTAGAAGGGTTGATAAGTACGTTTTGTTGGGCATGTCTGATAAGTAAAGGAGGTGCACACAGGACCCTCTGAGCCCAGCTGCTGGAAGTGTAGGCAGTCACCCCTGCACCGGAGCTCTTCTTTAGCTGTCTCTGTCCGTGTGGCTGAATCACAAAGGGCTGTGCCTTCACAGCCCTCTTCCCCAAAGGCCCTTCAGTAAGCATGGGGAAGGAGAAGTGCAGATTCTTCTCTACAGCCACAGGGAGGCAAGAAGAGAAAGTGCAGGGCCCAGAGGGATCTCTGCATGACCTGTTTTCCCTGGTGTGGCTCTTTTTTATCTGGAGAAGAGAGGCTTACTTTTGCCCAGTGCAGAGCCAGGGGCTGAGCTGGATTCGATGCAGGGAGAGTCTGGAAGGTGCGTCGAGTCTTGAGGGGAAGGTTTGTGCTGGCTCGGAACTGGGGAGCAACTGTGGATGAGTGGATGGTCCATTGAACTAAGACAGCAAGATCTTGAGTTTTTCCTTCTCAAAAATATTGAACCTATTTTTGGCAGGGAACGGGGGCAGTTCTTTTCATCCTGTTAGGGGAGCTTGTCTTTTATTGAGATTTTTAGAAGGGGCTAGGTAACTGGAAGTATGTTTGCTGTCAGAGGCCTGGTCTGTCACCCTGGCTTTTGCATCAGGTACACAAAGCGCAGTGGCTGAGCACAGTGAATAAGCCTGAGGCCTTTTTCGGATTTTTTGGATGGTGTTTACTCTTTGTGTGGCATTTTGGTGATTTTCACCTTCCTGGGTGCTCGACATTTTTGTATTATTGTGAATCTCCTTGGATTTTGTCCTGAAATCTGGTTAAGTTGCTTGGAAACCATTTGCTCGTTAAGATCTTATGTCTGTGATTTGATGGGCGGGTCTGGAGCTGTGCTCAATGTCAGGCTAATCATTCTGCGCTCCTGGGCAGGATTTTTCAGAATATTCTACCAAGTGCCCTGCTCATTACAAGTTTTTCCAGTCATATTATTTCCATGTAATAATCCTCATGACAGGGATTTCCAGTCCACCCCATATGGTGGGAACAGGTACTGTTTCTGGCTGTATGTGAGTTTCAGGCACTGTTTCTCTGATCTTTTCGGATGTCAGTTCCCAACCCTGACCCCCAGGCTTGGGCAGCTTCCTGGTACCTGTGTACCTGTTGGTACCTGGCCACGTACTGCAGTGGGGCTCACTGAAGATCTCGGAGCTCTTTCCTCTTTGGTACTTTGTCCTGCTGCCTTGGTCTCTGTGGACTTTCAGCTCTGCTCAACCCTGGGCACCTGGATTGAGAATGCACGAGAATTCCCATGCCATGGCCTGGGAACTCTGAAGGCAGCAGCCAGCATAACCATAACTTGCCACGGGTTCCTGTCTCCCAGGGATCACTGTTCTTTAGTTGCCTGCTGGTCAGGGCCTTCTCATTCTTGTTTCATGCATTTCATCTGGTTTTTGTTGTCATTTCAGGGTGGAGGGTAAATCTGATCTGTGTTACTCCATGTTATGTAGAAGCAGAAATGCCGTATTCTTCATAGATACGCAGATAAATAAGGAGCAACAGTCCTATTTTGTAACAGGACTGCACCCTCCATCTTTTGAAGGAGGGTGGTGTTTATCATCAGAATGAAGTTATGGTTAGACTTGTTAGAAGGGACAGAGACACCCAGACCAACTTCATACAATAATGGCTAGGAGATTGGGGATATTTGCCTGTCTTTCTGTGTCAAGGAGGAACTGTTGTGTCAATGTTACATAGCAATTTTTATAAGCAGGTTGTATATTTACTATGTTGGTATGCTACCACCTTCTAGAAAAGGCAGAAGGTGGTTTTATATTCTGTTTTTAAAATGTGGTCCTTATTATATAATAATGCTAAGATCAGTGGGATTTTTATTGCCTCTTTTTGCTATCAGCAAATTGATTTAACAGAAAAATAAGCTACCAGTTCATCCTTAACTGGAGCACTATGTAAAGAAATCTGTACCATCCAGAAATTAATTCCAGTAAGTCAAGCAAAATGATTAAATGTAATGTTTTTAAATATGCTTCATTGCCTGATTTTGGGTTGTGTTTGTTAGTAATATGGTTCTTTTGAACATTGTTGTTGTGGGTTCAGCTGCATGGTACTATCAGTCTTTGCACAGTTGATACACAGAGTACATGAGTGTCTTTTTCTAGGACTATGAGTATACTTTTTCTCTTTTTTCTTTGAGGGAGTCTCACTCTGTCACCCAGACTGGAGTACAGTGGTGCGATCCCGGCTCACTGCAATCTCCGCCTCCCGGGTTCAACTGATTCTCCTGCCTCAGCCTCCCGAGTAGCTGGGATTACAGGCATGCATCAACACGCCTGGCTAAATTTTTTTTATTTTTAGTGGAGACAGGGTTTCCCATGTTGGCCAGGCTGGTCGTGAACTCCTGGCCTCAAGTGATCCACCCACCTCGGCCTCCCAAAGTGCTGGGATTACAAGCGTGAGCCACCCCGCCCAGCCCACTTTTTCTCTTTTAAGTAATGATGCAGATTTCTAGTTCCATCTTCACTTTGTGAATTCTGCTTGGTCAGATCTGCCACATGGTTGATGCCAGGCCCTTGGACTGAATCACAGCTTTCATGATAACCTTGGCCATATAGGAGAGTATACTCAAGAGTAGGGCCAACTTGGGTTTTTTCTTTCATTTCCTTTTCCTACTGGACAAAGGGAAAATACCCTTGTGTCTTTGCAGGCATGTGATATACTCACAGATTTTCTCAGCTTTCATTTAACACAACCACATCCACTATAAGGAGAAATTTTGCTTTTTTTGAGACAGCGTTTCGCTTTGTCACCCAGGCTGGAGTGCAGTGGTGTGATCTCAGCTCACTGCAACCTCCACCTCTCAGGGGTGCAAGCAATTCTCCTGCCTCAGCCACCCAAGTAGCTGGGACTATAGGCGCCCGAGTCCACGCCTGGCTAACTTTTGTATTTTTAGTAGAGGCGGGGTTTCACCATGTTGGCCAGGCTGGTCTCAAACTCCTGACCTCAAATGATCCACCCACCTCGGCCTCCCAAAGTGCTGAGATTACAGGCATGAGCTACCGCTCCCGGCCGGAATTTTGCTTTATTTGTTTTTCAAATAAATGTTGTTCCCTGTGATTTCATAGAATTAAAAATAATTTTAAGACTAATCTTTTTAGAAGAAACTACTATGATAAGCCTCATGAATATAGTAAGTAATGGGAGTTCCTGTCCAGAGAAGGGAGAAAGGCTTCTTCCTCCATTGGTCAGGATAAGAGTTAAATATTTTAAAGAAGATCAGAAAACAGAATCATATCTTGTCTTCTCTTAACCTACAGGGAGCTGAGCGGAAAATCAGGGATGAAGAACGAAAGCAAAGCAAAAGAAAAGGCAAGTGTCCTGACCCCAGCTCCCAGTTGAATGCCCGTAAGTAGAAATGGTCCCAGCAAGCTTCAGACCTTTTCCATTGAGAATGGTGGCTGGAGTTTGCACGCAGAAGATAGTGGGTGTTCTTCCTGTTCTGCAGTGTGGCACCGCCTCTTCCTCAGATCAGCAGCAGATGCCAGCTCAGCGGGGGGTTTTCCTGAGGACTACAGGATAGATCCCTGGGTTTTCCCGACCTCAGCGTTTTTGGCTCTCAGTTCTAGTTCAGACTCCTGTTTCCAGTCTTGAAAAATGACAACACGTTCTGCGTGAATCACTGTTAGAATTGGGACTTGTCTGGATTTTTTAAAGTAATAATAATGGTCTTGAGAATTCAAGATGTCTTAACTCCAAGTAGAATCATATTTTGTATCTAAAGTATAGTATTTTAATATTTGCAGAATCTATAGGGCTTCTGTTTGGACATTTCACCAGGAAAGCTTTGTTTTCTTTTTTTTTTTAACTGTGACCAGTATTCATATTCACAAAATCTTGTATCTAGAATGAAGAAAGTGCTGCTCCGTGCCTGTAGGGTTCCATCTGTAGTACATGGGCTTCTGGCATGCTCTTTCGAATGGTCTGTCTGGCGCAGCAGACATTTGCCCTGCAACACCTTAGTCAGGATTCTCCTACTGGTATCAAAGTGCAAACTCCCAGTCCAGTGACACTTCAGAGAGCAGCTGACTAACTAGGAGACCTCATTACTGAGTACTTCAGGGCCAGATCATTGGGGAAGATGGAGTCTCTAACTTACTAAATTAAAATTGGATGGGCATGCTTACACTTCACCTCATTGTCAAGTTTCTTGATATGTTCTGAAGTCAATGGGTCCATGAGTGTTGGAATGTAAATTATTTAATGAGGACAGCTGAGATGAAATTTCTTCCAAATTATGTCTACACAATTATAAATTGTAGTCTTTCCAATGAAAACTAAATACGCTGTGCCTCTGTCGCACATCTTCTGTGGATATGTGTCTGTGTGTGTTTGAAGATACCTTTTCCCTTTTGATTTGATAAGACATTCAGTTGATTTTAGTGGAAATACACACAACAAATACCTTTACATAAACTGGGATTCTTAGGCAGGCAGCGTGCCCTGTTGTATCCTACAGAGTGCTACACTTGGAGCGTCTTACGCAGAGGCGAGCGCTCTGTGGCCTGCATCCAGTCTGTATGTAATCCTTTGACCTTGGCTTCCTCTTTTTTAATTTTTTTTTTTTTTTTTCAGTTTCTGATGTTAAAGTGCCACTGCTTCCCTCTCACAAGCGAATGGATATCACTGTTTTCAAACCCTTCATTGATCTCGATACTCAGCCTGTCCTCTTCATTCCTGACGTGCACTTTGCCAACTTGCAGCGGGGCACTCATGTAGGTAACCAGGATCCCAGGGGAGGTCACCAGGAAGGAAGGCATGGCAAAAGGAAATTCTCTGGCATTATTCATGGGAAATAGAAGCCAAAATTGAATGAGGTTTGACCAGTTAGTCAGCTCTTTGGAATATTCTGCTGGGGTGACATGATGCCTGTGCAATAAAAATGGTAAGCATCGTTGATTTGAAGGTGCAGTGCAGCCTGTCAGCTTTATTCTGTTTGTATTCATTCATTCATTCGTTCATTCTTCATACCTACATATCCTAGCTCATTTAAAAGATTCTAGAATAGTAGCATAATTTGGAGTTTCAGCCTGTGATCTTTTAAAATTTAACTTGGGGGAATACCTAGGTTAAGCAGCTCTCATAGCATAAGAACATCCGAAGGCTTTTCTCACGGTTGCAGTTACTGAGCCGTCCTTGCCACGTGTAGTTACCAATGGCCATGTCTTAGCAACTAAAGCTAAATTTTAAAAAACAGCCATGGCCTGTTTTGTGGAAAAGGCTTACAAGAGATAGGAACTTCAGTAGAATGAAGCATGGTTTTATGCTGAGTGCAAATAAATATCAAAAAGACAGTCTTTCATGCACTTTGTAGACAGATTTATAAGGACTAAAGATTTGTCAGAGTTCTTGGGGCCGTGGCCAGTACGTTTAGTTTCTAATGGGAAGCTGGAGGTGAGCAGGAGTTAGCACACTGTTTTTGTGAAGGGCTAGGCAGTAAAGGTTTTCGGCTTTGGGGACCCCATGGTCTCCACTGTGCTGCTCAGCCCTGCCGCACTAGTGCACACATGGCCATAAGCAGCATGTGAATGAATGAGCATGGCTTTGTTTCAGTAAAGACTTTATTTACATAAACTAGCTTTAGACCAGATTTGGCCCAACCATTGAGTTAGAGGAGTTCAAGACATCTGTAAGAATCTGTTATTGAAAAATAAGGTTAAAGGATTTTATATTAGATTGGTCAAATTCAAAATTATTTCCATTTTAGGAATAATTCATTTATGGTCAAACATTTTGAGCATACATTTGAAAAGCAATCTATTCCTTTGGTCTTAGGTCCTTCCCATTGCCTCTGAAGAATTGGAAGGTGAAGGGTAAGATTTATGTTTTGTTTTGTTTTGTTTTAATAATGGAAACAATCTCAAACTTGCAGAAAAACTGCAAGTACAGTACAAAGAACTCATTTTTCCCTGAGCCATCGAGGATAAGTTGCCAACCTGATGGCCCATCACTCCTGAATATCGTGGTATATATTTCCTACCAACAAGGACATCCTCCTGTGTCACAGTCAAGATTAGAATATCAACATTGCTACATTAGCACCAGTAATGTCCTTTATAGCAAAAAAGGATGCAGTTCAGGATCACACATTGTAGTTGGTTGCCATGTTTGTTAATCTTCTTCAGTCTAGAACTAAGCCACTCCTTAACTTTTCTGACCAAACATTTTTGAAGATTACAACCAGCTGTTTTGTAGACTCTTCTCAGTTTGCATGTGTCTGCTGCTCTCTCATGGTTAGATTCCAGGCCTGGCAGGGATGTCATAGAGGCCAGGCTGGGTTCTCCGTGTGTCCTAGCAGATGGCGCTTGATGTCAGTTTATCTGTTACTAATGGTGTTCTTTGGTCACTTGATTAAGCTGGTATCTGCCAGCTTCTCCACTGCAAAGTGGCTCCTTTTATAGTAAGTGTTGTCTGGGGAGGTGCATTGTAGCTTTGTAAATATCTCATTCCCCATCAAACTTTCAGTTTACTCATTCATTTATTGCTATCAGTATGAACTCATAGTTTCCTGTTTTATTCAATAAGTTGTGATTCATTAGTCATTTACTTTGATGCTCAGGTTGTCCCAGAATTGGGCTCTGCCTTCCTGTGCCGGGCAGCCCCCTACTCACGCTGCCTAGTGGAGGGGGGCTGACACTACCCCTCTTTGGGCCATCAGAACCTTCTTGATGGCTCTGGGACTTTTTCAACAAGGCAAAGATTCTTTTTGTTTTTATTTCATTTTACTTTTAGAGACAGGGTCTTGCTCTGAGGCCCATGTAGGAGTGCAGGGGTGCAATCACAGCTCACTGCAGCCTTGAGCTTCTGGGCTCAAGTCATCCTCCTGCCTCAGACTCCCGAGTAGGTGGGACTACAGGCACATGCCACCATTCCCATCTAATTATTATTATTATTATTGTAGAGATCCTGGTCTCAGGCAGTCCTCCCGCCTCAGCCTCCCTCTTTCTGTTATCTACCCTCAGAAAGGTGCATCCTGATGGAGAGAGCCAAGATTTCCATGGGAAGTTCATTCCTCAGCATCCCTCTTCCCTCATCCTCCATCCATTCCCAGGGCTTAAACCATCATACTGGGGACAGTCATGCCCCACACGTTACCCATTGTGCCTCTCTTTGAAGGCGAGGCCTGCACTGCCCCTTTGATTCTTAGTGTTTCAGGCTTGAGTCTTGCAGGCACTTTCACTAGACGGCTGCTGTGTGCTAGGAACTGAGATGGCAGAGTCTCGGAGGCTCAGCCTCTGCTCCTGAAGTGGCCATTCTGCTCCAAATCCAGCACTCCCTCCCTTCATTTTCAGTTATTTACCTCTTCTCTTGCTCACCGTGACACCACCTGCTGGACCCTCCATGCCAGGTGCCCCTGGTAGCCAGGCGTTCGATCTGAGTTTTTCTTTCCTCAGACTCTCCTTCGTCTGTTCTCACCTTTTGGCTTCCAGGACACCACCATATTTTAAACCCGTGGAATCCTGTGCTCGGATTATACCAGCCTCCTTCCCCTGTTTTTTTGTGCTTGAAGGTCCTCGGGTCCCCTCCAGTCTTGACCACACACTTTGGGTACCACACTCAGTCTCACAGAACTTTCACATATTCCCTCTTCTCTGCCGTGTAAAATTTAATTCCTTAGAGCTGAACGATCAGGACATTCACGGTAGAGCCGGCTTCCCGAAATTTCTAGATATGGCTTCCTGTGGGCCATTCTGTTTGAGCCAGGCTAGCCCTGCGTTTTCCTGCTCACACTTCCTCAGTGTTTTGAAACATCATCTCCTTTGTCACTGCCTGTACAAGGTTATCTCAGATCCTACCTCCTCCATAGAGTGCTTCCTGAAAAGAAGCACCCGACAGCCAGGCGTGGTGGCTCACGCCTATAATTCCAGCACTTTGGGAGGCCAAGGTAGGAAGATCGCTTGAGCCCAGGAATTTGAGAACATCCTGGGCAACATAGGGAGAACCCATCTCTACAAAAATAAAAAAATTAGTTGGGCATGGTGGTGTGCACCACTTGGGAGGCTGAGGTGGAAGGATTGCTTGGGCCTGGGTGGTTGAGGCTGCAGTGAGCTGTGATCCATGATTGCACCACTGCACTCCAGCCTGAGCAACAGAATGAGACCCTGTCTCACAAAAAAAAAAAACCCAAAGCGCCTCATCTTCAAGAAGGCAGCTTTATCTAATGAGAGTGCAGATACCTGCAGGGAACCTGAGTGTGGTCCCATGTCTGCCTGTAAATATCCATGAGCCCTGGAGTCAGGATCTTCCTTCAGCCTGATTTTTCATCCACAAATAAGGAAGCTGGACCAGATAAAGAATGAAAGTCATTTTAAATCGAGTTCCATGATAGGCTCTAAAACACCTTATGTTGATGCAGCTGGTTAAGTTGAATCACTAACGGCATATTTTGGATCACTGCAGCTCTGTCTTGAAAAGGGGGCCGTATGGCACAGAAGATGACTTTGCTGTCCCTCCTTCTACCAAGCTGGCCCGGATAGAAGAACCAAAGAGAGGTGTGTTGGTTTCCATTTCTTAGTGGGAGTTTTAAATCAGAAGTGAGTTCAGAATCTATCAAAAGCATAAATGGTTCAAGCACATTTTTTCCAGTTTCACTTGCTTGGGAATTCTTCCATCAGACTGACATCTAGCTTGAGCTAGGACTTAGAGCAAAGTTCAGAGAAGCCGAAACCTGTGTTCCTTAAGACAGAATTGATATTGGCCGATGCTTGTCATCCTTGATGTGAATGTGGTTTTTATTTTAGCTGGTACCATGGTCTGTTTTCCTCTTTTGCTCATGTGAACTGTATCCTTTTTTTTCTCTCTTTTCCCTTCCTTATTACTGGTTGGGGATTGATTAGTGCTGCTCTACGTTCGAAAGGAGTCAGAAGAAGTCTTTGATGCCCTGATGCTCAAAACCCCATCTTTGAAGGGCTTGATGGAAGCTGTAAGTAGGATCAACTCTGTAATCCCCTGTACAAAATGAAAGGACAAGTACATAGGATTTCATTGAAACACTTTATCAGTTGATCCAAATCCTTCGTCAGACCTTCTGGAATCCCTGACACCTTTCTGGAGTCGTCGTGCGTCCCACATTTTACCCTCACCCAGGGGTCTTAACTCACATAGTCACTCAGTCATACCTGTTCCACTGAAGTGAATGCATCTGTGATGGCCTATGAAATAGTTTAATTTTTATATATGTGGTTAAAGGGAGATTGCCATTTAGCAAACCACTTAGAAGCTAACAAAATTGATTAAAAACTTCATACATAAAAACAGTGGCTCCTCAGTCTACCTTTAAAACTCCCAATCCTAGGAAATTACCGAACTTGTATCAAGACGTCACTACAGCCTATTGCAGAGACAGCAGACGTGTAACCAGTGATGGCCGTAAGTCCGTCTTACAAGGATCTCAGCATGAGGCTGGAATAAACTGACCCCATGCTCCCTGTGGGGATATCAGTAAGAGAGGAAACATGGAAGGCTGCTGTGTTAATTTCCCGTTCCAGCTGTGCCCTGGAAAAACGCATGTCATCAGCACTGAGTGCAGATATTTACCAGCCTGTCTCCTAGAGACCATAGAGACCTTTAAGCTCAAAGTGTGTCCATAATTGGGCCAAAAGCATCTACCCCAGCTCCCTCTGATGACTGTAGTGTGTTGAATTCATTTAACACATCTTGATAAAGGGCTTGCTTCATGCCAGGTGCTGTGGCGGGCACTGGAGTTATGAGTGTCAGTGACACAGTGCTGAATGGAGTTTATTTTCTAGTTAGGAAGACACAGACACCAAAATAAGCAAAGAAGTTGAGGTCATTTTTCAGGTACTGATGAGTGCAATGAAGATTAATAAAGCAGGGAGATGGGGCGTGGGTTTGGGAAGCTGCTGTGCGGTCTCTCAGCCAGGTGCCTCAAGTCCACGGGTGTCACTCAGTGCATCCCTGCCTGCCCACAGCACGGGCAGCGCCGTTCCCACTGTCGCTTCCTGCCTCCTGGGATGTCCCCTGGGTTTCTCTCTTCTTGCCTTTTGATGACCCTTCATCATGTCTTAAGAATCATGCAAACTGGCCAGGTGTGGTAGCTCACACCTGTAATCCCAGCACTTTGGGAGGTAGAGGCAGAAGGATCACCTGAGGTCAGGAGTTCGAGACCAGCCTAGCCAACATGGAGACACCCTGTCTCTACTAAAAATACAAAAAATTAGCCAGGCTTGGTGGCAGGCACCTGTAATCCCAGCTACTTGGGAGGCTGAGGCAGGAGAATCACTTGATCCAGGGTGGTGGAGGTTGTAGTGAGCTGAGATCCCGCCACTGCACTCCAGCCTGGCATAGCAAGACCCCATCTCAAAAAAAAAAAAAAAAAAAAAAATGCAAATTCTGATTACAGGGAAAGAGGAGAGTGAAGAGGATGCAGAATTACTGGGCCAGCATAACTCTTCATGGCTCACAAGGAACTCATAACAGGTCTTATATGTCAGAACACAAAGTATTATCATCCACTGGTACAGAAAAAAAAAAGGGTTTATGTGGTGAGAACTCGGAGCTGGGGTCTGGTCTGAAACACATGTTTGGAAGGTTGGTGGGATCTGCAGGTTCGCCACCTGAGGCTCCGTTTCTCAGCGCCACCTTGAGCTTTGCTCTGTGGCTTGAGGTGAAGCTAGTGATGTCAACCTGAGGATGGTCTGGATGACAAGTGTAACGTTTGATCTAGAGTGAATCAGCTGTTTGTCCTTGGAGCAATTCACCCATTCTCTTTAAAAATACTAAAAATAGCCTCTGTGTCCCAAAAGGAAGACAGCCACAGCTCCCCAGAAGCTCATTACAGTGAGGGGCAGCCGGGCTGAGGAGAGGTGGAGGCCCCCAGCACACAAGCTGGGGCTTTTCCATGTCTTTGTGTCTGCGTTTTTGAAAAACAAAAAGTCGAGTGACTATGCATATATATATATATATTTGTTGTTCGGTTTCTAAAGCCTTGATACAGGGTTTTGTAATTATTTTTCTTTCCTCTTTTAGATCTCAGACAAATACGATGTTCCCCATGACAAGATTGGGAAAATATTCAAGAAGTGTAAAAAGGGGTAAGCAGCCACTGTGTCCTGTCTACCTCGGAAAGTGCTGATGCCCCCCGCAGTGCTAGTGTGACGCACCCCCCAGTGCTATTGACACCCCCCAGCACCAGTGTAACACACCACGCATACTAGTGACACCCCCCTGTGCCAGTGACACACACCCTGTGCCAGTGTGACGCGTGTGCATTGTGCCCAGTCCAGAAGCAGCCAAAGAAACCTGGGTGCTAGAATGTGGCTTTTCTAAATTATATACGAAATTACTTAGATAAAATTGATCTGCCTTGAGGAGATCTTTGTGTATTATTTCTCCAACTCACCTTCTTTGCCCTCATGCCTGGCAGCAGTGCCATGGCTCCACACTCCAGGGTGTGTGGCCAGCGCCACTGAGGATGGCCAGGGCAGCACCTCCGTGTGTCGAGCCTGTTGGAGCCAGGCACTGGGTTGGGCACGTCCCACGGTGCTGCACTTGGTCTTCACGTCTTCTTTCTGAGCTGGTCTTAGGGCTTGTTCATAGTTTATAGACAGGTGGCTGAGGCTCAGAGTTCAAGAGGCTCTTCGGGGCTGTGGTTGATATCCCCTGCCTCTGCAGCCCGTGCCCTGCTCTGCCCACCTGCCCAGGATCCTATTTCCAAGTTATATCACATTGCTGCTTTGTCCAGAAATTAGTATTTTTAGTGTTTTTTTTGCCTGTCTATGATGTTTGGCATGGATAAGCAGTGGCTAGCATATGAATTTTTTGGCTTAGTTTTAAAACAAATTCTAATGGGAAATTTCTAGATGGTTCTAGTGGAAAGAGTTGGACTTAATAGTAGTTAATTTATTTTTGGTTTTTTTTGTATTCTTTATTTTTGTTTGATAATAGTAGTTCATTTAAACTTTGAGGCTCACTTGCTGGAGTGTGTAATTTGTCAGGGGGCTGTGACTTCACATCATGTAAGTTAATGTTATTGATGTGCTTTTGCTTTATTCGTTTAGAGATGGTTTCACTCTATCACCCAGGCTAGAGTACAGTGGTACAATCAGAGCTCACTGTACCCTCGAACTCCTGGGCTCAGGCCGTCCTCTCACCTCAGCTTCCCAAGTAGCAGGGACTACAGGCATGTACCACCATGTCCAGCTAGTTTTTAAAATTTTTCTGTAGAGGCCGGACGCGGTGGCTCACGCTTGTAATCCCAGCACTTTGGGAGGCCGAGGCGGGTGGATGACGAGGTCAGGAGATCGAGACCGTCTTGGCTAACACGGTGAAACCCCGTCTCTACTAAAAAATACAAAAAATTAGCCGGGCGTGGTGGTGGGCGCCTGTAGTCCCAGCTACTCGGAGAGGCTGAGGCAGGAGAATGGCGTGAACCCGGGAGGCGGAGCTTGCAGTGAGCCGAGATTGCGCCACTGCACTCCAGCCTGGGCGACAGAGCGAGACTCTGTCTCAAAAAAAAAAAAAAATTTTTCTGTAGAAATGGGATCTTGCTGTATTATCCAGGCTGGTCTCAAACTCTTGGGCTCAAGTGATTCTCCTGCCTCAGCGTCCCAAAGTGCTGGGATCACAGGTATGAGCCAAGTACCATTTACCAAGTGACTACTATTAAATACATGCTGGAAATAAGAATCATAAATAAGCTAGTATATTTCATTTTCCAAATGCTGTGATATAAATATATCACCTGATTTCCTCCTAACTCAATTCTCTCAACAATCCTATAAGATAGGTACTATTATTATCCCCATTTTATAAAGGAGGAAGTTGAGGCTTAAGGAGATTTAAATAATTTGCCTCACATGCCGCAACTAGTAAGTGGGAGAGCTAACAGTTAAACCTAGACCTGACTCCAGAACCAAGTGGCAGTGAAGTTGGTTTTTCTTGTCCCTCCCGATCTAGGATCCTGGTGAACATGGACGACAACATTGTGAAGCATTACTCCAATGAGGACACCTTCCAGCTGCAGATTGAAGAAGCCGGGGGGTCTTACAAGCTCACCCTGACTGAGATCTAAAGGCCTGCGGGCCACAGCTCCCCAGGAGTTCAGTGCAGGTGTTTCTAGATCTTATGGTTTGGCAAGTGCAGGTAACCCCAGTCAGCCATGTCGCCAGCACAGGTCTATGTCGAGGGAAGGGGTTCCTTGCAGGTTGGAGGCGGGGCTGCATCTGGCTGGGGGTAGCATTTAATCTATTGCATTGGCGTTTTCAGATGAAAGAGAAATCCATATACCATTATGTTTGAATTTCCTGATATATACAGGATTTAAAGTGAAAACTTTATTCCAAGAGTTAACAGAGTCTCTGGGAAGCTTTAGGACATCTGCTACGTTACTTATCAAAATATTGGGATATCTGCCTTGTGCCTACAATGTCGTGGGCCTGCTCGCTAGCAGGAGTCAGAAAAGGCTTGGCTTTAAGGATGTCGTGCCCTTGCCTGAATTCAGTACAACTCCACTGCCTCACGTTAGCGGGAGCGCACCTGAAGAGTACAGGGGTGAGCCCGCTCTCCCCTACCCTCTCACTCTCCAGCAGATGTTTACTAAACAGGGCATGTTACTGAAATCTTCCTTTGCGACTTTCTCGGACATATCAACTCCTTTCTCATGAAGAATTTTAATGGGTTACAGTATGAAATCAGTTAAGATAAAGCTGCATTGTATATAAGTGCAATATATTTTTGAAGGTCTGTAAATGTGTACATACATGTCTTATATAAATATATAATATATAAATATGGTGTCTGTGTACATATAGTGAAGATACGCAGTAAGAGCTACCTTAAAGACTTTCCCTAGACAAAGGTTAAGTTATTTTTGATCGTGTATACCAAGCAGATAGAATACTGTGCTTAGTGGAACTCGCTAAAAACCTTTTTCTCTGTTTTTCCAAACACAGTCATTCTGTAGCAGAGCAAAACCTTCTCAAATGACAGAGATTCTGTTTGCTGTTGAGAATGTTGTTACTTGGATTTCTGCACTGTTTAACAAATGAAGTAAAAGAAAAACACTACTGCAATCATGTCTTTTGTTATGCTAGTATCAGTCAGATGCACTTAGAGTGAAGAAACACTGTAATTACAGCACACAGATTGCAAGTATTGCGTACCAAGTGATACAACTCGAAATGCAGTTCTCATCTTCCTGTTTTGAGAAATGATTATTTTATCACGCATCAGAGCCTTCGTGCTTTGATTATCTGGTATGTTAACAATTCTAGAAAACATTCATGAATTCATAAGAATACGTTACTGTGGCAGGGGAACATTTTGTACACATTTAAGTATATAAAAATACTAAAATATGTAATTTTATAACAAAGTCACGGGTATCTTTAGGTTCAGGGAACTAGACTAGGTCATTTGTGTAAATGGACTGGTAGTTACAGTCTTGGGTTAAAGTATTCTAATGAAGTATGGGAACTAAATTGCTGGTTTTCTAAGATAAGATATGGGATATGGGTCATATAACTTTTATATTTTTTATGAAATTGATTTTGTCTTGTGTGTTATTTTTAATTGTGTCATTGAAGATGTATTTTAAAACAAAGGGATTAAATTTTATATGTCTATTTCGTAATATGTCATTTCCTGTTTTTCAATTTGACTTTGCATTGCTCAGTAAAACATGAGAGCTGAAAAGCATCTCATTGTTAGCACTTTCTGCTTATTTCTTAATGTGTGCGCTTAGGTTGTTTTCTTCATGTTAACTTTTCCTTACTGATGCCTGAAATGATCCACGTAATTGTTAAGTCAGGGATCCCTGAATGATTTTCCAATTCTTACCAAAATTTAACCACTAAAGCTGAAGGTAAATGCTTTCATACCTAAAATCTCAGTATGCTTAGTGTTTAAAAGCCTAACAGAAAACATTTAGTTAAAAAATTTACCAATATTTAAATCATCAGAATCTCTAAAACAGGCGTCCTGAACATATTCCAGGGTAATCCAGGGCCTAAATATGATAGACGCTAGGATATATTTTTAATGGATACATGATCAGATTAATGAAGTTAATTCCCTGTTAGGGCTCCTGGGACATCTGCACTTTTCACAGTAACCCTCGGGCGAAAGTCGAGACTCTCCTGCAGCCTGGGTTCCCGTTCACTCAGTGGTTCCAGAGTCCAGCTCCACACAGGAAGCCTGGGGACCCAGCCGGCGCATCCTCTCCGTGGGAGCCCTTCCTCACACCGTGGGTTTCCTTCACCCCCTGGCTTCCTGGGACTTACCTTTGCCTCAAAACTCATCTCTTCCCGGGCCTCCCCAGGGCCATTACCTCTGCTTCCTCAGCCCAGCACCCACTCGCTGCTCTCACAGCTCCAAGTGCTGACAGACACCTGCTGGCCCTCTTCGCAGCCTCTCGTTTCCTGGAGATTAGGTTTTGGTGTCTTAGTCAGCTTTCGATCTCTGGCACCCAAACCAATGCTGGTTACATAGCCGATGCTCAGTGAATGATTCTGTAATGATAAAGTAACTAGTTTATCATAGGAACTGCCTTCAAGTAACACAGTCACTTGCAAAACATCAGCAAGGAGTGTTTTTAGACATTACAAGCCCAGAAATCAGTCGGGGATGGACTTGGACCAGTAGGCCACAGAGCAGGACCAGTAGGTGGAATTGTCTGGGACTCAGGTGTGTGCCACTGTGCCTGGATTTCTGGCCTGGATCTTTGCAGTAACCCAACTGGACTCATCATTTCCATCCCTGGGCCCCTTCGTTTTATTCCTAATCTAAGAGCCATGATGATTCTTCTAAAATATAAATTAGGACTCTGCTCAGAACCCTGCAGTAGCTCTCTGCTTCACTCATAATGTAGACGGGATCTGTCCTCCGGCCACTGACCTCAAATTACACCATAGCTGAAGGTCCTGCAGAGTTAGGCCTGCTGAGGTTACGTGATGTCGAGAGCAACTGTGGGCATTCGGGTAAAAAACGCCTTTGACTCTTAGTTTTCCGTTGCTGAAAGTCATGTTGGAGACGTTTGCCCAATCTTGGTCATGTTTCCAAGAAGAAAGACTCGTTTTATGAGCCCCATGGGATATTGATGGTATTAATAACAAGATGAGTTGAAGGCTGAGTGTCAGGATTGCCATTCTTAGCAAATACTTCTTTCTCCCTATTAAAATTCATCAGAAGCAGTTCACTTGCAGCTGGCAGGGCCAACGATACACCTTCAGTGTCCCCCCTCGGGCTCTCCTGGATTCCTCAGCCCGGCATTCACTATGTGAGGGGGTCTGGTCTTCAGCAACTGTGGTCACCTTTCCAGCCCACAGGGCATCAGTCAGCCCATCCCATTGCTGAGAGTGCAGGAAAGACCTGGAGAGCAGGGGGTAGCATCTTCCCCAGACAGCATTAGGAGGTTACGTGAATGTCAAAGGGTATAAAATAACCCCTGCAAAAATGCAGAGGCCACCTTAGTAACATTTCTAGGGGACCAGCAATCTGGGGCATGTAACAGATCCCCTCCAGGGTGAAGGACAAGTGTTGCCTGGGCCCTCCACCCGCTCCAGCTCTTTGTTCCCCGCCACCCCCTACTCTCCAGCCTCCTTCACCTGCTGTATTTTTTCCCATCACATTTATCACTCTCTAACCTGTTATCTATTTTACTTGATTATTGTACTTACTGCTTGTCATTTGCCTTCCTTTGCTAGAATGTTCCCTCCACCAGAACAAGGTTTTTTGTCTGACCTGTTTGCTGACAAATCCCAAATGCTCAAAATATGCCTGGTACCTTGTAGATACTTGTGTGCATACCTTCTATTAGCCCTCCAGGTCCTCTCTCCACTCCTGTGCCCGGGAGGCTCGCCTGTGGGGCCCACACCAACCCCTGTGGGTTGGGGAGAGATGGAAGGAGAGCAAGGTCAGGTATCGATTCCCCACCTCTCACAGGCCTCTCAAGCAGGGTGTTCCCGAAGCCCACTGTGCCTCCTCTGTAGAACTTTCCATGTCCTCGCAACCACGTCTTATCCCCTCAGGAATTAGCTGCTGCCTGCTGGAGGGTAGGACACTAGCCCTGTATGTTCCCCTCCATTCCCATCTTGGGAAATAGTCCCTTAAAGAAGCCCTTCTTGAATTATCCTCTTTTGAATGTGCCATGTTTTTGTGTCGCAATCCTGGTTGATACAGTGGTCAATACATTTTCACCAACTGAATGAATGAATGATGTAAGTTCTGGTCTGAGTCCAAAGGTCTCTTAGTGCTGAGTATCTTCTATTGGCCTTTCCAGATCCCCTCTCCACCCTTCTCCCCGAAAGGGTCACCTGTGGGGACCACACCAACCCAGAGACTAAAGGCCCCTTAGTCTATCCCACTCCCCACCCAGTTCTCAGGCCTTCAGACTCTGACTGACACCACCAGCTTTCCCGGTTCTCCAGCTTGCTGACAGCAGATCTTGAGGGGACTTCTAGGCCTCTAGAATCATATGAGCCAATCCCCACCGTAAATAAATACAACATACTGGTTGTTCCCCCAGAGAACCTAGCACAGATGTGGTTCCAAAAATGGCTTCAGACGAACAGAAGTTTTCCAAACTGGTTCTGAGGTTTCCAGAACTGGCTCTCTAAACGGATTAGATTTAAAGGTGCTAATGACACCATTTCAATTAGTAAAGAGAACAGCAGTAGTCCATGGTGTGAACTGTTTATAGTAATACACAAAATATCTGTATTGAATACTCCTCATCAACCACTTGTAAAAAGCAGGAAGCTAAGTGATTCTGTGGATGAGAACTTCAAACATTTTTTTGAAGACTAAGAAATATAATGGCATTGGTTGGTTGGTCCTAATGTCACCAGACAGTGGCAAAAAAAGATAAAGTCAGGGATTCAAATTCCCACCCCAAGCCAGCTATGTTTCCCTCTGGCCTCCCCCTCCCATGTCTGCATCCTGTCGTGTCCAGAATTGGTGGGTTCTTGGTCTTGCTGACTTCAAGAATGAAGCCATGGGCCCTCCCGGTGAGTGTTACAGTTCTTAAAGATGGTGTGTCCTGAGTTTGTTTCTTCAGATGTTCAGACGTGTCAGGAGTTTCTTCCTTTGGGTGGGTTCGTGGTCTCACTTCAGGAGTGAAGCTGCAGACCTTTGCGAGGAGTGCGACAGCTCTTAAGGGTAGCATATCCAGAGTTGTTCATTCCTCCCGGTGGGTTCCTGGTCTTGCCGGCTTCAGGAGCGAAGCTGCAGACCTCCACGGTCAGTGTTACAGTTCATAAAAGCAGCACACACCCAAACAGTGAGCAGCAGCAAGACTTATCATAAAGAGCAAAAGAACAAGACCACCACACTGTGGAAGGGAACCCCAGCGGGTTGCCTCTCCGGGCCCCCATGGCCTGCTTTTATTCCCTTATTTGGCTCCACCCACATCCTGCTGATTGGTCCATTTTACAGAGCGCTCATTGGTCCATTTTACAGAGAGCTGATTGGTCCGTTTTGACAGAGTGCTGATTGGTGCATTTACAAACCTTTAGCTAGACACAGAACGCTGATTGGTGTGTTTACAATCCTTTAGTTAGAAAAGTTCTCCAAGTCCCCACCCGTCCCTGCAGCCCACCCTGCTTCACCTTTTACTGGCACTCGCCGGGGTCTTTGCAGCACCTAGCCCAGGCACTCTGGCAGCCCAGAGGGAGCTCGTCCCCGACAACCAAGAGGAAAAGAGTTGGAAGCAAGAAAGACGGAGACCCGCCATCGTGGCCAACGACCCCGTGAAGAGGGAACGGCGGTCCACGCACGGGACCCAGCCTCCAATCAAGCCCAGCAGGCGCCGGCCGGCCGCGCCGAGTGCGGGGGCCCGCAGGCCCGCGTCCACCCGGAACCCGCGCCGGCCCACTAGCGCCGCGCGCAGCCCTGGCTCCCGCCCGCGCCTCTCTTTTCACACTTCCCCGCGAGCAGAGGGAGCCGGCTCCGGCCTCGGCCAGCCCCAGAGAGGGGCCCTCATAGCTCAGCGGCGGGCTGAAGGGCTCCTGGAGCGGCCAGAGCGGACCCTGAGGCCGAGGAGGCACCGAGTGCGAGCGAGGGCTGCTAGCAGGTTGTCACGTCTCACCATCGGGCCTGTGTGGGTTGGTGGAGTCCCTCCCCTGTCACTGCAGACGGAGCACAGGGAGAGCGTGGCAGCCAGCAGGGTGGCTGAGTTGCCAGGCGCCCACATGAAGCACTTGGCTCTGTTCACAGGGCTGGTCTTGATAAGAGAAAGCAAATGTCCTGCGGGCCATGCAGGCTGGGGGTGAGGCTGCCAGGCTGCTCCTGAGACCAGTAGCCCCTCTGGAAGCATCCCCTGAGGGAGAGACCAAAGAAGAGGAGAACCCCGCCCTCAGGCTGCTGCTGCACCTTCAGGCAGACAGGACAAGGCTGACCAGGCAGGATCGTCATCCCCAGGGCTGTGGACAGTGACTTGTCACAGCAGCAGACAGAGTGGCAATCTTTCGACTGTCCCCAGAGCCCTGCATGGTGTACAAAGGCTGTGCCCTTTCCAGTTTCCATCCCACACCCAATACCCAACTCCCCCTTTTTTTCTCCGCTCTGTCACCCAGGCTGGAGTACAATGGCGTGGCCATAGCTCACAGCAGCCTTGATGAACTGCTGAGCTCAGGAGATCTCCTGCCTCAACCTCCCAAGTAGCTAGGACTACAGGGTCAAGCCTAGCTTATTATTATTATTATTATTATTTTTAATTATTATTTTGGAGAGACAGGTTCTCACTACCTTGTTCAGGCTGGTCTCAAACTTAGCCTCAAGCAATCCTCCTGCCTTGGCCTTCTTGCTGGCTGGGATTACAAATGTGAGCCACTGTGCCGGGCTCTTTGTCATTTTTGTTCTTTTGGATCCATCCTCAAAGCAGGGTGCACCCAGCTCAACAGTGCCCGAGGACTGCCCCCTCTGCCTGAAGCCACCGCCTCCTCGGAGGCCAGGGTGACTGCTGCTTTCATTCCAGCTCCCTGGGACTTGAGAGGGCTCTTAGTGCCTCCTCAGCCCGATTTCTAATCTGGTAGCTGTTCACAGGCCACTTTTGGAGAGTGGGGTGGCTCTGGCCTGCAGACGCAGAGGTCCTATGCAGCGAGATCATCGTCCTCATATTTTAATTCTTTAGACATGCTTTCCTTTAGTTTAGCATATTTTAAACAACAGATTTAACGTCTCTGTGTAATAAATCCAGTCTCTGGGATATTTCAGGAAGTTTCTGTTGATTTCTCCCCTGTACATGGGCCATAATTTTTTGTTTACTTGCATGTCTGGTAAGTTTTTGTTAATAACTGGACGTTTTAGGTAACATAATGTGGCTACTGTGGAAATCAGATTCTCCCTTTACCCAGGTTTTGTGGCTGCAGTTTTGTTTGGTTAGTGACTTCTCTGGACTAATTCTGGAGTCTGCTTTCTGTGTTGTGTGTGGACCCTGCAATCTCCACTCAGCAGTGCGGTGGGTGGCTAATGATTGGACAGAGATGGCCTTCGACGCCAAAGCTTCCCAGTCCTTGCCAAGGGCTCTGTGGGGTGATGGGGGTACCTTCAACACTCAGCCAGACCAGCGGCATCTCTGCCCTGGCCTGCACTTCCTGCTGCTCAGAGCCTCAAGGTCACCCAGAAGTGAGATCTCAGCTGCCCCAGGTCCTTCCTGAGCACTTGCACAGCCCAGGAATGTGCACAGCCTCCCGGGTGCCTGGGAACGTGCACGGCCTCCTAGGAGCCCGGGAACACGCTGGAGCCTCTGAACGCACCTCTGCACTTTTCACCGCCCAGTTTTTCCTCCTAAGCCTTTTGGTGAGCCCAGTGTCTGCTCCAACGGCCATGTGCCTCCTCAGCCATGAAATTAGGCAATTTCTTCCACATCATTTTTGACAAATCCCCTTGAGAAAAAGGCTTTTCTTACTGGGGGAGCTCCCAGGCAGGTCAAATGAGGGCAGGCTTACAAGTAGGGTTCTCCAGGGAACCGCCAGACGGCGAAATAACGACAGTTCTCAGGATTAAGCCTTCGAAGGAGCTCCAACCCCAATCTGCCACTCCCAGAGCTTCCAGGCTGCTGGGTGTTGATGTGATTGTGGCTTTTGGTTTTCAAGGCTCCCGCAGGAGATGAAGAATACAATGGATACCACTCAGCAGGAGAGGAACGAACCACGACCACACAGAGACACGAATCTCAAAATAACTGCGGAACTCAAGAAGCCAGACCAAAAGAACACATTCCACGTGACCCATTCGTCTACAACTCTAGAAAATGCAAACTGATCTATGGTGACAGAAAGATGGGAGGCTGCCTGGGATGGGGGCGGGGTGGGAGAGAGGGAGTAAAGTGGGGCTCGAAGAACCCTTTGAGGGTGATGATGGAGATGTTCAGTATCTGATGTGAGGACAGTTTCAGGAGTGTAGACGTGAAAACTTACCAAATGGTGTAATTTAAGTAGGTGCAATTCATTGTATATGAATTATATCTCAATGAAGCTGGGTTTTTTCATGAAAAGATGACCTGGATCTCTCTCTACCTGAAAACAGCTGTCTCCGTCTCCTTCTCCTGGCTTCCCCCAGTTCTGGTCTGCCTGCATCCAGAGTTGGCAGGACCCTGTCTGTGTGTGAGACGGCAGCTCCCAGTGGGTCCCTATGGACACGGCTCTGCCCTTGCCCACCTCTGCCTGCACAGCTCCCCGGCGAGAGTGCCCCCTCGCCCTTGCCCTGGTGAACACCTACCGACTGCCAGCCAAGCCCACGCCCACAGCCCCTCCTGCTCTCCATGTCCAGGGCTCGCCTCTGGTTGTTCTGGAATCCTCTGTGTATGGAACTGCTTCTGTCCGCAGCAGGTGGCTTTGGAAGGGCACTGGGATGCGGTGGCAGGAGCCGGGCTTCTGCATCTGCTGTTGAAACAAACTCAGCAGCAATCTGGAAACAACCTAGAAGCCTGGCGGAGCGCCCGGCACCTGCGCTCGGTGGGGGCTGTGTGGTCCCGGCTGCAGCCTGGAGGGGACGGGCCTAGCTGAGGGATGAGCACAGTCCACTGCTCTCCTTCCTGCCTCTGCCTCTCTCCTCTATGAGGAGGCTCATAGAGGAGGGCTGGACGGTTAGCAGGGGCCCCATGGGGAGGCTCCACAGCCACCAGACCCCTGTCCAGCCAACTCGTCCCCTCCAGCCATCGCACCCTGGCATGCCCTCCTGTTGGGACAGCAAGGGCTGGGGCCTGGAGGAGCCTTTCCAAGCAGGAAGAGGGAGGCACCACCATGGGGCCTCCTCTTTCCACGGCCCTCCATCCCCACGCTGGCCTGCACCTGCCCTGGAGACCAGAAGCTGGCCAGGCCTGTCCGCAGGTCTGTGTAGCCGGCCCAGGTGGCTGGTGGCCAGGCCAGGGCTGGCCTATGGGTGTTTGGCCCAGCTGGCTACCGGCCACCTTTCTCCCACTGGCCTTGGCCACAGCCCCACAGCTGGCGCGACGCTGCGACCTTTCCCCTACTTCCAGCTCTGGCCTCCAGATGATTCCAGGCCCCTGAAGTTTACATGAGTCACATGTCGCTGGCAGGCTCCCACCCCGTTCCCTCTCTTTGCTCTGGGTTTAAAGGGCCACACTGGAGAGCAGGCACGGGGCCTTGCGCCCCTGAGCAGGGCCAGGTGTGGGACCAGAGCCTTCGTCGTGCCCGAGGCCTGCAGGCCTCAGAAGCCCCAGCCCCACACCATGCCGGTGCTCCCAGCTTTCCCTGAATGTCATTCGTCATGAGGGCTGAGGTTCAGTGACCCACTTACTCTGGTGGCCAACAGGATGGTGTCCGTGGGCCACACCCCTCCCACAAGAGACTCTGACCTCTGCCCCCTGATTACTGCCCACACCCACCACCTCAGCCATTTCTCTGCTCCCTGCAGCGTGGCACAGCCTCCCAGGCATCCCCTCCCGCACACCTGTCCCCAACACAACAGTGACAGGTGGGCCCCTCGTGTCTGCCCTGAAGAAGCCTGAGGCCCGAGCAATCTTCCCAGAGACCCGCAGCAGGGGCACAGGGCTGCCCGCCTTCAGAGCAGGGGCTGGTCCCACTGCACCACGTGGGCCAGATGGAGAAACTGAGGCCCAGAGGGGGAAAGCTTCCTGAAAGCAGGGCCAGATACACGAGGCCCTGGTGACCCCCAGCCCTCGCTCTGCCTGGATCAGGACTTGCGGACCCAGGGGCACAGAGCTGAGGGTGGGAGGTGTAAGGGGAGCTGATGGCTCCACACCTCTCACACCTGCCTGAGGGTGTGGGGCAGGAATGTGGGGAGGTCATCTTGACCCTCGCCTGGCGTTAGGGGAGGGAAGCAGGGTCCTGGGCAGAAACGACTGCCTGCCGTGGAATCCTCCAGACACCACTCGCCTCTGCCTGGCTTCTGCCTTCTGAGAGCCTCCCTGTCTCCAGCCTGGTGCTTTGTGGACCTTGGGCAGGGGATCCGCCCGACTGCATGTTGATTGAGGGTAAACGGCATCAAAGTCGGCTCTCGGCTTCTTTCCCCTCCCCTCCCTTCTGGCGATCCTTGTTTTTCAGGTCTGGGGCAGGACTCAGTGAGTAAACTTGGGAAGTGGCATCCATCAGGCCACCCCAAAGAATCTCACGTCTGCCGCCAGGTCCCTTGGGTCTGTGCCCTTCCCAGGCTGAGGCTCCTCGGCCTCCCAGCAAGCAGCGGGGTCCACCTGCACCTGCCCAGCTCCTGGAATGGGCTCTTGCTGCTTTCCCGTCCCCCCGGGAGATCCCCCATGGGCACACAGGTTGCAAGAGGTCACTGCAGTCCCCAAGAGGAGCCTTTCTTATCTAAAACTCGCAAGGACCACCACACCTGTGTGAGGAGACCCCAGAGCTCAAGGGCCTGGGACAAGTAAGAAAGGGAATCTGTGTTTCCAGAGGTGGGTGGCCTGTCTGCCTGCTGCACTTAGGCTGTGTGACAGGTGACTCGCTGCACCCCTTCTGAGCTTCCATTTCTGCAGTTTGAAAATGGGAGCAATGATGAAACCGACTCATGGGCTAGCGTGGCGATGGAGATGGCGCACAGAGCATGCGGAGTGCATGGGTGCTCCGTGCAGCTGAACGACGGTTGCTATGGCAGCACTTCTGAGCACAAAGCACAGGCCTCCGGCTTCTATTCAGAAATAACATTGGCTGCACACGGTGACTCATGCCTGAAATCCCAACTCTTTGGGAGGCCAAGATGGGAGGATCACTTGAGGCCAGGAGTTCGAGACCAGCCTGGGCAAAACAGTGAGACCTCATCTCTACTAAAGATTTTTTAAAAATTTGCTGGGCATGGTAGTGTGTGTCTGTAGTCTCAGCTACTCAGGAGGCTGAGGTGGGAGGATCACTTGAGCCAGCGAGTTTGAGTTTGCAGTGAATTGTGATTGCATCACTGCACTCTAGCCTTGGCGACAGAGCAAGACACTGTCTGAAAAATAAGAGTGGGCGTGCGTGTGTGTATGCACATGTGTGCACCCATGTTACTGTTGCGAGTGTGTGTGGCTGCTGTCTCAGGTGCAGGGAGACACTCTAATAAGAACAATCACGCTGGTGCCCAAATCTTGGCTTCTAAGTGTCATTCTTCACTAAAAGAAACCAAACCTCCTTGGAAAAATGGCTGAGTCCAGGGACAGGGCAGGGAAAGGAGTAGGTAGGCCTGGACTAGCTTATTGAGCCAGAAAGCAAAGACTTGCTGGAAGAATGGTGGGATGTGTCAAAAGGCCACAAGAGCCAGGGCGAAGGGGCTCTGTCTTAGTCTGTGTGGGCCTCTATGACAAAATTCCATAACTTGCTGGCCTCTGCACTATAGGAACGTATCTCGTGCAGTCTGGAGGCTGGGGAGTCTGAGATCAGGGGCCAGCATGGCTGGCTCTGGTGTGGGCTCTCTTCAGGGTTGCAAACGGCTGACTTATCACGGTGTCCTCCCGTGATGGAAATAAAGGAGCTGGCTTTCTGGCCTCTTATACCCCCGTGACCTAATCACCTCCCAAAGGCCCAGCCTCCTAATGCCATCACCCTGGGGAATGAGGATTTTGACACCGGAATGTGGGGAGGGTACAGATGTTCAGACCATGAGGGCTCCCGCCAGCCAAATCTAGGAGAGTTTTGAGCATCTAAGTAAATAAATGATTATAACACATAACTCACTGAACAAAACAGAGTATCACCCCTCCACACGGATATAAACTAATACATAAATAAATTGAAATGTTAACGAGAAATGGATATTTACATAATTTCAATGTATCTCCCCTCAAAACACTTAGTAATTACAAAATAAAAAAGAGTAACTTCACATGGAGATGCCTGGCAGACAGCACCTGATCAAGACCACAGTGAACATTGCTGGTAACAGGAGAAATCAATCGTATTAGGCACCACCAGCCCCAGTGAGAGGAACACAGCATTGTTTGGGAGATTTCCTGCCAAAGATGCAATCCTGAACCCCAATCATAAGGAAACATCGCACAAACCCAAATGCAGACCCGCCGTGAGCATTTTCCCTCGCCGGACACCACAGAGAATCCTCCCGCCTGAGAGCGTCCTAAAGCACACTCCGCTGCTGTCTGTTCCCGGGGCACAGCCACCTCTGCCTTGCCGGTGTAGACGGTTGGGGGGGGTGTGCGGCTGCAGAGGGGGGTCCGTGTGCAGGGTCTCTCTTATGGATGTCGTGCCCGAAGGGCTTCATGAGAAAGAGGGGAGGAGTTGGATCCCGAAGAGTAGAGGGGAACTGAGGAAAGACGAGGAGAGCGATCGGGCTCAGTCAGGGAACCCCACTGAAAGTGGCCGGTCACTGGGGAAGCCCCAGCAAAGCAGCCCCACAGCACCCCTGCTGTTGTGTGCTGATGGGGGCTGCCCTGGGAGGGGCAGAGTCTCATGTGGCAGCCAAGGACTTATGCGGGCAAGGAGTGGCAGTGAAAGGTGCATGCGTGTGTGTGTGCCCCTCTGCACATAAGCATGTGTGTATAATTGCATACATGTGTATGTGTGCATATAATTGCATGCGTGTGTGTGTATAATTGCATGTGTGTGTATAATTGCATGCGTGTGTATAATTGCGTGTGTGTGTGTGCGTGTGTATAATTGCATGCATGTGTGTGTGTGTGTTGGGGGGTGGGTTCCCTTGACTGGTGCTGGTAGCTTGACTGCTAACTTTGTGAAGGGCGGCCATGTGGAAGGGTGGGCCCGGGGCTTCTCAAGAATCCCTGTGTCGTGGGACATTTTTTGCTGTTCTGTTTCTTCCCCAGGGCAATTTGCCATCAGGTGGGGCCTGTCAGCCTGGAGAAAAAGGGATACCTTCCAAAGGAAAAGAGGAAGAGGAAGGAGCTCACCTTCCTGGGCTCTCACCTGGTTCTGGGCCTTGCACTGGATGCTGGGGATTCAGCTAATTCACACTGATGTCAGTCAGCCCTCTTGGTCACAAGCAACAGAAAACTCTCCAGCTAACTTGGGCAGAAAGGCAGCTCTAAAAATCCATAGGAAGGCTGGAAAAACAGGAACACGGCTGAGGTCTCGGCCCAGGAACTTCCCAGGACACAGCCTGCTGTACTGGGAGAGGTGAGACTGCAGGACAAGGGCTTCCTGGAGACAAGAAGGGCGCGGTGAAGGCACTCATGAGTGACACAAGTCCCTAGGCTGCCCCGGGTCTCTCCGAAGGGGGATGGTGGCAGTACAGCACCTGGAATGGCAGGAACTGGGCAGGGAATCCCAAGGTAGTCTTGGGGACCTTCACAGAAGTGGTGACGTGGCGGCAAAGGCTGGGCCGGAGCTGGGAGGAGAGCGTGGAGGAGGGCGTTCTGGGGCTGGGGCAGGTGGGGTGGGAGCCTGGCCTGCCTCAGAGTGGCACAGCTGTGATGTGAGGGCTCCGGGCCGGGCTGGAGAGTTCGGGAGAGGAATGCAATGAAACTGTTTGCCTCTTCCCTCTTCGAGGGTCTCCTGTCATGGGAAAGGGGGTGGGCACCTGTGCAGCTCCTCAGGCTGGACTCTCCTCCTCCGGCCTGTCTCAGCTGATGCAGTCCCCTCCCTGTCACTCCCTGGAACGCCTGCATCATCTCCAGCAAGAAACAGCAGAGCCGGGGGTCCACGTCCAGGCCTGGGACTCTGCATCCCTCACTCTGCTGCCCGAATTGTGTTTGGAATTGGTCCAGAGGGAAGCGGGGAGCAGAGAGGGGTTTGAGCAGGAGAGTTCCAGAGCAGCTGGGCTGTGGAGAGCTGATTTGGCTGCGGCTGGACAATGGACAGGAGAGACAGTGAGGCAGGAGGCAGAACTCCGGGCACAGAGGAAATGATGGCAGGGACACAGGGCAAGCGTGGGCTCGGCAAGAGTGTGGAAAGAGGAGGAGTTGGTCCAGCTTGGTGACTGACTGGATGTGGAGGGTGAAAGGGAAGTGGCTTTACCAGAATAAGCCCTCTTGTCTAAGGGAAGGCACTGTGGTTTTCAGGCCCCCTGAGCCTGTGGCCCCTCTGACCTGTCCTGGCCCCGCCTGCGGGGACATCTCCTCCCCACAGCAGGGCCGTGGGCAGCAGGCTCAGAGCCACGGGGTTTTCTGGAAAGGTCTGATTTCCTGGAAGGCCCAGGCAACAAACACATAGCCTGTCTCTGCACTTGTGACTGTGCCAGGGCCTTGACTTGGGGAGATAAGGCTGTGTACACAGTGATCACACGCAGAGGGCTCACCTTGGCTCCCCGGAAGCTGGTGGAAGATGAGGGGAGGGACAGGGAAGGAGTCTGAGGGCACAAAGCCCCAGGAGAGACGGTGCCCTCCCCACAGGGCTGCATCGGAGACGGGGGCCCCAGCTAGAGGCCCGAATACGCCAGGCTGTGAAGCTCTGCCAAGTACCTGGGAATCTATGTGCATGCGGGGCACCGTCTCAAACTGCATGAGTCAGGTGGGCAGGCGTGCGTATGGGCGAGTCAGGTGGGCAGGCATGTGTATGGGCGGGTCAGGTGGGCAGGCATGTGTATGGGCGGGTCAGGTGGGCAGGTATATGTATGGTCGGGTCAGGTGGACCGGCGTGCGTATGGGCGGGTCAGGTGGACAGGCGTGCGTATGGGTGTGCGTATGGGCGCGTCAGGTGGACAGGCGTGCGTATGGGAGAGTCAGGTGGACAGGATCGCGTAGGGGCTAGTCAGGTGGACAGGCGTGCGTATGGGTGTGCGTATGGGCGAGTCAGGTGGACAGGCGTGCGTATGGGTGTGCGTATGGGCGAGTCAGGTGGACAGGCGTGCGTATGGGCGCGTCAGGTGGACAGGCGTGCGTATGGGAGAGTCAGGTGGACAGGATCGCGTAGGGGCTAGTCAGGTGGACAGGCGTGCGTATGGGTGTGCGTATGGGCGGGTCAGGTGGACAGGCGTGCGTATGGGTGTGCGTATGGGCGCGTCAGGTGGACCCGCGTGCGTATGGGCGCGTCAGGTGAGCAGGATCGCGTATAGGCGGATCAGGCAAGCAGGTGTGCATATGGGCGAGTCAGGTCGACAGGATTGAATATGGGCAGGTCAGGTGGGCAGGCGTGCGTGTGGGAGAGTCAGGTGGACAGGATCACGTAGGGGCTAGTCAGGTGGACAGGCGTGCGTATGGGTGTGCGTATGGGCGAGTCAGGTGGACAGGATTGAATATGGGCAGGTCACGTGGGCAGGCGTGCGTATGAGCGAGTCAGGTGGGCAGGCGTGCATGTGGGCGAGTCAGGTGGGCAGGATTGCGTACAGGCTGGTCAGGTGGGCAGGCATGCATACGGGTGGGTCAGATGGACAGGCGTGCGTATGGGTGCGTCAGGTGGACTGACGTGCGTATGGATGTGCGTATGGGCGCGTCAGGTGGACAGGATCGCGTATAGGCGGATCAGGCAAGCAGGCGTGCATATGGGCGAATCAGGTCGACAGGATTGCGTACGGGTGGGTCAGGTGGGCAGGCGTACGGGCGGGTCAAGCGGACAGGCGTGCGTATGGGAGAGTCAGGTGGACAGGATCACGTAGGGGCTAGTCAGGTGGACAGGCGTGCGTACGGGTGTGCGTATGGGCGACTCAGGTGGACAGGATTGAATATGGGCAGGTCAGGTGGGCAGGCGTGCGTATGAGCGAGTCAGGTGGGCAGGCGTGCATGTGGGCGAGTCAGGTGGGCAGGATTGCGTACAGGCTGGTCAGGTGGGCAGGCATGCATACGGGTGGGTCAGATGGACAGGCGTGTGTATGGGTGCATCAGGTGGACTGACGTGCGTATGGATGTGCGTATGGGCGCGTCAGGTGGACCCGCGTGCGTATGGGCGCGTCAAGTGGACAGGATCGCGTATAGGCGGATCAGGCAGGCAGGCGTGCATATGGGCGAGTCAGGTCGACAGGATTGCATATGGGTGGGTCAGGTGGGCAGGCATGCGTACGGGCAGGTCAGGCGGACAGGATCACGTAGGGGCTAGTCAGGTGGACAGGCGTGCATATTGGTGTGCGTATGGGCGGGTCAGGTGGACAGGCGTGTGTATGGGTGAGTCGGGCAGGCATGTGTATGGGCGGGTCAGGTGGGCAGGCGTGCGTATGGATGGCATATGGGCGGGTCAGGTGGACTGGCGTGCGTATGGGTGTATGTGTGTGCACAGGTGCTACTTTCTTTCTGTGTTCAACACGTGTTCGTGGAAGTGCTCCAGGCCCAAGGCGAAGGAATAGGATGTAGCAGGGGCAGGGTCTCCGCCCCACACTCAGAGTCCTTGGGCTCTGGGGAGACACAACTGATAAGTGGTTACAGGAATCCTGGGAGCTACGGGCACACACAGACCCTCCTGGGCCCAGCATAAGGGCCAGGGAAGACTTCCTGGGAGTCCAAGTGGAAGCTGCAGGGTGAGTAGGAGGAGGGAGGGTGGGTGTCAATGTTCTAGGAGTCAGGGGCGCACAGAGTCCAGAGTCGGCACTCCGAGCATGGGATGGACACTCTGGGGATCGCTCGAGCCGCCTGAGCATAGCGCTTATGGAGATGAGGTGGGAGGAGTGAAACCAACTTTAAATTCTCACAGCTCTGCTGGGACTGCTGGGTCCAGCCATAAGACGGTGACAGATAGCAGACTTTCCCCCATAAACAACTAGAAAACTAGACAAATTCTATGAAGCAACTGTTTTTAAGCGTAGGTGCCATGGCAGGGCTGTGACCCTAGAGAAGGACACACATGAGGGAGTTCCAGCTTCACCCTGGCTCTCTGCCCAGAGGTGGTTGGGGCATTTCCTGAACACAGCACAGGGAAGTAGAGCTCAGAGAGTGGTGATGGAATGGGGCAGAGCAGGCAGAGACTGGAGTTCAGGACCACCGAGGGGACTGGAACTTGTGGGGTTCCAGAGAGGAGAGGATTGAGCAGGGAAGGAGCTTCAGACATTTGCAGAGGAGCGCTCTTGAGTCTTTGAGTGAATACTAAACTGCACGCACACAGGATGAGACTGCAAAGTCTGGCAGAGGAGAGCTGCTGGGAGCTGGGAGCAGAAGGGGGTGCCAGAGGACGCACTGGCACAGAGACCTTGGAGTTCTGGGCAGCCAGAGTGAAGAGACCACACCAAACATGCCAGGCATTCAGCCGAGACCTCAGAAAAGCTACCCTTTTTTAAAAAGTTAGATTTATTCAGGTATCATTTACATACAGTGAAATTCTCCATTTTTAGGTGTACAACTCTATGACACATGCATACAGTCATGTAATCACCACCACAATCAAGATAGAAAACATTTCTACTGCCCGATGTTCCCTGTGTCCTTTAGTCATCCTTTCCTCCCTCCACTCCAGCCCCTGGTAACCACTGCCCTGATCTCCGTCCTTTTGAAAAACACATGCCTTAGGTGTACTACACTAACCCTGGGGTAACGGCTGCTCTAGATCTGTCCTAACAAGCCCACAAACAAGCCTTGAGGGGACAAAACATCTACCAATAATTTAACTAGTTGCCAAAACAAAATTCACTAATCTTTGAAAGAACACAACAAAATTCAGATTCCCAACAATGTCGTATCATAATGTCCAGCATCCAATAAAAAATTATTAGACATGTAATAGAGCAAGAAAATTTGAGTCATAACTGGAGAAAAACTAGCCCATAAGAAACCCTGTTGAAGCCGGGCATGGTGGCTCACTCTTGTAATCCCAGCACTTTGGGAGACCGAGGTGGGTGGATCACCTGATGTTAGGAGTTCGAGAACAGCCTGGCCAACGTGTTAAAACCCCATCTCTACTAAAAATACAAAAATTATCCGGGCATGGTGGTGGGTGCCTATAATCCCAGCTACTCGGAAGGCTGAGGCACGAGAATCACTTGAACCAGGGAGGCGGAGGTTGCAGTGAGCTGAGATTGCGCCACTGCACTCCAGCCTGGGTGACAGAGTGACTCTCCTTCTCAAAAAAAGAAGACCTGTTGAATTCATGGGGCAAAGACAAGGTGTCTTTTGTCACTGAGTATTTTCCACTGATAGATAGTATAGCTACCACGAAAAAATATTAACATTAAAAGGAGACTTCAAAAGCAAAAGAGAACCACGGGTATAGGAGCCAGCCAGAACCCAAGTGCACATCTAGATGGCCAATAGGTGCACAGTGTGGGCAGGCCTGGAGTTAAAACACTAGGACCCAGACATGTGCACAGCCATATCACTAAGGGGTTCAGCTGGGTGAAGACACAGACATATGAGCACAGCACAGGGGGTAGGCACAAGAGAGGCACAAATGTCCCAGGCATCAAAGAGTGACAGATCACTTCTGCCTAGAGGAACTGTAAAAGACTTCATGAAGGAAAAATTTTTTTGAGACAGTCTCACTCTGTCACTCAGGCTGGAGTGCAGTATGATCTTGGCTTACTGTAATCTCCACCTCCCGGGTTCAAGCAATTCTCCTGCCTTAGCCTCCCAAGTAGTTGGGACTAAAGGCACGTGCCATCACACCTGACTAATTTTTGTATTTTTGGTAGAGACAGGGTTTTACCATGTTGGCCAGGCTGGTCTCAAACTCCTGACCTCAGATGATCTGCCCGCCTCGGCCTCCCAAAAGTGCTGGGATTACAGGCATGAGCCACTGCGCCTGGCCAGCAAATTTCTTTTGCACTGGACTTTTAAAGATGATTGAGAAACAAAGAAAATAATTTTAAAATCACCTCTAAAGTCATTTATTACCCAAATGTGATCGCTGTTGGTATTCTGGTAAATTCCTTCTCTCTGAATTATCTTATTTTTTCCCAAGTGGAGCTCCATCTCCTCAATTCTGTTTTGCATTTTTCAGTTAATGTTATTTCAAAAAGCATTTTCGGAAAATTCTTTGTAGCAGCTATTTTTAACAGCTGTGAAATATTAACTGTCCGTGACATAATCCAATTAACTGATTCTCTGTTGTTGGGCATTTCGGTTATTTTCAAGTTCTAACTAATCCTGCAATAAGCATCTTGTTCTCCCGTGTTCTGGTTACTCTTTTAAGTTAGATTCCAAGAAATGGGATAATTGTTTCCAAAGATATTTGGGAACATCTGGGAAGTTCCTTATCTGTATTGCCAAAGGCCTTTTCTAGAAGGTTGTACAAATTTACACTCCCACTACACGTACCCTCTTATGTTGTAATACATGTTTACATGCCTTTTTCCCCACAAATTATGCCCTATCCACCTTCCTGTCCCCGGTGCCCGCACAGGCAGCTGCCCAGCGGCGTCCCTTGCATCACACATGCCCATACTTGCACCATACGTGACCATACTTTCACAGAGGAGAAGGAATATCCAGGGTCAGGGGGAACATCCCTGACAGACACTCCAGGAACCAAGATGTGGACAAGTGTGGATGGACACGTGGGTCTCTGGACTCTTTCTAAAACACCTGGCATGGAGATGAGATGGCCGTCAGAGACCTGTCAGTTCTGCTTTCTCGCTTGGCAGCAGGGAAGCTGAGATCTAGGTGGGGCAAGTGGGTTCCACAGGGCACAGTTCGTCCATGTCAGTGCAGTGGTTGCTTCTCAGGGTTTGGCCAAGCCTGGGTCTTGCAGCCTCAGCTCCCAGCAGGACCCGCCCAGCCAGGGTCCTCAACTCTAGGCTGACATCTTGGCCTCACTGGCATCACAGCTCAGCCCTCACCCTGCGACTCTGTGCACGTGAGGAGAGGGAGATAAGAGCTGGAGGCCAGACCTCCTAAGAGGAAGGAAAACGATGTGGACTTGGGGGAGGAAGGATCTGCCTTCCCTTTCTTCAGCGAGAGTTTCCTCTTCTCATAGTACAGGGAGGACCTCGAGATGGCTGTCTCCCCCTTTAGAGATGCTGTGTCCCAGCAAAGGGGAACCTAGAACAGGAATTCTTAACCTCCCAGGACAACGGGTGGCCACTGAGAAGCTGGGAGACCTGGGGCAAGCGTCTCGGGCTTTCCTCAGCTGCTCCACCTGGGAACTGGGACTGGCAGGACCGCCTCTCGAGGCTGCTGTGAGCGTCCAATTAGACCACGCGGGTGGGCGAGGGGCTTGTGCCTTGCCCCAAGGGGGAGCTCAACACACACCTTTATATAGGACACATTCAAGGAGGCCAAGCTCACCAGGCCACACTGCGAGGCCTATTTTTTGGAGGGACGGGGGCGTCGGGGGACAGGGTCTCACTCTGTCACTCAAGCTGGAGTGCAGCGGTGCAATCATAGCTCACTACAGCCCCAGCCTCCTGGGCTCAAGCAACCCTCCCACTTCCCGAGTAGCTGGGACTGCAGGCATGCGCTACCGTGCTTGGCTAATTTTTTAAATTTTTCTTAGAGACAGGCTGTCCTCACTATGTTGCCCAGGCTGGTCTCAAACTCCTGGCCTCAAGTGGTCCTCCAACTTTGGCCTCCTTAAATCCTGGGATTCCAGGGATGCGCCACCCCACCCAGCTGGAAGACTGCTGCCTTGATGGCGCCTAGTGAATCCCCCGCTATTGATGATCTTCTATAGTCCCCTTCCACACCAAATCTGGACAGGCCTTGAGACCCATTTGGCAGATAGAATGTAGGGGAGGCCTGGCAGCTTCCTGGTCTCTGGGAAGCTGCCACGCTGTGAGGAGGTCAGGCCATCCTACTGGAGGGAAAAGCCATGCGCACAGCTGCACGAGTGACCTTCCTCAATACCACATGGAGCAGAAGAACCACCCCAGTGACACGCAGACTCGTGAGGAGGACTCAATCACGGTCATCTTAAGCCACTAAGTTTTTTTTTTGAGACGGAGTCTCGCTCTGTCACCCAGGCTGGAATGCAGTGGCGTGATCTCGGCTCACTGCAACCTCTGCCTCCTGGGTTCAAGCCATTCTTCTGCTTCAGTCTCCCAGGTAGCTGGGATTACAGGCACCCACCACCACACGCCTGGCTAATTTTTGTATTTTTAGCAGAGATGGGGTTTCACCATGTTGGCCAGGCTAGTCTCGAACTCCTCACCTCAGGCCATCCACCCACCTCAGCCTCCCAAAGTGCTGGGATTACAGGTGTGAGCCACTGCACCCGGCTAAGCCACTAAGTTTTGAGGTGGGCTGTTACTCAGTAATCGATACCTGAACCTGGCTGGGCGCTGAGGCTCACACCTGTAATCCCAGCACTTTGGGAGGCTGAGGCAGGCGGATCACAAGGTCAGGAGATCAAGACCATCCTGGCTAACATGGTGAAACCCCGTCTCTACTAAAAATACAGAACATTAGCCGAGTGTGGTGGCGGACGCCTGTAGTCCTACTCAGGAGGCTGAGGCAGGAGAATGGCGTGAACCCAGGAGGCGGAGCTTGTAGTGAGCCGAGATCGCGCCACTGCACTCCAGCCTGGGGACAGAGCAAGACTCTCTCAAAAAAAAAAAAAAAAAAGATACCTGAACCTCCCTCCTCCCCATCCCAGCCTTATCCTCTGGGTCTTCTCCTGTGGTGTGCTGGTAAATGTTTAAAAAGCAGCTCTCTGTAGGGGATTGAGGGGAGCTCATGTGAAGTGTTTGTCAACATCTGTGGTGTAAATATTCTCATCATGGCTGATTTCAAGCTACCAACATGACGTGGCTGAACACGAGATTGAGGAGAAATGTGCACCATCCGTCCAGGAGCGGGCGAGCTGGATCCAGCACACCTGGGTTCTCCTCCCCTGACACGTGACAACCCTGCAGAGATTTGAGATCAGCAGCTCAGATTAGGTGATCAGAAGCATTTTGTCACAGGGACACAGAGTTCTGGGCTGGCTCTTATCTTCAGGGCATCTGGTAGGGTGGAAAGGACTTCAAGTCATGCGCCAAGCCCACGTCCTATTCCCTGGGCCTGTTCCCTTCCCTTGAAGTGGTGGAGGCAGAGCTCGCGGCTGAAGAGCTGCAGGCGGCTCTCCCTCATGTCTGGGCATGAGCGGTCTGTGGAGGCAGCAGCCAGGTTGTGTCCAGGTAGCCCTGACAGCCACTGCACAAGAGCGGCGTCAGGTAGAGGGAGTCTGAGCACCCATCAGCTCAGCCCCAGGCTCCGTCAGAGGCGGTGGAACGGGGCCTGAGGATGCCTCAGTCCTGGGCCTTAGGGGCAGGCCTTCCAGGTGAAGCCCTGGGGACCAGACAGCCCTGCCCAGAAGCCCCGGACCCCACCTCAGCAGCCCCGGACCCCACCTCAGCCGCCCCCGACCCCACCTCAGCCGCCCCGGGAAGCCAAGCGGATGAGGGACTAACTCGGGAAATGGTGGGTGAGGCTGGTGGCTCCTGGAAACGCCGGTCACCAGGGCGGCAGCACGGGTCCTCACCCCTCCCTGCCAGGACTTCAGCAGCTCTCAGCCCCTAGGCATGATAGTTAGTTTCTTGGGTCAACCAAATAGTCATCTAGGGGTTGCTGTGAAGGTGTTCTGTCGGTATGTCACATCTGCAGTCAGCTGACTGGAGTGAAAGGCCATTACTCTCAATCATGTGGCGGGGGTGGGGGTGGGAAGCCTTGCGCAACCAGTGGAATGCCTTACGAGCAGAGCCGGGGTTTCCCTGAGGACAAAGCGATTTTACCTGTGGACTATAGCATCGCCTACTGTCCGAGAGGCCCAGGTGCCGCCTGCCCTATGGATTTCTGCCTTGCTCAGCCAGCCCCCACCTTGTCTGAGCCAATTTTTAACAATAAATCTCTCCCCCCTCCTTTCCTTTCTCTGTCTCATCCCCTCCATGTATATGTAATATCTCTTATGTGTCTCATAGAGAGATTTATTGTGAGGAACTGGCTATACAACACACGTACACGCATATCCACGTGTAAACATGTGCACACACACACCACACACACGCACACACACCACACCCCTATCCTGTAGGTTCCTTTCTCTGCTGGGCCCTGCTTGCTCCACCAGGGGTGCTGAGCCCCTGTGTCACCAGTGGAGGTCTCAGCAGCACAAGTCCCCAGGCACAGCCCCTCAGCGCCCTGCCCTCGGCCGTGGCTCCAGGGGTGAAGTAGGACCTCAGGGTGTAAAGGCCAGCGCCACGGTTCCTATGGGGTGTGCTGCGGGAACCCTTATCTTCACGAACATGTGAACCGTGCCCCCAGTCCTTTCTGTTTCCTTGAGGGAGGCCTTGGCTTCTGGAGCCCAGAGTTGGAAAGTGCCCGGACCTCCTGTGCAGGCTGCCCCGCCTGGCTCTCCCTGGCTGTGGGTCCAGGACCTCCATCCTGAGGTGGGGCAGGGAGGCTTGAGACTTGGGGAGGAGAGGGGAGATGCTGGGAGCTGGGAGAGTGTGTGTCCCCAAAACCAGCTCCTGGGGCCTGTGGGCTGTGGCCCAGGAGGAGGGGCAGAGGGCTCGGGGAGGGGGGGGGGGCTGGAGCAGTCCTGCAGCAGAGTTATGGGGACACCAACTGGCTGGTTTGGGGGCAGATAGACAGGACATAGGGGTGAAGTGGCAGCAAGGGGTACCTCTTTCCGCCCTGACATCTTGACGGATGCTAAGAGGGTGTGGCTTTGAATTTCAGGAGCCCTGATGGTGAGACCCCAGCAAAGGTCTCATTGGGATTGGGGCTCTAAGGCTTAGACACTCAGGCTTCTACAGACTTTGTGACCTTGGTTGCCTGGTTCCAGAGTCCTCCACTGTGAAAGGGAGGACTCTTCCGGGCCCGACGCTGTCCCTGGGTATCGAGACACAGGGTCTGGGCGAGGACCTCAGAGCCAGGCACTCAGTGTAGTCACAGTGTGGGGATGCTGCTGCTGTTGCTCTGTTCTTGAACATTTATTTTATTGTAGTTCTGATCCCAGGCTGCTGTTGGGCAGTGAACAGACGGCACTGGATTCAGAGTCGGACAAACCTGGGTTCAAGTCCAATCTGCCTCTCAAGCTGTGTGGTCTTTAGCAAGTCACTTCTTCCCCTTGGGCCTCAGTTTCCTCATTTGCCATCTCACCCTTCACAGCATTGATGTTTGGATTAATGGGATGAGGCAGGTAAAAGCACTGTAAATGCCACCCAGGCACGGAGCTTTCATGGGACAGTTGAAATGCAGGTGAAATGAAAGTCAGCGTCCTGTTGTCCTCCGACCTTACATTATTAAAGAGAATTGGGCTGGACGCAGTGGCTCACGGCTATAATCCTAGCACTTTGGGAGGCTGAGGTGGGCAGATCACTTGAGGTCAGGAGTTCAAGACCAGCCTGGCCAATGTGGTGAAACCCTGTCTCTACTACAAATAAAAAATGAGTCGGATGTGATGGTGCATGCCTGTAATCTCAGCTATTCAGAGGCTGAGGCAGGAGAATCCCTTGAACCTGAGAGGTGGAGGTTGCAGTCAGCTGAGAATGAGCCACTTCACTCTAGACTGGGTGACAGAGCAAGACTCCATCTTCAAAAAAATAAAAAATTAAAAAAAGAATTGGTATGTGTGTGCACACACGTGCGCTTGAGTGCATGCATAAACATGACAGGTGTGCCATGGGAACACATATGGGCTGGCTTTGACATTTGCCATTAAAAGCACGATCCTGATTAACAACCCAACAAAAACAAATTGGCAAAAGAATCCATCAGACACTTCACAAAGGAAGATACTGTATACAGAAGGCCAGAATCAGCATGCGAAAAGCGTTCCACTTCATTAGTCGTCAGGGAAATACAAATGAAACCCACAATCATAAGCCACTCCGGCCCCCCAGGACAGAGAAAATGACAGCCTGGTGCAGCAACGTCGCATGCTGGAGAGGAGTGGGGCAGCCGAGACTCTTGCACGCCGCCATCGGGAGTGCAAGATGGTGGAGCTGCTGTGAAACAACAGTGTGGTGGCTTCTTCTAAAATTAAGAATGGCCCGGCAATTCCACGCCTATGTTTTACCCAAGAGAAATGAAAGCACATGTCCACACAAAGACTTGAACATGAATCTTCATGGCAGCTTTATTCCTAAACATCAGAAACTGGAAGCAACCCAAGTGTGCACAAACAGATGAGTGGATAAACAAACACAGCATCAGGCAGGTGACAATGAGGGTGGCTCATGGGCCCATGGGAGTGTTAGAGGAGAGCCTGCTTACCAGGCCCCTGGTTTAACAAAATAGCACTAGAGTGAGTGCACTGGGCACAGTGGGTGACGCCTGTAACCCCAGCACATTGGGAGGCTGAGGCAAGGGGATTGCTTGAGCCCAGGAGTTTGAGACCAGCCCTGACAACATAGTGAGACCCCATCTCTATGCACACACAAAAATTAGCCGGGCATGGTGGCGTGCACCTGTAGTCCCAGCTACTTGAGAGGCTGAGGTGGGAGGATTGCTTTAGCCTGGACACTGTGTGCCACTGCAATCAAGCCTGGGCGACAGAGCAAGACCCTGATTCAAAAAAAAACCCCAAAAAACAAAAAAACAACTGTGGTACATCCCTACAGTACTATTCAGCAAAACCACATAAACATAAAACAAGAAAGACAGAAATACTGGTACATCCATCAACATGGATTCATCCCAAAAACATGATGCTGAGCCACGCCACCCCCCCACCAAAAAAAACGAAATAAACAGACACAGAAGAGTACAAATTGTATAATTCCATTTCTGTGACCTTCTATAATGACAAAAGAGCAGATTTGTGGCTGCCAGTAATTCCAGGGGAGAATTCACTGCAAAGGGGCACAAGAAACAGGATGAAACTGTTCTAGGCCATGCCGGGTGCGGTGGCTCACGCCTGTAATACCAGCACCCTGGGAGGCCGAGCGGGCGGATCACAAGGTCAGGAGATCGAGACCATCCTGGCTAACACGGTGAAACCCCCGTCTCTACTAAAAATACAAAAACAAAATTAGCCGGGCGTGGTGGCGGGCGCCTGTAGTCCCAGCTACTCGGGAGACTGAGGCGGAGAATGGTGTGAACCCAGGAGGCGGAGCTTGCAGTGAGCCGAGATTGCGGCACTGCACTCCAGCCTGGGCGACAGAGCGAGACCTCGTCTCAAAAAAAAAAAAAAGAAAGAAAAAGGAAAATGTTCTGGGCCATGAATACGGTGGCAGCGTCACAGGTGTGGATAGCTGTCAACACTCATCGAATTGTCCACTCTAATTGAATGTAGCCTCTTGAGCATAAGTTCTATCTTCTTAAAGCTGGTTTTCTAAGCATGATAGCTGAAAGGATGGTGCCAGCCTCCACTCCCTTTCCCAGTGGGAACCATACCCTTTCCTAAGATGTGCTTCTGGTTTCCCAGGGGGGTGCTCCTGTTGCCGGAAAAGAGGTTCCCAATCCAGACCCGAAGAGAGGATTCTTGGATCTTATATAGGAAAGAATTGAAGGCAAGTCAGAGAGCACAGTGAAAGAGGCGAGTTTTACTGGAAACGACTCTGTTACAGAGTGGGGCAGCCTCGGGAAGAAGGAGGAGGAATGCACTGTCCTTTGTTAGTGTCGCTGCTTATAAGAAACTCTAAGAAGGCCGGGCACGGTGGCTCACGCCTATAATCCCAACACTTTGGGAGGCCAAGGCGGGCAGATCACCTGAGGTCAGGAGTTTGAGACCAGCCTGACCAACATGGTGAAATCCGCTCTCTACTAAAAATAAAAAATAAAAATTAAAAAAAAAAAAATTTAACCAAGCATTGTGGCGCATGCCTGTAATCCCAGCTACTCGTGAGGCTGAGGCAGGAGAATCGCTTGAACCCAGGAGGCAGAGGTTGCGGTGAGCCGAGATTGCACCACTGCACTCCAACCTGGGTGACAGAGCGAAACTCTGTCTCAAAAAAAGAAACTCTAAGGAGTGGTAATGAAACTTGGAATGTGCAGATGTGCTCACTAAAGGCGGGGCTATTGGTGTTATCGATGGCCATTAATCCTTCAACCTAAGCTTGCTCATCGATGTTATCTTGAAGTAAAGAGGGCTGTATTCTCCAGGCATGTGGGCATTCTGCAGGCGTGGTGGGAGACGATATTTTCTTGTTTTAATTGGTGGTCGGCTTAGAACGTGGCTATTTTCAGACCTTGAATATTGTTGAGTGCCTAGCTACTCACTTCAAGATGGAGTCACTCTAGTCATGTTTTATTAAACCAGGGGCCTGGTAAGCAGGGGTTCCTCTAACACTCCCATGGGCCCATGAGCCACCCTCATTGTCACCTACCTGATGCTGCCTTTCGGGAAGGCCACAGAGAAGGCTCCAAGCCCAACCAGGGAGTCCGCTGCGGATTTCAGACCCGGCCGTATCCAGGGCCTCAGGCAAGCCATCAGGTCACTGTCTCTGCTTCTCCCGTGGTTTTGGCTTCAATCTCTCCTGCTGCTGAGAGATTCTCGCCATGTCTGCTAGACCTACAGCCCTGGCAGGCCCAGGGACAACTTGCAGCCTGGGAAGGAAGAGGCTGTGACTCCTGCCAGCCCCAGCAGCAGTCCTGGGAGAGTCCCTGTGGGTCTGGCTATATCCCATGCCCACCCTTCAGCCACACTGTGTCCTGAGGAATGCAGAATTAGGACTGACCCACTTGGGCCACTGGCGGGAGACAGGAGTGGTCAGAGCTCAGTCCCATTTTTCTCATGAGGCCGTTCAGCCCTCAGATGAATTCGTGGATAGAAACACATACGTGAGCGGAAGAGCTCCGTGCAACTTCCCTGCAGCCTCCAAACCCCGAGGACCCGTGGGGAAGGGAGGAGAGCTCCAGACGCCTCCCAGAGACAAGAGAGCCAGCCTTGTGAGTGGGTCTGTGTATAACGTCTTCTCAGGTCTCCGTGGATATGAAGGGCTGTGTACACAATAAACGGGAGGAGGCCCCTGTCGTAGGCAGAATTCCAAGATAATCTCATGATCTTGGACCCTGTGTAAGCCCCTCCACTTGAGCATGGGTGGGACTTGTGCCTTGCTTCTAGCCAACAAGATATGCCACAGGGATGTCACTCGGTGGCCACACTGCTTAGCTGGAGCGTGTCTCCTGTGGCCTGAAGAAGTGAGCTGAGGTTGCACTGCCCACGGAGAGGGCCATGTGGCAGACCTAGGGGTGGCCTCCAGCCCACAGCCACAGGGAAAGGACAGATTCCTCCCAGGGCAGCTTCCAGATGAGAACACAGGCAACGAATGGATCTGCAGCCAGCTATGAGGCTTCCAGTAGCAGGCTCTAGGCCAGGCCCAGGCTCCTGCCCCACAGAAGCTGTGAGATCAGAAATGGGTGTTGTTTTAAGCCACTGAGTTTATGACAATTTGTTTCACAGCATAGAAAACCAGTGTACCTCCATTTTTCCCTGTGGAATAGCTGCCATAGCCCCAAACTGGCCTCTAGTCCCAGTGTGGCGCCTGCTCAGCCCCTCGCCATGGTCCACTTCAGAAGTAGTGTCCTAAAATGCAAAGGGATTGCCTTGGTTCTCCAGCTAAAGCCCACGAGTGCCTCCTCTTGGTTCTCTGAATAAAATGCAAATGCAAACTCTTTAGCAAGGCCATAGGAATGGGCCTTGGCCCTACTCGCTGTCTCTGTAGGGCTGGGGTGGGAGAGGTCAACTCCCCCCAGGCTCCTCATGCTCCAGGCCCTCCTGATCCATGCATTTTTCCTCTGGATCTCTGTTCCCTCCTCCCCTCCAACACACATGCAAACACACCCCTTCTCCCATCCCTTTCCCCTTCCTCTTTAATGCTCAGCTCAAATGTGGCCAGGAGGCAGGGTTCCGGCCCTAGGGGCTGGATGAGGTGTCCGTCTGCCTCAGGCTCCCCTCGCCATGCAGTTCCTCTGGCCTGGCCCCATTGCCTGGTCACATGACTGCCCACCCTCGGATGGTATACTGGGTGTGGCAGCAAAACCTCAGCGTCTCCCAGGACCAGCTCGGCCCGAGCCCTCAGTGAGGGTCTGTTGAAATGAAATCATGAAAAGCGTAGGGGATGGGGTCATTTCACCCTTTCCTGTCCTCTGAATGAGGAGCGGGCGTGAAACATAAGCAGGGCAGTCTTGGAAACAGATGCTCCCCAGCCCCCTCGTCTGGACCACCTGGGCACCTGGAACCCAGCTGCCATTTGCTGGAACCCAGGGAGGTGGGTTGATGCCCACATGGGCTGTTTTATTTGCTTGCCACCCCCTTGCCAGCATACTGACAACACCCTGTCATTCCAGAGAGGGAACCAAGGCTGGGGCCTGCCCCCACACACACACTGGCTGCTGAGACAATCGGCCTGGGTGTGTCCCTCTGCAGGGGAAGTGGTGGCCCGGCCCACCCTGAGGGCCAGGGAGGGGTTTTCCCCAGGGTGGGAGCTTCTTGCTCCCTGGATACTAGATAAAGCCCTCCATGAGCCCCTGTGAAACAAGGGGCGCCTGGCAGTCCCTTTCCACCTGTCTCCACCCAGAGGAAAGCGCAGGGACTGAGACACCCTCATCTCCTCCCTTCCTGCCCCGCCGCTGGAGCTTTGTAAGCTGGAGCCAGGAAGCCGGAGTGTGGGGAACTTGAAAGATCTGCAGCCCCTGCTCTGACACCGCTGAGCAGGAAACTGTGTGCGTCCAAAAGCAGCCCCAAGGCCTTGTTGTAGGACAGTGGACAGTTTGCTCTCCCGGCTGAGGCTGCCCACCCCAGGGTTCTGGCGGTGCCTCATCTGCCCCCGGAGACCCCAGCCCCTGTCCCTGCCAAGCTTTCCAGGGTCCCCCCATGCTGGGGTGACAGAGGCAGTTCCCCAAGAATGAGGTACCCCAGCTGTCCCGTCCTCCTATAGGCATAAAACAACCCCCACGCCTGCCACACACACACAAGCTGTGTCTGCTTTTGGCCCAGTCAAGCCAAAAACTCCCCTGCTCTGGGTGGGGATTGTTGACTGACTGTAAGTGCCACGTTTGTGCAGCATAATCTCTAATTCTAGAAACAACTCAGCCTGGAAAGTCTTATTATTATTATTCCCATTTTATCTTTTTTTTCCATTTCTCCTAGCCTTGTAATTATTACTCCCATTTTATAGTTGAGGAAACTGAGGCTTCACAATGTTTGGTGGCTCCTGGAGAGCTCATAAAGCCAACGAGCTAGGGCTGCAAGTGTGGGCTGGGTGATGACTCCCAGGATGCAAAAAGCCCGGCGCAGTGGAATAGGTTTGCCACGGAATACACTCGTGCGCAGAAAACATTCCAAACCCAAACCAGAGAGAGTGCGTGTGCATGTGTGTGTACTTTACACACCCAAGAAAGCCCAGCCCTGATCGCCTGCCTTAGGAGGTAGGAGGATGCGAGAGACTGAGAGTCCATGTCCCCCTAGACACATACGTTGAAACCCTCATCCCAGTGTCACGGTATTAGGAGGTGGGGCCTTTGGGAGGTAATTGGGTTGTGCCGGGGAAGCCGTCGTGATGGAATCACTGCCCTTACCAGAGGCCAGAGGGCCGGTGCCTCCCCGCTGTCACGTGAGGACATGATGAGAAGGCGGCCATCTGCAAGCCGGAAGACAGCCCCTGCCTGAATCCGAACATGCTGGCGCCTGATCTGGGATTTCCAACCTCCGGAACTGTGAGAAATCAATGTCGGTTGTTGAGAAGCACCCAGTTTATGGTGTTTTGAGACAGCTGACTGGACTAAGGCAGAATGAAAGAGGGGAGGACTCACTTGTTTCTTCACAGGATTAAAGAGGTGAGCAGGTGGATGGAAATAAGAAGGGGAAGGAGGGAAAAGGGGGAGGGGGAGACAGACAGGGCAAAGGAGAGGAGAAAAATGGACTCTCTTTTTATGTACTTTTCTGTGTTTCTGTTTTCTGTAATAAGGATGAGCTGCTTTTGCAATAATAATATTACAATTTATTTAAAGCACTACATAAAAATATTAAACAAATCTTCCACTGTGCCAGTCACAAAAGCATTACTTAATGCTCACGCCTGTAATCCCAGCACCCGGCCAACATGGTGAAACCCCATCTCTACTAAAAATACAAAAATAAAAAATAAAAAAATTAGCCAGGCACGGTGGCGCACACCTGTAATCCCAGCTGCTCAGGAGGTTGAGGCAGGAGAATCGTTTGAATATGAGAGGCAGAGGTTGCAGTGAGCTGAGATGGTGCCATTGTACTCCAGCCTGGGCGACAGAGTGACACTCTGTCTCGAAAAAAAAAAAATCTAAATAGGGGATTCCCTCCTCCCCACACCACAATCCACTAACACACGACGATGCAGGCCACACACTCACTAGGAGGGCAAGGCTTGGGGCAGAGGTGGCAGGGGCAGCGGCCAGAGAGGGCTTCACCTGGGTCAGCTGTGTGAGCAAGACTTGGGCAAGCTCTTTAGCCCCCACCCCCCCACACTCAACCCCCTCTGATACCTACAAGTCTGTGTGAAAATTAAATGAGAGACTGGGTACGTGTGTATGCAACAGTGTCTGGCACACCGTGTTTGATAAATAGTGGCTAACATGATTAACTGTGTGTTCACATTATGTGAATATTCTTAATATTGCTCCTGGTCCTAATACTAAGAATGATAAATTAGGAGCATTTTGTTAATCAAGCCCCAAGCTTCGTTAGCCTTCACAAGCAGATTGATCCTTTACACAGTTTTTTAAGCCCCAAATTTCCAAGTGATGTTTATCGCCTTGCTGCCCCTCCCCGCCAAGCTCTTGTTTTTGGGTTTTGTTTTTTTTTTTTTTTTGAGAAGAAGTCTCGCTCTATCGCCTAGGGTGGAGTGCAGTGGCACGATCTCAGCTCACTGAAACCTCCACCTCCCAGGTTCAAGCGATTCTCCTGCCTTGGCTAGGATTACAGGTGCCCGCCACCATGCCAAGCTAATTTTTGTATTTTCAGTAGAGACGGGGTTTCACCATGTTGGCCAGGCTGGTTTCAAACTCCTGACCTCAAGTGATCTGCCTGCCTCGGCCTCCCAAAGTGCTGGGATTACAGCCGTGAGCCACCACGCCCAGCCCCCCGCCACTCTTGTATTTTAATGAGCAGTTAGCAGGTGTTCCACCCAAGGGGGCCTCACCCAGGTGCCAGAGGGAGCACAGGGCCTAGGTTTGTGCAGGCACCAGCTGCAGACTAGCCACAGGGCTCTCCCATCCTAGGCCCCTCTGGGACATGCTGGGCACGCCCCGAAGGTTAGCCTGCCATCAATGGCCCAGTAAGCTGGGTTTTGGAGCTCACTTTTAAGGAGCTGTTTATACTCGGTGAGACAGGAGCAACATGACATGCGCCCAGAACCTCCTGCCCTTGGCCCCACACTGCCCTCCCCACTCTCTCCACCCTCTCCACACTGGCTGGTCCCGCTGCCCACTCCTCAGAGACTCACCCCCGGCTGCCTTTTTGTGTCTGGCCAGATGCATTAGAGGTCCACCTTTCAGGATGCACCCTTCTACCCCCTACGCCATGTGCTGACCCCAAAATCCTGGGGTGCAGAGCCAGACAGTGGTGAGGACACGCTGGCAGCCCAGATGTGTGCAGCCCCAGAGCTCTTCCCATCCCCCCGCATGCGTGTGAATAGCATGCCTGGGACAGATGCTGGCCCCCAGCCCCACGGTGTGAGGCTCTCTCAGAATACCTGGGTCCTGAGGAGGCCTCAGCCACCATTGCCTGTGGGACTGGCCAAGCCGCTCAGCCTCTCTTAAGCCTGCACTCACCTGCGGATAATGATCCCTGCCGGGTGATCATGAGGGGATGGCAAAAGAGAAAGTGCCTGGTAAATGTGTGTGTAAAAGATTGGCATAGCAGCCCAGTGTGTGCCAGGCTCCTAACCCAGGAAGCCTTAGACAGTGGAGGCCAGGCTCTGAGAGCAGATGAAACCAGGGTTTAGAGATTCCACCTGGGAGCAGGGTCAAGCTGCCCTCTGGTGCCCCATGGTCGCTGCCCGGGTCAGAGACACCCCACCTTCCCCCTCGAAAGCGCTTTCTCCCACAGGGCAAATGCTTCCACAGCCCCAGTGGTCATGCTACCCTGCAGCCACTATAGCCCCTCAGGCCTCCTCCTTTTCACTTTTTTAAAAAATTGTATGATTTTTAAATTTTTTGTAGAGACAGGGTCTTGCTATATTGTCCAGCTGCTCTTGAACTCCTGGGCTCAAGTGATCCTTCAGCCTTAGCCTCCCAAAGTGCTGGGATTACAAGCGTAAGTCACCACACCCAGCCCCAGGCCTCCTCCTGAGCCAAGAGGCTGGGGCCTCCAGGTACCAGCAGGGCCGGAGGCCTCAGGAAGCCCCCGGTAAAGGAGCTCCCAGAGCAAACAAGGTGACCAGCATGCAGCACACAGGCGGGGAGTGGGGCTGTGGGGCAGCCCCTTGGGAGGCTGCACAGAGGAGCTGTTTCCCGCTGCCCCTTCCCAATGCCAGAGCCCATCAGGGCCGACACTGCTGCTGCCTGTGGGCAGGACAAGGTGAGGGGCACTTCCTGAGGAAGAGGGGCTTAGAGGCTCTCTCCCCGGACCCTGGGCCAGTCTCTGGGGCTGCCATCTCACAGACCCTTGATGTGGGGGCATGAGCTTCAGCGTGACTCCGTGGCAGGCCCCACATGCTTCATGAGCTGATCTATGCGCTGAAAGGGAGACAGCAAGCCGGGCCTGAGCCCTAGCTTGAGGACTTCTGGGGCATGGCTTGGGGCAGATAACACAGGCAACTTTGGCAAGAAGTAAAGAGGGACTTCCTGGACACGGGGGCTATTGCTCTGTACTAGAATGGGCCGCCAGGTGATGTGTTCCAGTCGGGTGGCATTGATTCTCAAGGAGAATCACTTGAACCCAGGAGGTGGAGGATGCAGTGAGCTGAGATTGCACCACTGCACTCTAGTCTGGGCGACAGAGTGAGACTGCGTCTCAGAAAGCAAACAGGCCAGACTCGGCAGCTCATGCCTGTAATCCCAGCAATTTGGGAGGCCGAGGCGGGCGGATCACCTGAGGTTGGGAGTTCAAGACCAGCCTGACCAACAGGGTGAAACCCCGTCTCTACTAAAAATACAAAATTAGCCGGGCGTGGTGGCACATGCCTGTAATCCCAGCTACTCGGGAGGCTGAGGCAGGAGAATCGCTTGAACCCGGGAGGCGGAGGTTGTGGTGAGCCAAGATCGCGCCATTGCACTCCAGCCTGAGCAACAAAAGCAAAACTCCATCTCAAAAACAAACAAAAATTGCAAAAATAGTACACAGTACCATGTACCCTCTACCCAGTTCCCCCTCATGTTAAAGTCTCGCGTAACCATGGTACATTTGTCAAAACTATGAAATTAACATTGATTCAATACTATCACCAACTGCAGACTTTCTTTGGATTTCACCAGTTTTCCACTAATGCATTTTTACTATTTCCAGATCCAGTCCAGGGCGACCAGGGTGCATTTAGCCATCGTGCCTCATCCGATGTGAGATGGTTTCTCAGTTCTTTCTCAGTTTTCATGACCTTGACCCTTTTGAAAAGCTGTGATGAGGCATTTTTTTTTTTTTATACTTTAGGGTTTTAGGGTACATGTGCACAATGTGCAGGTTTGTTACATATGTATCCATGTGCCATGTTGATTTCCTGCACCCATTAACTCGTCATTTAGCATTAGGTGTATCTCCTAATGCTGTCCCTCCCCCCTCCCCCCACCCCACAACAGTCCCCGGAGTGTGATGTTCCCCTTCCTGTGTCCATGAGTTCTCATTGTTCAAGTCCCACCTATGAGTGAGAACATGCAGTGTTTGGTTTTTTGTCCTTGCGATAGTTTACTGAGAATGATGTTTTCCAGTTGCATCCATGTCCCTACAAAGGACACGAACTCATCATTTTTTATGGCTGCATAGTATTCCATGGTGTATATGTGCCACATTTTCTTAATCCAGTCTATCGTTGTTGGACATTTGGGTTGGTTCCAACTCTTTGCTATTGTGAATAGTGCCGCAATAAACATACGTGTGCATGTGTCTTTATAGCAGCATGATTTATAGTCCTTTGGGTATATACCCAGTAATGGGATGGCTGGGTCAAATGGTATTTCTAGTTCGAGATCCCTGAGGAATCGCCACACTGACTTCCACAATGGTTGAACTAGTTTACAGTCCCACCAACAGTGTAAAAGTCTTCGTATTTCTCCACATCCTCTCCAGCACCTGTTGTTTCCTGATTTTTTAATGATGGCCATTCTAACTGGTGTGAGATGGTATCTCACTGTGGTTTTGATTTGCATTTCTCTGATGGCCAGTGATGATGAGCATTTCTTCATGTGTTTTTTGGCTGCATAAATGTCTTCTTTTGAGAAGTATCTGTTCATGTCCTCTGCCCACTTTTTGATGGGGTTGTTTGTTTTTTTCTTGTAAATTTGTTTGAGTTCATTGTAGATTCTGGATATTAGCCCTTTGTCAGATGAGTAGGTTGCAAAAATTTTCTCCCATTCTGTAGGTTGCCTGTTCACTCTGATGATAGTTTCTTTTGCTGTGCAGAAGCTCTTTAGTTTAATGAGATCCCATTTGTCGATTTTGGCTTTTGTTGCCATTGCTTTTGGTGTTTTAGACATGAAGTCCTTGCCCACGCCTATGTCCTGAATGGTATTGCCTAGGTTTTCTTGTAGGATTTTAATGGTTTTAGGTCTAACATATAAGTCTTTAATCCATCTTGAATTAATTTTTGTATAGGGTGTAAGGAAGGGGTCCAGTTTCAGCTTTCTACATATGGCTAGCCAGTTTTCCCAGCACCATTTATTAAATAGGGAATCCTTTCCCCATTTCTTGTTTTTGTCAGGTTTGTGTGACGAGGCATTTTGTGGGTGTTCCTCCATTTGGGTTTGTCGGATGTTTTTTTCATGATTAGACTGGAGTTTTGCATTTTTGGAAAGAATAACATGGCGATGAAGGGCCCTTCCCATCACGTCATATCAGGAGTAGGTGATTTCAACACAATTTATCACTGGTGACATTAACCTCTGTTTCTTGATTGAAATGATGACTGCAAGGTTTCTCCACTGCAAAGCTGCTATCTCCCTTTCCATACTTTGTTAGAAATGTGTCACTAAGTCCAGCCCACACTCAAGGGGAGGAAAATTAAGCTCCATTTCCTGGAGGGGAGTTCTCTCCATATATTATTTGCAATTCTTCTGTACAGAACTGCACCTTTGCTTCCATTTGCTTATTTACAATGCATTTTCGTTACCTCCTGTCCCCTCCCTCTAAGCTGAGTGGCTAGGTGAGCTCCTCCTCTGGGGCGTGTGCTAAGGGAGAGCTCCATCCCTGTGCTTTCTCCTTGCATTTCGTGAACTATACCATAATCATTACTTTCCTTGTGAGCTTCCTTACCATGGGACAGTTTTTAAAAAGCTACGTATTGAGTAGTCACTGGCAGGCACCTTTGTCAAGTATTTTTATGAGCATGATCTCATTTTACTCCCGTGACATCCTGTGGTTATAGTTTCCATCCCCATTTTACAGATGAGAAAACAGGCTCAGAGAAGTTAAGCTACTGGCCCAAGGTCACACAGGAACCGTGTCACACCCATCTCTCCCCAGTGCCCAGCCCAATGGCTGGCAGCATATCCAGCTTCAACAGGAACTTGCTTACTGAAGAGCAGCCCACACGTGAATGGGCATAAAAAAGCAAAACAGCAAACCCCCAGGTGGTTGTCCATCACTGCCTCTGGGAGTTGAGCCTATAGCCAGGGAGTTCAGCGAGTTCAGTCCAGGGCCTTGCCCCCTCCTGCCATGGCCCAACACCATCAAGCAGAAAGAGGGGTCCTTCTTGTAGTAGAGTGACGGCTCCCACTTTTTCTTTTTTTTTTTTTAAAGATGGAGTCTCACTCTGTTGTCCAGCTGGAGTACAGAGTCTCACTCTGTTGTCCAGGCTGGAGTGCGGGGGCGTGATCTTGGCTCACTGCAGCCTCCACCTCCTGGGTTCAAGCGATTCTCCCACCTCAGCCTCCCAAGTAGCTAGGATTACAAGCGCACACTACCACGGCCGGCTAATTTTACCCACTTTTTCAAGTTCCCACACAGCAGTGGTAAACTGGGGAGAGGGCAGCTAGGGTTAGTGAAAGGAATGATGATTCTGTCCAAAATGTGAGTGCCAGATGACTGCAGACAGGCGGACTGTGCCTTTCTCAGCTCCCCATGCCATGCAGAGTGGCCCAGAGTAACCCAAGGGGACCCGGCATGGATCTGTGAGTGACACTGAGCCAGGAAGGTGTCCAGGGAGGGGCTGCAGACCAACCTGGGCACAAGGCCTCTTTCTAAGCCCACCCTGGTTAAGTGCTTTGCCAGTTTCTCGGTGAGGATCAGCCTCAGCCTGCACTGGGCCTACTCAGTAAAGGTTTCCACGGTCTTTGGAGTTGGAGCCCCCATTTAGGGCAGAGACAAGTATAAGCTGACCAAGCAATAGAAGAGATGCCCACATGAGGACTCCTGGGAGGGGCACTGACTGCAGCCTGGGTGGCGGCTCCTGGGCAGAGGGGGAGATGCCGTGGCTACGGAACAGGCCAGCAGGAGGAGCCAATGGTGATGAGTGCCCTGGTGCCAGGAAAGCCCCTGGCAGAGGGCCTGGCCTGCCTGGGGGAGGCTGGTGACTCCTGGTTCCAATGTGCTCAGCTCTGAGCCAGAGGCTGGCCTGCCTCAGATTGGGCATTTCCTTGAAGTGGTTAAAATTCGTTTTTGTGCTGAGTCAGGAAGCTAGCCGGCTTGGGCCTCCCCGCCTCCAACCCTGAGTGGCACACAGTACCAGTCATCAGCCCGAGCAGAGACCTGGGTAAGTGCCCCCTGGCTCTGCCCAGGGGACAGGAATGACAGCAGCGTCCCAACAGATTCCTGCTCAGGCCCCACAGGGATCCACATGTTTCTCCACTGGTCACTCTGCCAGTGCCTTGAGCTCCTGGCCTGGCTGGCCCTGCTGCCCCATCTGCGCTGGTGCCAGCACTACGCTGGGTCACTGGGGAAGTCGGGCTGGCAACATACCCAGATGCAGTTGGCTGAGCAGATGGGCTGGGTAGCCACGAGGACCCTTGGAAGGCTGCCCTCCCAGGCCAGTCGGCAGTTTGTGCTGTTGCCCAGAGACATGCTGGCCTCCTGAGGCTTTCTTCTGGGGCTGCTCCTGGGGTACTCTGTCCAAGAGGTGGCAGGGTGGCACTGCAGTGTGGTTCGGGGCAGGACTCAGCGTGAGTCTGGAGGCAGGGAGTCTAGTCATCCCTCTGCCCACGCTTTGAGTAACTGAGACAGGCTGCTTCTGTTCTCTGTGTCTCCATTTCCCTTTCTGTAAGATGCAGAGATTGGACTAAATCAGTGGTTCTCATCGCCGCGATTCCTGGACCAGTGGTGTCAACATCTGGGAACTTATTAGACATGCATATTTGGCTGGGCGCAGTGGCTCATGCCTGTAATCTCAGCACTTGGGGAAGCCGAGGCCGGCAGATCACCTGAGGTCAGGAGCTTGCGACCAGTCTGGCCAACATGGCGAAATCCCGTCTCTACTAAAAATACAAAAATTAGCTGGGTATGGTGGTGGGCGCTTGTAATCTCGGCTACTCAGGAGGCTGAGGCGAGAAAATTGCTTGAGTCCAGGAGGTGGAGGTTGCAGTGAACTGAGATCATGCCATTGCATTCCAGCTTGGGCGACAGAGCAAGACTCCGTCTCAAAAAGAAAAAAAGATGCAGATTCACAGACCCCACGGAGACCTGCTCAGTCAGCAGCCAGCGGGTAGGCCCGGCAATCTGTGTTTTGATGCGCCTTCTGGGCTCATGCTGGAGAACCACTGGCCTGGACACTGGCCTAAGTTTCTTCCTAGGCTTATTTCAATTCACTGGGCACCCACCGCATAGGACGATCTTGTGCTAAGAGCTGGAGAATGCAAAGGTAGACGAGGTATGAAGCTAGTACCAAAAGGGCACCTCTGTTTCCTAGGTGGCTACCTCCTATCTGTCCTTAACACCCAGCTCAAATGATGTCTTCTTTGGGCACTGTCCCAGACCAGCCCTCCCACCAGTTCCTCAGACACGAGCAGTCGGGTCCCACCTCTTCCCCCGACGCCTGTGCCAGCACGGCTCTTGGTATATAGGATGTACCATTGTTTGTGAGTCAGTTTCCTGCTGAACGGTAGGGATGGGAAGGGCCGAGGGTGGTTCCTGTTCCTCCACGGTCCCACAGCCCTGAGCACCAAGGGGTCCCATTCCCCGCCATAGACTGTACTAGCCCAGCCTCTGCAAGGCCCCTGCCAAGTGCCCATGTCCTCAAAGAAGCTTTCAGGGCCCACTACACCTATATCCCCATTCTGGGGCTTTCCTTTGCCAAAAGTTGCAGATTGGGCCATGGGGCCCCTCTACTCTGAACCTAAAAGCCTAAGCCAATCTGGTTCTCCCTCTTGGGAGGTTTGAATACGTAACACACAGTGAGGTTGTAGCCCAGCCTGGAGACACAGAAAGAAGGCCGAGTGCAGCCACCGAGGCAGCCAGAGCCACGCAGCAGGAGGTGTGTCCAGCGCGGGGAGGGGTATGGCAGCCACAGCACGAACAAAGCGCACCGGCTTCCTCACCCTCCCCGGAGTGATGGGACTGAGCACCTCCTTTTGTGCCTTGTGGGAGCTGCCCACAGCCCCTGACTCTGGGCCGGCTTACAAGGACTCAGCACGTGCTCTTAGCAGCCCCTTTTCCAGGGGCAGGCAGTTGGGAGAAAGCAGCACTGGACCCGAGCTGGAGGGATGGATCCTGGGCCCTCCACTCACTGGCCAGCAATGATGGGCGAGTGGCTTCACCTCTCGTCCCTCAGTGGCTTCATCTATAAATGGGGCTGAAATCAGGGGATCAAAAGGCATGAAGAGCTAGCCCCTAGCACGACACTTGGCCTACTTTTGGTATTTAATAACGTCTTCTGACCTGGTCCTCCTTCGTACCTCAACCACATCAGACACAGCGTCATGATGATTTCTCCCCTGAGCAAAGTGGCTTTGTGTGAAGTTGCTAGGCCTGAGTTTCCCCATCTGTAAAATATGCAGGTCTACCTGGATGATCTGTGCCTCAGCTACCCCTACAGACCTCTCTGCGCACCACTGCGAGTGCCCCTAGCGGAGGGAGACAGGGGCCCTGGGGTGTTGGGAGGAATGGACACTCACTTCCAGTCAGGCATTGAACAGGTCAGTGGATTAGTGGGTCTGTGATTCATTCATCCATCCATTTTGTCAACCATTTGTTAGGTCATTTGTCAACTAGACAGCCAGCCCAGCAGCTGGTCAGCTCACAGCATGTTCTGGTCCTTGTACTGCTTTCAGCCCAGTAAGCTCAACCAAAGAGAAAGAGAACAGAAGAATGAGAATAAACAAACTCCAACTGCCCACAACAACACACTGAGTGAAAGAAGCCAGACCCCAAACTGAACATACTCTATGATTTTCTTTGTATTATAAAAGTGTCACACACACACAAAAAGTGTCAATACATCCCAAACCAACCAACGGTGTCAGAAGCCATGCTAAGGATTATCCTATGCAGGGGATCAGGGAAAGGGTAAGTAGTGACTGGAAGGCAGCTCAGGGGCTTTTGGGATTCTGGTAATATTCTGTTTCTAAATCTGGGTGCTGGCGACACAGTGTGTTTGCTTAGTGAAAATTCATTGAATTGTACATTTAAGTTTTTGCACTTTCCTATATCTACGCTATGCTATACTTCAATAAAAATTTACCCCAAAAATAAATAAATAAAAGAAGATGAAAGAAAAGAAAAGAAAGAAAAAGCAAGGAAATGCACAGAGCAGTTGACTCAGCAATTCCAGTTCTAAGAGCTGCTCACCTGTAGTTACCCTTACAGGTGGGCAAATGATGGAGGGGCATGATATTCCTGGAAAACTGGAAACCTAAACATCTTGGTTATTCAACCACAGTGTTAAATAAACAACACATCCATATGATGGAATATTACCATTACAAAGTATAAGGTTGATCATTATGTACCAATTGGAATAAGCCCTAAGACTGAAGTCAGTAAGTGAGCCCAGGAGGTACAGAGCACTACCCTCTGCAGCAGCACGCGGGCATAGCCATAGGCTCTCTCTGGAAGGACACAGGACAAAGTGGTGGCATTCTGGCCTGCAGGCCCACCACGCTCTCCCCTAGGGGATGTTATCTGTGGCCACATCCAGTCTGCCTGCCAGACCATGCTCTTCCCGAGGGTCTACGGAGCCTGGTGCCAGTGGTCTTAGTGAAGTCTCCAAGTGAATGATTCGCAATAATCTGTAGCCTACAAATCGCCATCCCTCTGCCTGCGGGCATGGCCAGAATCAGGGGTTTGGCAACAACCACAGCCTGCCTATCCATTTGGATGATGGGCTAGATGTGAGCAGAACAGGGGCTCATGGCTGAAGAGGGCACAGTTCCCACATGCGCCTGCTGTCCAAGGAGCAGAAACAGACCCTGGGGCAAGAGAAGCCAGAGTGCCAGTTCAGGGAGAGCTGCTGCTGCCTTCTGTCCTGCAGGAAAGACGACTTGGCAAAGTCACACCGGCAAAACAAGGATTTGTATCCAGGTCTGACTCCAAAGCCCAGGCGTGCTGCCTTCTGCTGAGGCATCGGCCGTTTGAGGGTATCAGGGAGGGCTTTGCTGGGGAGTCATATGCAGTCTTTTTCTTTTTTTTTTGAGACGGAGTTTCACTCTTGTAGCCCAGGCTGGTGTGCAATGGCATGACCTCGGCTCACTGCAACCTCTGCTTCCTGGGTTCAAGCGATTCTCCTGCCTCAGCCTCCCAAGTAGCTAGGATTACAGGCGCCCCCCACCACGCCTGGCTAATTTTTTGTATTTTTAGTAGAGATGGGGTTTCACCATGCTGACCAGGCTGGCCTCAAACTCCTGACCTCAGGTGATCTGTCTGCCTCGGCCTCCCAAAGTGCTGGGATTACAGGCGTTTGAGCCACCGCGCCCGGCTGTCTCATGCAGTTTTGCAAAGTCAAAGCAGACAAGAGTTGGCGTGTTCCACGCAGAAGGAATGCTGTCTAGAAACAGAAGAGAGTGGAGTGACCTTGAGAGTACAGGATTCTGTATTGGGTCAGTGGGGGCAGGAAGGCAGCAGGGAAAGCAATTTGGGAAACTGGTCAGAAATGATGCAGGAAGTGCTGGCTGGAGCCTGGCTACAAAGACGCATGGGTTCCTGGCCATGGAGCCTGAAGTCAGTCCTATAACTGGTTGGATTCCAACTGACGGCTTGAATACAGGTTCAGCTCCATCTCTGCTTCCAGAAGATCATTTTGGCAGTGAGGTGAGGGCAGACTGTAGGGCGTCTGGCTGGAGGGAGGGAGACCTGTTGGGAGGCAGTGGCAACAATTCAGGCGAGCAGGTGGTGGCCAGGACAAGGACTGGCATGGGTGACATAAGAGTTTGAGAGGAACTGAGAAGGAAGAAGGGCATGCTGTAATTGACAGAAGAAAGCAACTGTGGGAAAGGGACGAGGTAAAGGTGATGCTCAGGTTTCTAGATCAACGAACAGGGTCTCCAGTTGTACCCTTCACGGAGGCGAGAAATCCACAGACTTGGCTGGAATCCGAGTTCAGCTTTTTGTTTTTTGAGACTGAGTCTCTGACATGCAGGCTGGAGTGCAGTGGTGCGATCTCGGCTCACTGCAATCTCTGCCTCCTGGGTTCAAGCGATTCTCCTGCCTTAGCCTCCTGAGTAGCTGGGATTACAGGCGCCTGCCACCGTGCCAGGCTAATTTTTGTATTTTTAGAAGAGACGGGGTTTCACCATGTTGGCCAGGCGGGTCTTGAACTCCTGACCTCAGGTGATCCGCCCGCCTCAGCCTCCCAAAGTGCTGGGATTAAAGGCATGAGCCACCGCACCCGGCCCTGAGTTCAGTTTTTTTAAGGACACAATTAGAGGTGCTCACGGGATGTTGAAGCAGGGAGGCTGGTAGATACCTTCGATTCGCTCATTCACCTACGTGGACGAATTAGACAGCCAGGCTCCCTGGCCTTGGGAGAGTCCTGGTGGGAGACAGATGACAAACAAATCACTGAAGTAATGGAAAAGGGACAGTTCAAGAAAAGTGTCGTGGAGGAAGAAAACAAGAGGGCCCACCAGAACGGGACTGGAAGTCGACCCCGAGGGTGCGTCCGCTAGATGCGGCCTCTCTAGGTGGACTGCGGGTGAGAGTAAAGGGGGCATCTGGGGGAAAAGCATTCTAGGGAACAGCAAGTGCAAGGACCTGGAGACGGCAAAGGGGCTGGTGGGACAGGTGTCCAAGAGGAGGCCCAGGCTGTCTCTCGGGGGCGTGGGGAGAGGCATGGGGCTGGAGAAGGAGGGCCTGGGTCCCTGCAGGAGCTCACAAGCCACAGTGGGGAGAAGCGTTACGCTGAGTACAGTGGGAGCCACTGAAAGGGTTAAAGACCCCTGGGGGTGCTGAGTGGGAAGGGGCTCTGGGAGCTGGAGTGGACGCAGGGAGACCAGTTATGAGGCAAATGCAGGAGTCCAGGCAAAAGAGAATATTCCAGTCTGTATCTAAGACTTAACTTTGCACACACAGAACACCCTGCGCCCCTCTCAGAGCCTCCGGGGTCTTCGTGCGAGCAGTTTATCACGGTTCATTCGTCTTAAACCCTCTTACTATTTCAGCAAACACCCTCTCCTCAGCCTGGTCAACCCCTCTGCCCAACCCGAGTGGGCCCCGCAGGAGCAAGTGGGGACCAGAGTCCTGCTCAGGTGAGTGGTGGGGCCCGGCCTGTTCCCCTGAGACCAGGCTTCTCTCGCTCAGAGCAAAGCCCCGGGGTGCCGGGATTCTCTCTCTGCTCCCCCTCCCTGGATGTGAGCTTTTAAAAAAGGAGGATTCCTCACTGCGGCCTCTGCCCCCTTGGACTGAGCGCCAACCCGCATCACATCTCAGCAAACGCGCGCGCAGTGGACAGACGGAGGGGTGGCTCCTCGCTGAGCTGAAGACTGCGGCGACGCAAATAAACAGAATGGTTCCTGCTCTCCACGAACCTGGCGCTGCAGCCGTGGGCAAACCACACCAAGAGACGCGAGCAACCGAAATATAGGGAGAAAAAAAAAGGTGCCCTGGACAGCGGGCTAGATGTCTCCTGCAGGCTCGAGGACTTCCCGGAGGGGGCGGCGTTTTCTCGGGGCCTGGGAAGAACAGGCGGGTTTCAGCGGGCGCCTTCTGGGTGACTACCCGTTTGGGCTTCCCCTGACCCCGTAACAGAGCGGAAGAGGCTCAGAGACGCCAGAGGAGGGGCGTCAGCGGGACACTCAGGCCGAGAAGCTCTGACTCCCGGTGTCTGCAAAAATGACCGGATGCAGGAATGTCACCTAGAACCGACCAGCCTTCCGACCTCTCTGGTCAAGGACGCATTCCTAATAGACGAAGGGAGAGTGACAGAAGTTAAAAACAAACAAAAGCCGGGTTGAGGCCTCTAGGTGGGTCTCCGCTACCGATGGATTCAGCCGGTGGGGCTGCAGGAGGTTCCTATAAGCGCGGTCCCCTCTCCCCGCACCGAGTCCGGCCCCGACCCTGGGATTTCCCCAGGCGCAGCCGCCGCCGCGCCGCCCCCTCCGCCCCTGGCGCAGCTGCGACCTTTCCCTTACTTTCCAGGGCCTCAGGCCCCGCCCCTCGCTCCGACCAAAACACGTGCCGCGTCCCGTCCTGCCTGATCACGCCGCGGCCAGGCTCCGATCACGCGGCCCCCCGCGGCGCTCATTGGCCGGCCGGGCATGGGCCGGGCACGAATTGGCTGGCGGCGGCCGGCCCCGCCCCGGCGGGGGCGCGGTGTATTTTGGTTCGCCTCCGCGCCCCGCCCCGCCGGCCGCTCCCTCCGCGGCCGCCCCGCCCCTCCCGCGCCGCGAGGGCCGCGCCGGGGCAGAGCCGCGCGGGCGGGCGAGGCGCTTGCCGGCCGCAGGAGCTCCGGGTAGCCGTCGCCGCCGCCCGCAGCCCACGTGCGGCCGCTGCTGCGCCCGAGCTCACGCCCCGCGGCCGCTTTGTTGCTCCCGGCCGGCCGGCACGATGCACACGCCGGACTTCGCGGGCCCAGACGACGCGCGCGCAGTAAGTGGTGGGGCTGCCGCGGCGGGACTACTCGTCTGAGCGAGGGGCGAGACGGAGAACGCGGTGTGGGGCCTGCGCGCCTGTGAAAGCGGGAGGTGGGGCGTGCGGGGCTTCGCTGCGGCCGCGCGGGTAGGGGCCTGGGCGGGCTCCGGAGCCGGACGGGGCGGCGGCCGCGCGGGGCGCGCCCGGGTCGGCGGGGGCGGGGAGGGGGCGTGTGCCCCGCGCAGCTTTGTCTTGCGCTTCCTGGGCGGCCCCGCCCCGCTGGCCCCGCGGCTATTTCCAGCCATGACGTCACCCCGGTCCTGTGAGCCGGACGGCCGTTGGGCGGGGGAGCGGCTGGCGGGAACGCGGCACGCGGCCGTGGGGGCGAGGCAAGAGCTGCTGGCGGGAACGCGGCACGGTTCTGGGGGCGGGGCAAGGCTCGGGGGCGGGGCACGTGGCCGTGGGGCGGGGTAAGAGCGGCTGGCGGTAGTGCTGCTCGGCCCTGGGGGCGGGGCAAGGTCTGGGGGCCGGGGCAACGACGGGAGGCGGGAGCGCCGCACGGCCCTGGGGGCGGGGCAACGCCTGGAGGCGGGAACGCGGCACGCGAGCGTTGGGGGCCCTAAGCGTCGCGACTCGGGGGCTTCGGGGAGGTAGCCGTGGACGTGGGCCGAGCGCGGGCCTCCTGGTGTGCGGGCACTGTGGGCCGGGCGAGCCCTTTCCCGCCCGTGTGGTGAGCGGGCCTCGGCCCTCGGTTCTGTGACTTCACAGGGGGTTTCGTGACGCAGCCTGCGGGACAGAGGCTGGGGATTTGAGGTGGCCTCGTCTTGTTTGATCTCGGGGAACCGCGGCAGACGGAAAGCTTTGATGCTTTGGTGCATGGCAGATTGAGAGGAAACGTGTATCTTCGTACATTCAAAGTTTCCTTTCCTTTTTTTTTTTTTTGATACGGAGTCTCGCTCTATCGCCCAGGCCGGAGTGCAGTGGGCGCGCGATCTCGGCCCACTGTAACCTCCCTGGGAGGGAGGGATATTATTCTTCTCAGAGTAATATCACCCTCTCACCCCCGGGTTAGTTTTTTTTTGGAAGAGATAGCTTATTCCAGCCTCTTTCCCTCCAGATTAAAGAGACAGTGAGGGTCGGGTGCGGTGGCTCACGTCTGTAATCCCAGCACTTTGGGAGACCGAGGTGGGTGGATCACCTAAGGTCGGGGGTTCGATACCAGCTTGACCAACATGGCGAAAACCGCTCTCTACTAAAAATACAAAAATCAGCTGAGCGTGGTGGTGGGCGCCTGTAACCCTAGCTACTGGGGAGGCTGAGGCAGGAGAGTCGCTTGAACCTGGGAGGCAGAGGTTGTGGTGAGCCAAGATGGTGCCACTGCACTCCAGCCTGGGCAACAGAGCAAGACTCTGTCTCAAAAAAACGAGGCCGGGCGCCTGTAATTCCAGCACTATGGGAGGTCAAGGTGGGTGGATCGTCTGAGGTCAGGAGTTGGAGACCAGCCTGGCCAACATGGTGAAACCCCGTCTCTACTAAAAATACAAAATTTTCTGGGCGTGGTGGCGGACGCCTCTCCCAGCTACTCTGGAGGCTGAGGCGGGAGAATCGCTTGAATCCGGGAGGTCAGGAGTTCAAGGCCAGCTTGACCAACATAGCAAAACTCTCTTTCTACTAAAAATACAAAAATTACCCAAGTGTGGTGGTGGGCACTGCAGTGAGCCGAGATTGTGCCACTGCACTCCAGCCTGGGCAACTGAGCGAGATTCCATCTCAAAAAAAAAAAAAAAAAAAAAAAAAAAACTGCAAAGAGATCCTTTCCGAGATCCTGGCAGGTTGGCTTCCTGTCACCACCTGCTAGCCTTGGGACAGTAACAGATGACATTTGCTCCGAATCTGTGGAGGGAACTGGTGGAACTGCTTGGAGTCCTGGAGGCCTAGGGGGAAGGCCCCAGAGTCCCTGAGAGCATCTGTAGGGGCACTGCTTTGGCGGCTTTGCCGCCTCAGAGAGCCATGGTCAGGGCGCCGCGGCCACTGGCAGACCGACTAGATGGCCTCAGTGTTGGCTCCTCCTCCCTGGGCAGCTGCTTTACCCCAGCCACTGTTCGGCTTGAACCTCAGGAGTTAATTTTATTAATCATTTACCCAAGAAAAATACGAACTTAGTAGCCTTTTTTAAGAGTCAGGATTTTTGGTGGCAATGCTTGCCAGCTTAGTTCTATCTTTGAAATGTTGGCTTAAACGCCGAATTGTCATGAGCATTCCTTGAACGTCTTTTACTACAGCTCGGTGTTTGTTGCTATGGAGTATTGCGTGTGCATTACATGCCTAGTGTAGGCTTCTGGTATGCATATCCACATGCCCATCATGGGTGGCCTCTGTATTTCCCCTGCACTGAGAAGCCGTTGTGTTGTGTCGCCTTCAGGTTGACATCATGGACATATGTGAGTCCATCCTGGAGAGGAAGCGGCATGACAGTGAAAGGTCTACTTGCAGCATCTTGGAACAGACAGACATGGAAGCTGTCGAGGCTCTTGTTTGTATGAGCTCTTGGGGTCAAAGATCCCAGAAAGGTGACCTGTTGCGGATAAGACCCCTCACGCCTGTCTCTGACTCTGGGGATGTCACCACCACTGTGCATATAGCCACACCTGAACTACCAAAAGACTTCCATTCTTTATCGACTCTGGTAAGAGGAGGTGGGAGGGAAGAGCATTTTTATGAAATGACTAGAGTAGCTGAACTCAGTGTGTTGAAGAACTTGTGAGAAGATTCCCTGGGATGCTGGCAAATAAGTTGCATACCCTCTCTGTGTGGGTCTGAAGGAGTAGAAACTCTTCCTTTGGCCGGGCATGGTGGCTCAAGCCTGTAATCCCAGCACTTTGGGAGGACCAGGCAGGCGGATCGCGAGGTCAGGAGTTCGAGACAAGCCTGACCAACATGGTGAAACCTCGTCTCTACTAAAAATACAAAATTTATCTGGGTGTGGTGGCAGGCGCCTGTAGTCTCAGCTAGTCAGGAGTCTGAGGTAGGAGAATCGCTTGAACCCGGGAGGCGGAGGTTGCAGTGAGCCGAGATTGCGCCACTGCACTCCAGCCTGGGCGACAGAGTGTGACCCCATCTCAAAAAAAATAAAAGAACAAAAAAAGAAACTCTTACTTCATTTCTGAAAAATGTGCTCTTTCTATGGATGGATCATACCTTGCTAGCTACGTGGTTAATGTCCGTGGGATGAAACCTACAGATTAATGTGAGAAAGTGGAATTTACTTCCCCAGGGGAATCTTGGGGTGGAGCTTAGGTTCTCCTGGTGACCCAGCCTAGTATCAGGATATATCGGTAGCAGCTGGAGAAAGCATGTACTTCGACATCAGATTGCCTTCGTTGGGTGGCATCTCTGCCTTCCCGTGGCAGCCGACTCCTTAATGTGAGTTCTGTGAGTTGGGTGCAGTAAGTCACTCTTGTTTTTTGGTTTTTTAATTTGCTACATCTGTGAAAGTACCTGGAAAAATTGCATCTCAGCTTGGAGAAGTTGAGAACTGTAGGTTGCTAACAGAAGTGGAAATTGTGTTTGTCCTGGGCTGGAAGCTTGCTCTGAAAGAAGAGTGTAGAAAGCAGATTTGGAGAGGGATGGGAAGGGCCTGTGGGTTGTCGGGAGGGTTGCAGAAGTGGTGGGCCTGGCGGCCAGGAGCTCCTCTCAGAGTTCCCCGCATTGGGCTCTTGTGTAGGTTTGGGAGAGGTAAACACTGTGGGAATAAGCTGAGAAAGTGCCCCATGCAGCCTTGAAACCCACTGGGATGTTGAAAACAGGGTTAGCTGAGTGTCTCGATGATTCTGTGTAAAGGTATTGGGAGCATTGTGATGAATTAAATCCCTTTTAAAATTTAAAACAATCTTTTCACATGGTACTTTTTTTTTTTTTAAGTGCATAACTCCTCCTCAGAGCCCTGATCTCGTGGAGCCATCGACAAGGACACCTGTTTCTCCCCAAGTAACAGATTCCAAAGCATGCACAGCCACGAATGTCCTCCAGTCCTCTGCCATAGTGGCCAGAGCTCTGAGCGGGGGCGCGGAGAGGGGCTTGCTGGGTTTGGAGCCAGTGCCCAGCTCTGCCTGCAGGGCCATGGGGACCAGCGTGATCCGACACACTGGGGAGAGCCCTGCTGCCTGCTTTCCCACCACCCAGACTCCAGATTGCCAGCTTTCTGACAGCAGAGAAGAAGAGCAGCTTCTGGGACACTTTGAAACTTTGCAGGACACACACCTCACAGACAGTTTACTCAACACTAACTTGGTGTCCTGTCAGCCCTGCTTGCACAAGTCTGGTGGCCTGCTGCTCACTGACAAAGGCCAGCAGGCAGGGTGGCCTGTTGCAGTTCAGACTTGCTCACCAAAGAATTATGAAAATGACCTGCCCAGGAAAACCACTCCTCTGATTTCTGTCTCTGTCCCTGCTCCCCCTGTCCTTTGCCAGATGATCCCTGTGACTGGACAAAGTAGCATGTTACCACCTTTTTTGAAGCCCCCTCCCCAGTTGTCTGTGGGGACTGTGAGACCCATCCTAGCTCAGGCTGCTCCAGCGCCTCAACCTGTGTTCGTGGGACCTCCTGTGCCTCAGGGAGCTGTGATGTTGGTCCTGCCCCAGGGAGCCCTCCCTCCGCCTGCCCCCTGTGCAGCCAATGTCATGGCTGCCGGGAATACCAAGTTCTTGCCCCTTGCCCCTGCTCCAGTGTTCATCGCCTCTAGCCAAAACTGTGTCCCTCAGGTAGACTTTTCCCGAAGGAGGAACTATGTTTGCAGTTTCCCAGGTTGCCGGAAGACCTACTTCAAAAGTTCCCACCTTAAGGCCCATCTTCGCACTCACACAGGTAAGCGCCGGGGCAGGTAGGGCATCGGGCACACCAGACCTTGTGGTTAGGAAGTATACCTTGAGCCACCTTTGGCTGGGAGGGGATCATGAGAACCCCTGGTGAAGGTGGAAGTGTGGCTTTTTCTTTGGCTCTGAAAAGCCCGCACAGCCTTTGTAAGGGTGGGGTTGTTAGCACAGCCATCAGGAGTTTGCATACAGAGCGCTCGCCCTAGAAGAGAAAATGTAGTATAGTTCTGTGATTGTGTCTTTTGGTAGCTTTTAGAGTGACTCACAGTGCCCCCTTCTGTTCACATTGCAGTAGACGTTTCATGCCTTTTTTTTTTTTTTTTTTTTAAAGAAAACATGCATTCATTCACATTCAGTAAATATATCTTACCAGTGTGACTTATGTTTATGTGGGAAAAGGTCTGGCCAAACTATAGAAAAGTTCAAATTCTAAAATATTTTTTAAAAGAATATAGTTTTCTTACCTCTGAGAGTAGTTTTTAAAGTAAGTCACACAAGAAACTATGCTGACCTAATGATCTCTCTGTTGTCTAACCAGCTCTGTCCAATATAATTTTCTGCGATGGTGGAAATGTTTGCTGTCTGTCCATTAGGGTAGCCACTGGCTGCTTGAAGTGTGTGGCTAGTGTGCCTGAGGAACTGAATTTTACATTTTTTAATACTTGAAGTTTAAATAGCTCCATGGGACCTGTGGCTGCCCTGCTGCCCAGCAGTGGTCTGAGTGTTGCTGGTTAGACAATCACTTCAGTAGGTGAGGGCACCATTTCTCAGGTGTTCTGTGAGTTTGTGTTCTGTTGCTGTGATCGTGGTAGCCTCCACGTGTAGAATAAAGTGCAGTCTGGTGTTCAGACTTTATAAGAGGAACTCTACTACTACATTCTACTGAGTGGCTGCTTGCTTTGAGGATAAGGCCAAACTTGGCCCATGAAGTAGTCGCCTCTGCCCATTCAGAAACAGCCTCCCCAACGTTCTGTGTCTGGGTCCATATTTGCACCCTTCCCCCTTGGCCCTCTGCCCATCTCTACTTACTGAAACCCTCTGAGGGCCTTCCTAGGATTAGTTATTAGATTGTTTATCTTCCTTTCTTCTTTGACCCTAGTGGTTTATTGTAGATCTTACCATATTCTCTTTGTTTTTTAGTTAGTTATATATTTATCTCACCTGGATATATTCCTGGTGCTTGATACAAGGGCCTGACACTACTCAGTAAATGAGGGTTGGTCGTTTGCATGGCAGATGGACGTGGGGCTGTGTCAGGGAACGGGTGTTTCTGAGGGGAATTGACCTGCCTGCCTCATTTAACGGGCTTGTTGACTTGGTGAGCTCTGCATTTCACCGGGACTCTCCAGGGGAACTTTGCATTACACCAGAGCACAGCTTCCAAATTTGGGGAGGTGACTGAATGAGGTTTTACTGTTTATTCAGTTTACCTTGGTAGAAGTACTGACAGAATGACCTGCAGTGATTGAAACAAGTTGCTTCCATGTTTCCTAAAGTACTTCCAATTCAATAACAGGCCTTGCACAAGGGCTCACGCCTGTCATCCCAGCACTTTGGGAGGCCGAGGTGGGCAGATCACGAGGTCAGGAGTTCGAGACCAGCCTGGCCAACATGGTGAAACCCTGTCTCTACTAAAAATACAAAATTAGCTGGGCCTGCTGGCGCACGCCTATAATCCTAGCTGCTCAGGAGGCTGAGGCAGGAGAATCACTTGAACCTGGGAGATGGAGGTTGCAGTGAATGGAGATTGCGCCATTACACTCCAACCTGGGTGACAGAGACTCTATCTCAAAAAAAAAAAAAAAAAAAAAATTGGCCAGGCACTGTGGCTCATACCTGTATTCCCAGCACTTTCGGAGGCCAAGGCAGGCAGATCACGAGGTCAAGAAATTGAGACCATCCTGGCCAACATGGCAAAACCCCGTCTCTACTAGAAATACAAAAATTAGTTGGGCTTGGTGGCGTGCTCCTGTAGTCCCAGCTACTTGGGAGGCTGAGGCAGGAGAATCACTTGAGCCTGGGAAGCGGAGGTTGCAGTGAGCCAAGATTACGCCACTGCACTCCAGCCTGGTGACAGAGTGAGACTCCGTCTCAAAAAATAAAAATAAAAAACTGTAAGAGTTCTGAAGAATCCCCTTGTGCCATTTTGTAAACTTGGAGTTTTCATGAGAACTAGAAACTGGGCAAGTTTACCTTGGATAAGATTGCTTTTTATATATATATTTCTGCCAACCTGAAAAATATTTAAATTGGAGTAAGGTAGAGTGAATAGATGCTACTTTTTTTTTTTTTTTTTTTGAGATGGAGTCTTGCTCTTTCGCCCAGGCTGGAGTGCAGTGGCACGATCGTGGCTCACTGCAAGCTCTGCCTCCCAGGTTCACGTCATTCTCCTCTCCTGCCGCAGCCTCCCGAGTAGCTGGGATTACAGGCGCCAGCCACCATTCCTGGTTATTTTTTCTTGTATTTTTAGTAGAGACGGGGTTTCACCATGTTAGGATGGTCTCCATCTCCTGACCTCATGATCCGCCTGCCTCGGCCTCCCAAAGTGCTGGGATTACAGGTGTGAGCCACCGCGCCCGGCCGGTGCTACTTTTTTTCTTTTTTAGGCGGAGTCTCTCGCCCAGGCTGGAGTGCAATGGCGCGATCTCCGTTCATTGCAACCTCCGCCTCCCAGGTTCAAGCGATTCTCCTGCCTCAGCCTCTGGAATAGTTGAGATTACAGGCGCCCACCACCACACCCAGCTAATTTTTGTATTTTTAGTAGAGACGGGGTTTCGCCATGTTGGTCAGGCTGGTCTCGAACTTCTGACCTCAGGTGGTCTGCCCGCCTCGGCCTCCCAAAACGCTGGGATTACAGGCGTGAGCCACCGTGCCCAGCTGGATGCTACGTTTTTTATTTTTATTTTTTTGAGACGGAGTCTCCCTCTGTCGCCCAGGCTGGAGTGCAGGGGCGCAATCTCGGCTCACTGCAAGCTCTGCCTCCTGGGTTCACGCCATTCTCCTGCCTCAGCCTCCGGAGTAACTGGGACTACAAGTGCCCGCCACCTCGTCTGGCTAATTTTTTGTATTTTTAGTAGAGACGGGGTTTCACCGTGTTATCCAGAATGGTCTCGGTCTTCTGACCTGGTGATCCGCCCGCCTCGGCCTCCCAAAGTGCTGGGATTACAGGCGTGAGCCACTGCGCCTGGCCGGATGCTACATTTTTAATTAATTTATTTTTGCTTTTTTGGTAAAGATTGGGTTTTACTTTCTTGCCCAGGCTAGTCTGGAACTCCTGTGCTCAACTGATCCTCTCCAGCCTCCCAAAACGCTGCAATATAGGTTTGAGCCACTGTACTTGTACTTCGCCTGATTTATTTTTAAATATATTTTGAAAGATTAGCTTGAAATCTTTGGGTGCTAACATAGTGCATCTTAAGTGTGGGAGAAATAAATGCCTTTTGGAGGATTTCTTGACCCAAATCATCCAATTCCAGAATAGTAAGATATCACTTTCTTCTGAGTTTGATGAACACGATTTTAAAACGACATGAATTAACCCCTTGAATAAGGTGCTTAGCATTTCCTTTCTCTTTAATATGTATTTTCTCACCTCACAGGGGAGAAGCCTTTCAGCTGCAGTTGGGATGGCTGTGATAAAAAGTTTGCTCGTTCGGATGAGCTGTCTCGCCACCGCAGAACTCACACAGGGGAGAAGAAGTTTGTGTGCCCGGTGTGTGACCGACGTTTCATGCGCAGTGACCACCTGACGAAGCATGCCCGGCGCCACATGACAACCAAGAAGATCCCAGGCTGGCAGACAGAGGTTGGCAAGCTGAACAGAATCGCCTCTGCAGAGAGCCCGGGGAGCCCACTGGTGACCATGCCAGCCTCTGCCTGAAAGGTCCACTAGGACATCACTCAGGGGGTTTTTAAAAAGCCTCTTTTCAGGAATGGAACTGATGGATTCCTCTCCCACTGCCTCACCCAAAAAAAAACAGTCTTGGGGGCTAGGAGAAGATCGGGGAGCTGGTTTTGATGAAAGTATGTTAACTTCTCTTTTCCACTTGGGACCCTGTTCAGTATCTTTTGTAGTTTCAAAAGTTTTTTTGTTTTGTTTTGTTTTTTTAAAGAAATGATAGAAAATTTGATAATCTGAATCACCAGCATTCAAACAAATATTTCGGCAATAAAGTTTACAAAATCTGGATTTTTACAACCTTTCTATTGATGTTTTGTAGAAATAAGACAGGGTACTAATTTTTATACTGTTTTTTATAAAAATATTTATATTGTTGGTGCTCAAATCACCAATTTCTAGCTAGATCATTTTGCAACCTTCTTTTCAGTGTTTAATAACAAAGTTTTTTCTAATGGCCCTTCTTTTAGTAAACTCGACATGTTATTCCACCACAAAAATCACAAGTTATCTGACCTTTTAGATCTTTTTGGAATCGGACCTGGTTGAATAAGGACCTCTTCAAAGGGAAAAATAAATTTTGCAGTCAGCTTCTTCATAATGTTTTCAAGGAAATTCTAGGCAATCATTCCTGTCACCCAAGAACTAGAATTTTGGTTGACTGGAACTAGTGAGCCTGTGTCCATGGTGTGTCATGAAGGATGTACTCCAGAGAGTAACATGAGCCACTGGGCAGATCCCAGGAACCAGTACTTGCTGCAGGATCTAGTCTGTAATAGTCTTGGCCATGGCTCTGCTGAAAGCAAGCCGTTCAGTTTCTTGTTTGTACCTAAAACACCAAAAAAAGGTAAACACTCAAATCCAGCCGCTTTGTCAACTGTCAGTTCTGACTTCTTTTGCTGTGGCCTTATCCGTACTATATTGTGGGTAGAGTAACTTCTCAGAAAAAAAGGAACTGTCTGTATTGGTTGGATGAAACTCCACCAGAGCACAGCTTAGCTGGGGTGAGATGCATTTGAAGGCAGGCAGTGCCAAGATTCTGCTTCCTTTGTTTGCCAAATACTAGAAACGCGAGGAAATGCAAGTTACGCTAAGTGGCAGTAATACTACCCAACTGCCTTTCTGTTCATTTTGTTTGAAGGAAATTGTTTTGACCAAACAGAAAATTACTTGGAATGGCGTGTTTTACAGTCTACTTAGAAAATAGATGGACAATATTTTTCAACTGTATGAGCACATAGATAAACGAGAGAATGTGGCCGCCTGTGTTCAAGAAGCCACTAACACTGGTTTTTGTTAAACATTGGAAGTTCAGGCAATGGAATAAATGTAGGAACATACAGAATGTTGCACTAATTTGGTAGCCTGGGAATTTTTTTTATTGTGCAGTATGTGTTTAAATTTTGTCTGTGTTAATTACTGGCATTTACCTTTATTTAAATGATGGTAAGGTTGGAATATTGAATAAAATTAGGTTTTGTGTTTTGTTCTTTGTAGTCTGATAAAATCTCCACCTGGCCATTCATTGTGTGTGACTTGATACCCATTAACTTGCCCCTTAGTATCAGCTGTTAACTTGACACAAATGTGTGTGTTTTTCGGAGGTGTTTAGTTTGGACACTCCATAGGTGAGTGTCCTGTCATCCTGAGACAGCACAGTTGTTGTCTCATGTTGTGCATAGTTCATGTTTCCTCACCATCCAGTCCTTTCTCCTGCTCATCAAAATCAGCATACACATTTTTGACTGTACACACTATAAATGGCATCAAATTGGGATATTTTTCTTAATTATGACATGCAAAGTAATGTTAGTCCTTCCAGTATTCTGGTGGATAAGGTCTTTTGAGTATTTGGTTGCTTGTCACAACATTCTCCAAGTAGTGATATTTCTAAAGAAGAGATAGATGTTGAAAAAGGTTTTAATTTACACTTCCATTTCCTGATTACATTTGGAAATACTTTGTGTAAACCATCCCCCTTCCACCTCCATTTGTCTGTTGAAAGATTTTAAGTTGGAAACAGTTCCTGTCTGAAAACTCTTCTGAGAACCACAAACCTTGTGTATGGATTCGGCATGGAGCCCTCAGCTGGCGGCTCTGGGTGCTGACGGCCGCTGGAGAGGCGGGCTCCCCTCGTGCACTTTATTGCCTGGGCAGTTTTGCTTGATCTTTTGTGACTTTGAGCCTTTTAAGTAGTTTGATAAGACTTAAAATGTTTCATAATTATGTTTTATGTAACAGACTTTGACACTATTTAAATGAGTATGTGTAATGTAACTTTTCTCTTTGAATCATATAAAACTTGATTTTAAACTGGATGTGTGTCCTGTGTCATTTTACTGTGCCTGGTGGCCTAAGTATACCTAGAGACTTTTGGAAGAGTCTATAAAATTCATTGTGTATTGGCTCAAACTAAACTCTCCTCTTTGTTTTCTGGAGTTTTATTCTGTTTAGGTTCTTTCTGAAAAAAATGTGTGAAGCGAGCCGGGTATGGTGGCTCACACCTGTAATCCCAGCACTTTGGGGAGTTGAGGCAGGAGGATCCCTTGAGCCCAGGAATTTGAGGTGGCTGTGAGCTATGATCACACCACTGCACCCTAGCCTGGGCAACAGAGCAAGACCCTGTCTCAAAAAGCCAACATGTGAAGTGGCCACTCTGACAGTGTGTCTGGTCCAGACAGACCCAGTAGTGTGCCGGGTGACCCTGTGGCCGCAGTGCTCGTTCCCTTCCTGTGCCAGGGGGTGGCTGCAAAGAGGTAGAATTGAAAGTGGTTTTCCAGCTACTCTGGAAGAAGTGCTTGGAAGTCGCTTCCATTATTTCCTTCCACTCCTGGCCCAGGATTACAAAGTACATCATGGAGCCAAAGGCTTCACTCTTCTTCATTCTTTTCCTTCCCAACTCTTGAAACTAAAGGCTGCCATATATCCTTAGAAAACACAGCCCCTGCCCACCTCAGTCTGACTTGTCCCCAGGGGGTCCAGACCCTCACCACACAAAAGGTCTGATTATGGAGCCTCCTCCTAGAGGGAAGTATTATGAGCCACAAGTGTGATTATCCCTCTCATGGCAACTGACAAGACTTCTCCTGCCTCATTATTGCCAGAAAGGAGGAAAAAAAAAAAAAAGCCACGGATTCTCTCTTCTGGGAGGCACTTGGCTACACTTCTTCGACAGCCTTACGCTCTCCCATGTGCTCACACGTGCACGAGCATGCCCCACTCCTGGGAACAGAGAATGCTCTCACGGATCCACCAATGTCAGCAGGTGTCCAGGCAACGTGTGTGAGTGGGGACAAGTGGCTCTAGGTCTTTGGAACAGCAGAGGAAAGTGTCTTAGAAAGGGCTGTGTCAGGGAGGTGCAGGGAACCTGAGCCAACAGCAGCCGAGGGAGGAGGTCCCTGCCTGAGTGAGGCTAGGAGCCCCCTGGCCCACAAGGAGAGACTTGGGAACACACATGTCAGGAGGAGGGCAACAGCAGGACTCTGCTCCTTGCCTAAGAAAACACACCCAGCATTTCTCAGAGCCAGCGGTAGACAGTGTTTTCTCAGATTCTGTGGCTTTGTAGCATCTTTGAGGAACTCTCATACTGTGTCTGGAATTAGTGGGTTCTTGGTCTCACTGAATTCAGGAATGAAGCCGCGGACCCTCGCGGTGTTACAGCTCTTAAGGTGGCGCGTCTGGAGTTTGTTCCTTCTGATGTTCGGATGTGTTCAGTTTCTTCCTTCTGGTGGGTTCGTGGTCTCGCTGGCTCAGGAGTGAAGCTGCAGACCTTCGCGGTGAGTGTTACAGTTCTTAACGCGGCGCGTCTGGAGTTGTTCATTCCTCCTGGTGGGCTCGTGGTCTCGCTGGCTTCAGGAGTGAAGCTGCAGACCTTCGCAGTGAGTGTTACAGCTCATAAAAGCAGTGTGGACCCAAAGAGTGAGCAGTAGCAAGATTTATTGCAAAGAACAAAAGAACAAAGCTTCCACAGTGTGGAAGGGGACCCGAGCAGGTTGCCACTGCTGGCTCAGGCAGCCTGCTTTTATTCTCTTATCTGGCCCCATCCACGTCCTGCTGATTGGTAGAGCCGAGTGGTCTGTTTTGACAGGGCGCTGATTGGTGCGTTTACCATCCCTGAGCTAGACATAAAGGTTCTCCACGTCCCCATCAGATCAGTTAGATACAGAGTATGGACACAAAGGTTCTCCAAGACCCCACCAGAGCAGCTACATACAGAGTGCTGATTGGTGCATTCACAGACCCTGAGCTAGACACAGGGTGCTGATTGGTGTATTTACAACCCCTGAGCTAGACATAAAGGTTCTCCACATTTCCACCAGACTCAGGAGCCCAGCTGGCTTCACCCAGTGGATCCTGCACCGGGGCTGCAGGTGGAGCTGCCTGCCAGTCTCGCGCCGTGCGCTCGCCCTCCTCAGCCCTTAGGTGGTTGATGGGACTGGGCACCGTGGAGCAGGGGGTGGTGCTCGTCGGGGAGGCTCGGGCCGCAGAGGAGCCCATGGAGAGGGTGGGAGGCTCGGAGAGGGTGGGAGGCTCAAGCATGGCGGGCTGCAGGTCCCGAGCCCTGCCCCGCAGGAAGGCAGCTAAGGCCCGGTGAGAAACTGAGCACAGCGCCCGTGGGCTGGCACTGCTGGGGGACCCAGTACACCCTCCGCAGCCGCTGGCCCGGGTGCTAAGCCCCTCATTTGCCCGGGCCGGCAGGGTGGGCCGGCTGCTCCGAGTGCAGGGCCTGCCAAGCCCACGCCCACCCGGAACTCCAGCTGGCCCGCAAGCGCCATGCGCAGCCCAGGTTTCCGCTCCCGCCTCTCCCTCCACACCTCCCTGCAAGCTGAGGGAGCCGGCTCTGGCCTTGGCCAGCCCAGAAAGGGGCTCCCACAGTGCAGCGGTGGGCTGAAGGGCTCCTCAAGTGCCGCCAAAGTAGGAGCCCAGGCAGGAGGCACGGAGAGCGAGCGAGGGCTGTGAGGACTGCAAGCACGCTGTCACCTCTCGATACTACAGAAACCAGAGACACATGGCCGGGTGCGGTGGCTCACGCCTGTATTCCCAGCACTTTGGGAGGAAGAGGCGGGCGGATCACAAAGTTAGGAGTTCGAGACCAGCCTTGCCAATACGGTGAACCCCCCGTCTCTACTAAAAATACAAAAAAATTAGCCAGGCGTGGTGGCGCATGCCTGTAATCCCAGCTACTCGAGAGGCTGAGGCAGGAGAATTGCTTGAACCTGGGAGGTGGAGGGTGCAGTGGGCTGAGATCGTGCCACTGCACTCCAGCCTGGGCAATAGAGTGAGACTGTCTCAAGAAAACAAAGAAAGAAACCAGGAGACACGTTTGTGGTCACTTAAGATTTTTCCAGACAACATGCGTCATTTTTGCCTTTGAGGTGTGTTTCTTTCTGCCTCCATTCCAGCCACAGTCCTATCCTGGCAGTGAGCAAATCCCACACGTAGTTCTGAGCAGGACGCTGAGGCTCACCTGCAACGTGGGGCAGCCAGGAAGATGCCTGAGGAGGTGCCAGGCACGCAGGAGGCACCGGGACAGACTCGGGCTGGGCTGCAGTCTGCAGCAAGCCCATCCCCTCCACTTCCAGGCACAGCCCCTCCGTCTCACAGGACAGAGACAGGGCCAGCTCAGCGGCTGGTACACACTGCTTTATTTGTTCTTTTTATTATTATTTTTAAGTTCACCTACAGCTGCAGTACACACACACCGCTTTATTTGGCTAGCTGCTATTCAGAAGACACTTTTCTGAATTCAGGAAAAATTTTTTTAAAAACCTGAGAACAATTCCTGTAACTTCTTAGCTTTGATGAAGCGCATTTACTTTGACATTGATATAGCTTGTAACTACTTTTGGAATTTTTTTCCCCTAACACTTTGATCTCATTAAGGGTATTACACCTTTTCCACCAGAAAATGGAAAGGTATCATCTTTTTAAGGGTATTACGCCTTTTCCACCAGAAAATGCAGAGGTATCATCTTTTTCTTGGAAACCAATTGAAAGCGTCCCATTTTAACAAAATGACATAAAATTACAAACATTTACATGATTAAATTCAAAGCCTGATCCATCTGGTGATAAGAAATAGAATGTTAACTTATTTTTAAAGATGTATTTGCATTATTAAAATATAGTAACGACTTCCATCTTTATATCAAAAGAAACAGGCTTGCATAAGCAACGGCTCCCAGCTCTGGGGAGGGTTTGAGCCATGCCCTTGCGGGGGCCGCTCCAAGCTCCGACTTCAAAAGTTGGAGTTTCCCAGCTGCGAACAGATGGTCAAAGGCACTCTCAAAAGTTCAAGGAAATGGCCGTTTGTGGATGGCCGCAGCAGGCCTGTGGGTCTGGGGACGGCGCCAAGGAGCTGGCCCTTGGTTCCTGAGATGCTCCTGCTCTGCCGTGTTCTAAGGACGTGCGAGCTGGAGCTCTTCTCGGGAAAAAGAAAACGCTGGGGAGGCCTCCGTGTTGGCGGGTCAAGCCAGATAACCAGGCTTGTACTGGCTTCAGCAGAAGCCGCGCTGTTTCCTCCTTCCCCCTCTGTCTCCTTCTTTCCCTTCTGTCTCCTCCGTCCCCCTCTGTCCTGATGCCCTCCAGGCTGCTGGGGAGGAGCCTACCGCCTGCCTCCTGCCTCCTGCCTCCCTAGACCGCTGTTCTCCCCACAGTTCTCCCCCGGAGCTGTCCCCCAGCAGGCCGCACCTGGGTCCAGGCTCCAGACCTGCTCGCCCACACAGGAGTCCCCTCTAGCCGGAGCTCTGCCCCCTGTTCCCACGGCGTCCTGGGCAGGTCAGTTTTCGCATCTGTCAACCAGGAACATTCCAAGGCTCTTCCTGCCTCACTGCTGTGGTTTCCCATCTTCCACCCAGGCGGGAAGAGAATTTAAAAGCCCCGCAGGCACTGGCCAGGCTGCCTGTGAGAGGGAGAACCGGAAAGCCAGTGTCAGGCAGACCCTCTCCCGGTTGGACCTGGGCGCTGGCTCCCCACAGGGAAGGCAGTGCTGTGCCTGGGGCAAGGGAACAGCAGTGGCAGCAGTTCCAGATTGTCAGAGCTGGGGAGGGCCTCCAAGAGCTGCCAGAGCTGATTTTCCAGAGAGGGAAACTGAGGCCCAGAGAGGCAGTGACGAGCTCTACCTCCCACTGCAAGGCAGATCAGAGCTGAGGTTCTCGCTCCTCAAAATGCAGTTGGGGCTTCGGAGCTTGGGCCTGGACTTGGAGCTGGTTAGACGTACAGAACCTCAGGCCCTGCAATGTCAACAGCACCCCCAGGCTGCTCATTAGGGAGTTAAAGTTGAGAAGCACTAAGCTGACCCGGCCACCCCTGGAGAGATGGGCCTGAGACTGAGGGAGCAGCGCGGGTGCACCTTCCACAGCGGAACCTTCCGGAAGTGTTGTGGCGCGAATGCCAGGAGGGGCTCGCTTGTGTCACCTAGTCCTCGTGAGCCCTCCTCAGTGTGGAGAGCGGGCAAACAAGAGGGGCACGCATTTCAGGCTCCAGAAGAACCCGGCAGGCTCCCCGCATTGGGGAAGAGGCGCCGGCGGCCCAGGCCCACTCACCTGTGAGTCTACACAGCTTATCGCCCCCACCAGCAACCATGGCCGCCAGTGGCTGGCCCAGGTCAGCATAGTCTGAAAGTGGATTTGAAAGGTCAGCTTTGAATATCCGGGAGTGACTGCGCTTTGGAGGTGGTTCAGCTCCTGCTAGAGCTCTGGGCGAGCAGGGGGTGCCCCAGCCAGCAGGTGCCTCCGATGCCTGGCGGGGGCGGGGCATGCTGTCCTCAGCGGCAGTATTCCCGCTCGATGCTCGCCATCAGCCTCTCCTCCGAGTGGTCGTAGGAGATGGCTGCCGGCCTCTCGGGCTTCTTGTGACTGCTGCCTGGGGCTCTGTGGGTCAGAAATGGGACAGAGTTGTCAGGAGGCAGGACAGTGCCTTCACACTCATTTCCCCTGGCCACCACAGTGGCTCCTAGTGGGCCCATCCTGAAACCCAAACCGAAGCCTTTGCCCTGGGGACACCCTGTGGCTCTCTCGCCCAGCACACATCCACCAGCAGGCTTCTACTGCGTCCGCTTCATCTCCCACAACGCTGAGCCCTCGCAGAGTGGAAGCCAGCACCTTCCCTGTTTGAGGGAGGATGGGCTCTGGGCTGGGAAGACGGAGCTTGAATCCCAGCTCTGCGGCTCACCCGCGCGCCTCAGGCAAGGCCAGTGCGTCTCCGAGCCTGTGTTTTTTCTCAAGCACACAACTTTATTCATGAGTCGTTCTGAGGCATAAGATAATGCATGGGCAGCGTGTGATGTGGAATCAGGCACACCACAGCCTTAATCGATGGGAATCACAGCCAGGCGCAGTGGCTTATGCCTGTAATCCTAGCACTTTGGGAGGCCGAGGTGGACAGATCACTTGAGGTCAGGAATTCGAGACCAGCCTGGCCAACGTGGTGAAATCTCATCTCTACTAAAAATACAAAAATTATCTGGGTGGGGTGGCGGGTGCCTATAATCCCAGCTACTCAGGAGGCTGAGGCAGAATGGCTTGAACCCAGGAAGTGGAGGTTGCAGTGAGCCGAGAATGAGCCTCTGCACTCCAGCCTGAGTGACAAAAGTAAGACTCTGTCTCAAAAAAAAAATAAAAGGGAATTACGGTCATGTTGGCTGCTTGCCGACATCGGTCCGTGCTTGTACCCTCCTCTGGGGTCTCACAGGAGCTGCTCATTTTGGGGAACCACACGTTCAGGATCCCGCCAGTCCCTCAGCCCACCTGGGAGCCCAGCTGAGAGAGACCGAGGCCAGGACTCCTGCTCCTGCTGCCTGGGCTCCAGAAAGTGGCTGCGCCAGCCTGGACCCTGCTGGCTCGTCCTGCTCTCCCAGACCTTTGGACTTTGTGTGGACACCTGGATGGTGCTGACTGCCCCCGGACCTGCCACGGTTGTGTCAAAATGTGCGGACCTTTGCAGGAGGGAGTCCCAGGAGCCCAGGGCAGGGTGTGAAGCCTCGGTCAGGCTGGGTGCTGCCTCCTGGAGATGCTGCCTCGGAAGGGGGTGTGCAGGTCTGCCGCTGACAGGGGCCAGCTGCACACGGCCAGGTGTTGGACGCTGCCCTCCCAGTGGCCAGCCAGGAACTCTGGGCAAGGGGAACACCGCCAACTGCTCTGCCACTTGCCAGACATTGGGGTAAGCCGCCCCCCATTTCCCGGCCTGGTTCCCCCTCTGCGAGCTTAGGGGGCTGGGCTGGATGGACTTAAATGTCCCTCTGACTACTGCGGTTGCACTCCCACTGATGCTCAGAGCACAGCCTCCGGGTCCCCGTCTGGCTCTCTCGGAACTCAGGGCAAGAGCTGGGCCCCTGGCACAGCCACTTGACTTCATCCCCCAGGAAGGATCGGCATCTAGCAGAGGGCCTCCAGGCGTCCAGGGGACACACTCCTCCCATGTCCCAGAGACGTCATGCCCCTATTGACCAGCTGGCTCCAGGGACCATACTTGTTAGCACCGCCCGCGGCCAGTGCGCAGAAACAGCTGCATGGTCACTGTTGATGCCTGCAGGGCTCCTGGCACACTGCCTGTCCCTGAAAGCACTGAAGGCAATACGTGTTCCTTGCAGCCCTGAGACACAGTGGAAATGCAGACGTTCTGGAACCAGGCAGATCTCACCTGGCTCTGCCACGCAGTCGCTGTGTGGCTGTGGGCAAGGCATGCACCAGGCCTCACGCCCCTGTGGATAAAACCCAGCAGCTACTCCACGAGGCCAGCCTGAGGGCTGGACCAGGCGCCATCTGCAGTGTGTCTACCCCAGAGCTGGGCACTAAGGAAGCACTCAACAGAAGTCGCTGCGATGCTGTTAGTTTCGCAGTGGCTCATGCCTGGCCCGGCGCAGTGGCTCATGCCTATAATCCCCAGCACTTTGGGAGGCCGAGGCAGGTGGATTGCTTTGAGCTCAGGAGTTCGAGACCAGCCTGGCCAACATGGTGAAACCCCATCTCTACAAAGAGTACAAAAATTAGCCGGACATGGTGGCACGCGCCTGTAGTCCCAGCTACTCAGGAGGCTGAGGCTGGAGAATCACTTGAGCCTGGGAAGTGGAGTTTGCAATAAGCTGCAATTGCGCCACTGCACTCCAGCCTGGGCAACAGAGCAAGACCCTATCTCGAAAAAGAAAAACCAACCAACCAAACAAACAAACAAAAAAAAAAAACAGAGTAAGGGACCAGCAAAGCACCCAGTACAGAGGAGAGACCCGGTCACTGCCCTTCCTGTTTCCCACCATCCTCCTGGGCTCCCCTGAGGATTGTTGGGAAGAGGAATGGGCACGGGACGCCCAGACACCATCAAGGGCAACAGTGTTTCCTGGCCAACAGGAATCCCAAGCAGCACTTCTGGACCTGGGGACCCCCATAGGAATAAAAGCCCCTCTGGGCTCACCAGGCAGCCCCCCGCTTGCCTATGGATATGAAGCTGAGCCCTGAGGGAGGTGGCCGTCCAGAGTCACCCAGCCATTCTCCTCACTCGTCCTGTCTCACTCAGCACCCGACATGCCCTGTAGGTGGAATCTTGGGGAGAAAGGAAAGCAGGGACTTGCGCGTGGGAAGCTGACGGGCAGCCCTGGGGCTGGGGTGGGCAGGACGGCAGGCAGTCCTGGGTCTGCGAGGGGCCAGGCTCCACTGGGCTCCACAGCCACCCCTGCCCTGTCCGCCTGGCAACACTCCACCAACACCATGGGGCAACTGGTGGGGCTTGGAGAGCCAGGTGGGGCCATAAGCTCTTTCCTTCCCCTGCTTGGGTGGGGGGACACAGATAAAAGGGAAAAATTGATCCTAAAGGGATTCTTGGGGAGTCTCCCCACTCTTGAGGGAGTCAAGAAATGAATGTTCATTTCAGTTCTCATTCACTGTCAGGTTTTCCATCAACAGGGATTCCTAAAGCCATGCTTTTTTTTTTTTTTTTTTTTTTTAAGACAGGATCAGGCCGGGCGCGGTGGCTCAAGCCTGTAATCCCAGCACTTTGGGAGGCCGAGGCGGGCGGATCACGAGGTCAGGAGATCGAGACCATCCTGGCTAACACGGTGAAACCCTGTCTCTACTAAAAATACAAAAAATTAGCCGGGCGTGTTGGCGGGCGCCTGTAGTCCCAGCTCCTCGGGAGGCTGAGGCAGGAGAATGGCCTGAACCCGGGAGGCGGAGCTTGCAGTGAGCCGAGATCGCGCCACTGCACTCCAGCCTGGGTGACACAGCAAGACTCCGTCTCAAAAAAAAAAAAAAAAAAAAAAGACAGGATCTTGCTTTGTCACCCAGGCTGAAATGCAGTGGCGGGATCACGGCTCACCAGAGCCTCCACTTCCCAGGCTCAAGCCATCCTCCCACCTCAGTCTCCTGTGAGCAGTTGGGACCCCAGTCATGTGCTACCACGTCTGGCTAATTTTTGTATTTTTTGTGGAGACAAGGTCTCCCTATGTTACCCAGGCTGAAAGTCACGAATTTCTTAAAAAGAAAAGGACCTTTCCAAGGAGAATCACTCCAAGAAAAGAAAGCAATACGCTTTTCCAGAGAGAAAAAATCCATTGTAATTGGGCCTCAGAAACCCACATGTTAAATGAGGCAAGAACATTTGTGTTATTCTATTGGGTCTAGAATTTTCTTTTTTCTTTTTTTTTTTTTGAGATGGAGTTTTGCTCTGCCACCCAGGCTGGAGTGCAGTGGCGCACTCCATGATCTCGGCTCACTGCAACCTCCCCATCACAGGTTCAAGGGATTCTGCTGTCTCAGCCTCCCAAGTACCTGGGAATACAGGCACGTGCCACCACTCCCAACTAATTTTTATATATTTTTAGTAGAGACGGGGTTTCACCATGTTGGCCAGGCTGCTCTCGAACTCCTGACCTCAGGTGATCCGCCCACCTCGGCCTCCCAAAGTGCATGGCTGCTCCCCTCTGCTGCTTCCTCAGGGCTCTCCTGGGGGAAGCACCTGGCATTGTCAGGATGGTCGGGACTGGGTCAAGGCCCACATGCCCCAGGCTGACATAAAACAATCCTGTCAACAAGCGTCTATGAAATGCTACCATGTGCCTGGAGCTGTGAGGGACCAGACCCGAATCTGATTCCTTCTGTGATGAAGCCTGGAGAGAAGAGAGGGGACAGGGCAGGACCACATCACGTGGACCTACTACAGGAGAGGCCACATGTGGGAGGGGCTGGGAAGTTGCACCATGCGGGAGGAGGGACACTAGTTTGACCAGGAAGGGGATAGAGTATGAGGGGGAGATGTTTAAACTGTGCTTTGAAGGGTTTCTTCTTTGATATTTTATTATGAAAAATTTCAAACATACTGAAAAGTTAAAATTTGCAGATTCAACAATTAAGTTGAATTTCCTGGGGTGGAAAGTCATCCCTGGAGCAGACAGACAAGGCCTGGGCTCTGGGGTTGGGGGATTTTAAAGGAGGAAATGAGACCAGGCTCCTCGCCTGCTACCTTCAAGGGTGTTCAGCGTGGTTCCCTGGTAACATGCCATGGAGCTGCAGGTGGGCCTGCTGCTGGCCCTGGGCTGCGAGTTCCTTAAGGGCTGTGTCTTGTTCCTAGATCTGGCCACAGCGCACAGCATGGCACCTGAATATTTTTCAGTGAGTTACGGCGCAAATAGGAAATGGGTTGGGCATGCCCTGGTCTGATTCAGGTCATGGCCTTTTTTAGGAGGAAGAGCAAAGCTGCGGTGAGATGGTGAGCCTTCTGCAATCTCCTTGGCAGGACCTTCCCTTGAGGGCTAGGGCTTTGCATTTAGAGGGAGCTGCCTCTGGAAACCTCGTGAGGACCTGGAGGACAGGAGGGCTCTGAGGCTGGCTGGAGTCAACAAAAAGAACCCGTGGCTTCTGGGAGAGATGTGCCTCCCCGGTACTTACTCAGAGACACTGCTGCTCCCCGGGTGGCCCTCTGTGCTCTGCTCTGCACACACCTTGAGAAAGATGAAATGAAGAGACATTCAAAGATTGTCAACAGTGCAGCCTGCCTAAGGCTTTGGCTTTGTGTGGACAGACGATGGCCACCACTTTCAACCCAGGATCCATAAGCCTGGGAGCTGGAAAGGCTCTCAAGCTGTCAAGTTCCATCCACTCATTGCACCGGCAAGAAAACGGAGGCTGCAAGAAGAGAGCGACTTGGAAAGCTCACGCACAGAGCAAGTGGCAGAGCCAGGGCCAGACTCGCTGCCTCCCAGACGACCACCCACGTGAGGGTTGTTTCTCACCTCCAGGGATCATGTGACCCACTGCCACCTAGCAAGGACACACCCCGTGTGTCACCTCCAGGGGTCATGTGACCCACTGCCACCTAGCACGAGGACACCCTGTGTGTCACCTCCAGGGATCTTGGGGCCCACTGCCACCTAGCATGAGGACACCCCATGTGTCACCTCCAGGAACCACGACCCCGACCCCACTCTAAATATTGCCCAGAACCCTCTCCCTCCCCCACTGAAGTGCTTTCTCTTCATAAGGCAAGGACGTGTCTACACAGCATGTGGCTGCCATGGATTCTATGGTCCGACAGTCCACTTGCCTACCCGTGCAGTGCCAGAACCACCCTGTCTCATTCCTGGCATCAGGCAAGCCTTGCTGTCCGCTAAAGCATGTCTTCCCGGCTTCTTTCTTTTTCCAAGAGAGTCTTGGTGATTCTTGGCTGTTGGCACTTCCATGTAGAGGTGCTCCTCGGCTTACAATGGGGTTACGGCCCGAAGAAAACATTGTAAAGTGGAAAAATCCTATGTTGAATCATCAAAATCAGGGACCATCTATACATGTATTATAATCAGCTTGTCATATTTGGGGGAAAAAAACCTTGGGGATTTTTCTAGGGTTGTATTAAACTACAGATCATTTTAGGGGGACTTATAGCTTTACAATAATGAGTCTTCAAATTTATAAATAGGGAATATCTATTCATTTAGGACTCCTTTAGTGTCTTCTAAGAAGTTATCATTTTCCCTATAGAGATACCATGGATATCTCTTTTTATTTTATTTATTTTTGAGACAGAGTTTTACTCTTGTTGCCTAGGCTGGAGTGCAATGGTGCGATCTCAGCTCACTGCAACCTCTGCCACCCGGATTCAAGTGATTCTCCTGCCTCAGCCTCCCAAGTAGCTGGGATTACAGGTGCCTGCCACCACGCCCAGCTAATTTTTGTATTTTTAGTAGAGATGGGGTTTTCCCATGTTGGCCAGGCTGGTCTCGAACTCCTCACCTCTCAGGTGATCTGCCCACTTTGGCCTCCCAAAGTGCTGGGATTACAGGCATGAGCCACCGTGCCCAGCCAGCAATGTTATCTTTTTAAAATAAAATTTTCTACCTGCTTGATGCTTCAGAAATGATGGCGATATATACATTTTTTAAAAAAATTTCTTTTCTTTCTTTTTTTTTGAGACAGGGTCTTGCTCTGTTGCCCAGACTGGAGTGCAGTGGCCTGATCATAGTTCACTGCAGCCTCTACCTCCCAGGCTCAAGCAACCCTCCCATGTCAGCCTCTCGTGTAGCTGGGACTACAGGCTCCTGCCACCATGAACAGCTAATTTTTCATTTTTTGTAGAGATGGGGTCTCACTATGTTGCCCTGGCTGGTCTTAAACTCCTGGACGCAAACAATCCTCCCATCTCAGCCTCCCAAAGTGTAGGGATTACAGGCGTAAGCCACTGGGCCTGGTCAGAGATATATGAATTTATCTTGTGCTTAGCAGTCTTACTGAATTCTCTTATTAGTTCTAGTAATTTATGAATTCCTTTGGATTTTCTTATTTCCCATTCACATGATCTGGGGATAATGACCATTTGATTTTTCCCTTTCTGGTCCTTATACATTTTTTCCCTAACCTTTCTGCACTGGCTGGGACCTCCAGTAGTACAGTGAAAGGAAGTGATAATGACAGTCATCTCCATCTTAATCCTTTATTAAAAGAAAAAGTTTCCGTCACATCATGACTGAATATGATATTTGCTGTAGTTTCTTCTCCGGCTATCTTTTATCAGGTCCTTGTCTCTCTATGTTGTGTTCTGGGTCATTTCTCTCTCCCTCTCTCCATCTCACCAATCCTCTCTTCATCTCTGTCTAATCTGTTAAACCTATACCATTGATATCTTTCATTTTGCTTATTATATTTTCCATTTCCAGATGTCCTATTTGGTTCTTTTTCAAATCTTCTAGGTCACTTTCTATAGTCCTTGTCCTTTGCAAGTGTTTTCTTTAAACATAATAAACGTAGTTGATTATAATCTGTGTCTGGTGATCTTAGTAACTGAGATCTTCATTGGTATATTGTTGTTTATTGTTTCTTCTAAGTCTTCACTTGGTTTTTTGGGGAGGTGGTTATTTTTTGTCATTGGCAGCTTATCATCCTTGAAAAATTCCCTATGGGTATTCTTTGAAGCCTAAGAGGCCTTCCTCCAGAGGGGGGATGCATTTGCTTTTGCCAGGCACATAGCAGGCATCCCCGATCTGAAACCACTTTAAATTAAATCTATACTTTGAAGTATTTTGGACCACCCAGGTGATGAGAATTTAGGCTGCAAACATAAGAGGTGCCTGGGTTGAGCTTACAGCTTCTTAGAGCTTGCAAGATCTTTCTGTTCAAAGGAAAAAACTTTTAGGTAAATAGGTGTACACGACTACAAAGAAACCCACTCCAGCTGCATGTGCTGGTCAACCAGTTTTTGGTTCGTAAATATAAATGGTCATAAAAGGACTCACAAACATTTAAATGGGGAGGGCGCATGAAAGAATAATCAAGATGAACCAGCTAGGCGTGGTGGCTCACTCCTGTAATCCCAGCACTTTGGGAGGCCGAGGCGGGTGGATCACCTGAGGTCAGGAGTTCCACACCAGCCTGGCCAACGTGGTGAAACCCTGTCTCTACTAAAAACACAAAAATTAGCAGGGCGTGGTGGCGGGCACCTCTAATCCCAGCTACTGGGGAGGCTGAGGCAGGAGAATTGCTTGAACCCAGGAAGCAGAGGTTGCAGTGAGCTGAAACTGCACCACTGCACTCCAGCCTGGGTGACAGAGCGAGGCTCTGTCTCAAAAAAAAAAAAAATTAAATTTTTAAAAATTAAATAACTAAAAGTCTCCAGGAAGGGATGAGCAGATGGAGACAGGCCACCTACAAGAAACCAAGAGTCAGGTGGCCTCACCTGCTCATCAGTGACACTGGAAGCCACTGTTATAATGGCTGCAAAGGTATAAAGGAAAGCTGTTTTGAACTCGGAATTTTAATTCCAAATAAACCATTAATCAGGTATTAAGAAAATGAAGATATTTTCAGACATACAAAGGCTTAGAGTTTATATCCTATTACCCTTTCTGCAGAAAAAAAATTTATTTTTATTTTGTTGTTGTTGTTGTTTTTGTTTTTTGAGACGGAGTCTTGCTCTGTCACCAGGCTGGAGTGAAGTGGCACAATCTTGGTTGACTGCAACCTCAGCCTCCTGAGTTCAAGTGATTCTCCTGCCTCAGCCTCACGAGTAGCTGGGACTACAGGCGCCTGCCACCATGCCCAGCCAAGTTTTGTATTTTTAGTAGAGACGGGGTTTCACCATGTTGGCCAGGATGGTCTCGCTCTCTTGACCTTGTGATCCACCCGCCTCAGCCTCCCAAAGTGCTGGGATAACAGGTGTGGGCCACTGCGCCTGGACGAAAAAAGTATTTAAAAAAAAATTTTTTTTAATCATAGAAGATAGAGGTTTCATGAGCCTAATGGAATTAACCCAGGAATGCGAGGTAGTGGAAACTTCCGGATAATGTGTAATAAGGCCAGAAAGCAACCTGTCAATGTTCAAAGTTCCCATGACATAAATTGAGTGATCAGAGTAGCTGCCCCAAATATCTGAAGAGCTCATGTGTAAATAGGCCACACTTCTTCTGCCTGTCCCAGGGGCTCAGTGTGTCCGCACTAAAGGGAGGTGGGTTGTGTTCAACACAGAGGACTAAGTCAGAGCTGCCTGCGAGGGAGAGGCTGCCCCAGGAGGCGGTGAGATGCCTGTCACTGAAGCCAGACAGTGGCTGCGTGATCCAACAGCTCATGCCCCCCAATAGAATTCAAAATCAAGGCCAAACACACACCCTGAAGTCACGCACTTCTATTTCTAGGGTCACTGTGAACGCTCAGCAGGTGAGGAGGGGGAGTGCAAGGGTGAGAAGGGATCACGACAACAGCGTCTTCATGCTCCCGTCTCCTCACCTTCCAGGCCTTGGTGTACTTGGTTCAACACCAAGGAGCTGCCCAGGGTTCCCTCCTCTCCCAGCCCGGCCCAGTACCCTGTGACGGGTGTGGCTTTGCCTTGACCTCTATCGCTGCGCTCCCCGTGCTGAGATGGAGAACGTGTTTTACTTTTATTTTTTACTTTTTTTAAGATGGAATCTTGCTCTGTCATCCAGGCTGGAGTGCAGTGGTGTGATCTCAGCTCACTGCAACCTCTGCCTCCAGGGTTCAAGCGATTCTCCTGTCTCAGCCTCCAGAGTAGCTGGGATTACAGGTGTGTGCCACCACGCCTGGCTAATTTTTGTATTTTTAGTAGAGGTAGGGTTTTGCCATGTTGGCCAGGCTGGTCTTGAACTCCTGACATCAAGTGATCCACTCGCCTCAGCATCCCAAAGTGCTGGGATTACAGGTGTGAGCCACTGTGCCTGGACTATTTATTTATTTATTTGAGACAGGGTCTTGTTCTGTTGCCCAGGCTGGAGTGCAGTGGCCTGATCGTAGCTCGCTGCAGCCTCAACTCCTGGGTTCAAGCAATCCTCCCATCTCGGCCTCCTGAGTAACTGGAACTACAGGCACATGCCACCACACAAGGCTAATTCTTGTATTTTTTGTAGAGACGAAGTCTCCCTCTGTTGCCCAGGCTGGTCTGGTACTCCTGAGCTGAAGCGATCCCCCCACCTCAGCCTCCTAAAAAGTGCTGGGATTACAGGCATGGTGAGCCACCATGCCCAGCCTGAGAACCTTTTCTGTTTGTTTGTTTTGTTTTGAGACAGAGTCTCGCTGTCATCCAGGCTGGAGTGCAGTGGTGTGATTCGGCTCACTGAGAGGTGACAGCCTGCTGGCAGTCCTCACAGCCCTTGCTCGCTCTCGGCGCCTCCTCTGCCTGGGCTCCCACTTTAGCGGCACTTGAGGAGCCCTTCAGCCCACTGCTGCACTGTGGGAGCCCCTTTCTGGGCTGGCCAAGGCCAGAGCTGGCTCCCTCAGCTTGCAGGGAGGTGTGGAGGGAGAAGTGTGAGCGGGAACCTGGGCTGCGCACGGCGCTTGCGGGCCCGCTGGAGTTCCGGGTGGGCGTGGGCTTGGCAGGCCCTGCACTCGGAGCAGCCGGCCCGCCCTGCCGGCCCCGGGCAATGAGGGGCTTAGCACCTGGGCCAGCGGCTGCGGAGGGTGTACTAGGTCCCCCAGCAGTGCCAGCCCACCGGCACTGCGCTCCATTTCTCACCGGGCCTTAGCTGCCTTCCCGCAGGGCAGGGCTCGGGACCTGCAGCCTGCCATGCCTGAGCCTCCCACCCCCTCCATGGGCTCCTGTGCAGCCCAAGCCTCCCCGACGAGCGCCAGCCCCTGCTCCACAGCGCCCATCGACCAACCCAAGGGCTGAGGAATGCGAGCGCACGGCGAGGGACTGGCAGGCAGCTCCACCTGCAGCCCCGGTGTGGGATCTACTGGGTGAAGCCAGCTGGGCTCCTGAGTCTGGTGGAGACGTGGAGAACCTTTATGTCTAGCTCAGGGATCGTAAATACACCAATCAGCACCCTGTGTCTAGCTCAGGGTCTGTGAATGCACCAATCGACACTCTGTATCTAGCTCAAGGTTTGTAAACACACCAGTCAGCACCCTGTGTCTAGCTCAGGGTTTGTGAGTGCACCAGTCCACACTGTATCTGGCTACTCTGGTGGGGCCTTGGAGAACCTTTGTGTCCACACTCTGTATCTAGTTCATCTAGTGGGGAGGTGGAGAACCTTTATGTCTATCTAGCTCAGGGATAGTAAACGCACCAATCAGCGCCCTGTCAAAACAGACCACTGGGCTCTACCAATCAGCAGGATGTGGGTGGGGCCAGATAAGAGAATAAAAGCAGGCTGCCCGAGCCAGCAGTGGCAACCCGCTCGGGTCTCCTTTCACCCTGTGGCAGCTTTGTACTTTTGCTGTTTGCAATAAATTTTGCTACTGCTCACTCTTTGGGTCTGCACTGCTTTTATGAGCTGTAACGCTCACTGGGAAGGTCTGCAGCTTCACTCCTGAAGCTAGCGGGACCACGAGCCCACTGAGAGGAACGAACAATTCCAGACGCGCCGCTTTAAGAGCTGTAACGCTCACGACGAAGGTCTGTAGCTTCACTCCTGAGCCAGTGAGACCACAAACCCACCAGAAGGAAGAAACTCTGAACACATCTGAACATCAGAAGGAATGAACAACTTCAGATGTGCCGCCTTAAGAGCTGTAACACCGTGAGAGTCCGCCGCTTCATTCTTGAAGTTAGTGAGACCAAGAACCGACCAATTCCGGACACAACTGCAACCTCTGCCTCCCGGGTTCAAGCGATTCTCTTGCTTCAGCCTCCCTAGTAGCTGGGATTACAGGTACCTGCCACCACGCCCAGCTAATTTTTTGTATTTTTACTAGAGACGGGGTTTTCACTATGTTGGCCAGACTAGTCTCGAACTCCTGACCTCAGGCCATCCACCCGCCTCGGCCTCCCAACATGCTGGGATTACAGGCCTTAGCCACCGTGCCCAGCTCTGAGAATCTCTTAAAGCTAAGGCAGAACATCCAGCCAAGCCCAGGGCCTGTCAGGGTGGACACTGAGCTGCCTGCTGCTGCCCTTCTGAAAGGGCAGCGGGACCCTTGCAGCAGGGGGCTTGGAATGCCTGGCGTAGGGACCTGACTTTGCACTGCTCGCCAACCTGAAGATACTGCAGCCTCAGGGCAGCCTTAAGGATGGAATGCCATCCAGTGCGTGAACGGCCCCCCAGAGCGGATGCAGGTGGAAGCAATTTCCCTGATGGCTCAGGCTTGCTGTTTGTTTTCACCTGTGTTTTTCTCTGCTTGAGATTTTATTGTGCGGCCCTTTATCTGGCCAATTTAAGCCTTGAACTTACTTTCTCAGCTGAAAAGCATGAGACTCCCAGTACACACAAGCTTGCTGAAGCAGCGAGGGGGAGCTGGTATGAAAAGCGAAGACACAGCAGCCCCAGGTGGTGGCTCCAGCCTCCTGCAGACAGGGGCTCCTCTAGGGGGCTGCTCCACCTGAAGATCACTGAGACACCTGGACGTGGGGAGCTGGCGGCGCCTGTGCTGGGGCCCTGGGAGGTGGGCTGAGTTCAGGACCAGTTTGTGTGTGCACCTGTTTGTATGTGTACGTTGTGTGCGTGCGAGGGGTGTGTGTCATCCCTTGAAATTCTAGGGGGGCTTTGGAAAGACCAAACCACAGCTAAACAAGAAGCAGAAAACATACGAGAATGAACTGAATAAGATAATCTCTTAAAGTTTTTGACGCTTAAAACCAAAGTTTTTGTGAAAATTAAAGTTTCAAAGGTTACTTTTTTTTTTTTTTTTTTTTTTTTTTTTTTTTTTTTTTTGAGATGGAGTTTTGCTCTTGTCGCCCAGGCTGGAATGCAATGGTGCTATCTCGGCTCACTGCAACCTCGTCTCCTGGGTTCAAGCGATTCTCCTACCTCAGCCTCCCGAGTAGCTGGGATTACAGGCATCCGCCACCACACCTGGCTAATTTTTGTATTTTTAGTAGAGCTGGGGTTTCACCATGTTGGCCAGGTTGGTCTCGAGCTCCTGACCCCAGGTGATCCGCCTGCCTCAGCCTCCCAAAGTTCTGGGATTACAAGCACAAGCCACCACACCCGGCCCAAAGGTTACTTTTTAGAAAATCCACTGCGTATTTATCAAAAACAAAAATATGCAGTGGATTTCTTCTCCTGAAAGAGTTCTTCCATTAACTCTTAATTTTTAGCAGCTTAATATGTATGTATGTACACATACCAGTTATATGTGTAATTGACAAAACAATTCCATTCCTTTTATTCCATCGTATGGATATACTTCTCCCTTCCTCTTTAAGAATTATCGTTCTTTGAAGCCCAGGTTTGGTTTGTTTGGCTTTTCTGTTTTCTTAAGGAAACTTGGAACACGTACAGTAGAGAAACTCCTACAACGGCTCTCCTGGACCTGACCCAGCTTTCACAATTTTGCTAGTCTCGTTCCGTTGCTCACCACCAGAGGGCACTGTTCTCCCTACACGGAGGCCAAGATCCCAGTGCCCTGGGGAAGCTCCACTGCAGGGCTTTGCAGGCAGCAGAAGCTGAGCAGTGCAGGTAGGCTCTGAGTGGGAGAGTGGTGCGGGTGGGGTCTACGCGGGGGAGCAGTGCAGATGTGTGGGAGTGGTGCAGGTGGGCTCTGCGATGAGACCTGTCTTGCATGGCTCCCATGACAAGGGGCTCTGGGAAACCCCCCTGGCTGCGGGCTGCCAGTCTGGGGCCTGTCTCCACTGGGAAGGCCTTGCCTTGAAGGAGGTGTTTCCAAAGCCATAGGGAAAAAGGCAAGGGAGACCCAGAGAGGCTGTCACTGGACTCAGAGTCTGAGGGACTTGCCCATGCTAGCAGGGTGTGGATTGCAGTTGGCCTGACCTCCAAACAGGCACGCTCCCACTGGCCCTGCCGGTGTGGGTGAGGTGAGGGTCACACCCTTGTACTTGGTTTGAACCCTAGTCCTGCCAGGGGACATAGACAATCACCTTGCTGGGCCCCAAAGTCCTCCGATGTAAATAAGAAGGTGGGACTGAACCATCTGTGAGGTCCCTTAAGCTCAAGTCACCTTGGATTTCAGCAATAGAAAGAAATGACAGCGGTCTGCCATTTACTATCAAGAAACAGAGCTTGGTGGGAATCGGAATGGGTGGCCTTGGGCAGGGGGCTGCTTTCCCTGCTGGGTAATGGGCTCACGGCATTTAGGGGCAGAAGGGCCTCTGTTGTGCACAAACCACTGCTCTGACCCTCCTCCCCGGAGTCTAGTTAGGGTCATGCCCCAGCCCTATGGGACTCAGAGCTCCAAGGCTAAGAGGTCTTGGTCAGCATCTCTCAAAGAGTGCATGGGCCAGCATCATCCTGACCATGGCATTTCCACACCCTGCTGTGCCCAGTACTCAGCAGCAGCCACCATGGCCTTTCAGCAGGGCAGGAAACATGAGGCTGTACCCCTGACTGTGATGCAGCCAGGCTTCTAATCACCTACAGCAGCCAGCAGCCAGGGACCATGAAGGGAGAGAGCCTCTGAGGCTGCCCGCTCCTCCCCCGGGTCGAGGCACTGGGCTTCTAACATTTTCAAATCCTACTCTTTTTCTAGAACTCCAGAGAGGACAATTCTTCCTTCAGTTTTTGATATTCTCCATGTTCCAGGCTTGGCATCCTTCCCCACCGATCCACACGCTCTCCCTCAGCAACTGTACTCTGGTATGGCATCCGCCACTATCCACATGCTGATGTCTGCGAAATGACAGCTCCAGCTCCAACCACTTTTTTTTTTTTTTTTTTTTGAGACGGAGTCTCGCTCTTTCACCCAGGCTGGAGTGCAGTGGCGCGATCTCGGCTCACTGCAGGCTCCGCCCCCCGGGGTTCACGCCATTCTCCTGCCTCAGCCTCCCACGTAGCTGGGACTACAGGCGCCTGCCACCTCGCCCAGCTAATTTTTTGTATTTTTAGTAGAGACGGGGTTTCACCGTGTTAGCCAGGATGGTCTCGATCTCTTGACCTTGTGATCCGCCCGCCTCAGCCTCCCAAAGTGCTGGGATTACAGGCGTGAGCCACCGCGCCCGGCCTGCTCCAACCACTTTTTGCAGTTGACAGGAATTTCGGACAGCCCACGGAAATTATCCACCTAGGACTCAAAACTCAACTTGTACAAAACTAGGCCCATCCCGTTAATAGCATTCTGAATCTTCTCAACTGCACAAGCAGGGAATCTTGGATTCTAGAAACTCGCTTTCCCTTGCTTGTCACACTCAGTGGCTTACCTCACTTCCTCCTCTACCTCTTACCTGGATTCCTCCCTTACATGGGCTCCTGCCCCCATGCAGTCTCCCCCAGTACAACCTCCCCCGCCACTGGGGATCCTTCTGTTACACAGGCTGAGAAGACATACAAGAAACTGAGAAGCTGCTTATCTCTGGAGAGGGGAGCTGGGGAAAGAGTTGGAGAACAAGGAGGAAGGGAAACTTTCTTTGCAATGCACCTTTTTTTTTTTTTGAGACGGAGTTTCGCTGTTGCCGAAGCTGGAGTGCAATGGCGCAATCTCGGCTCACTGCAACCTCTGCCTCCCGGGTTCAAGTGATTCTCCTGCCTCAGCCTCCTGAGTAGCTGGGATTACAGGTGGGCGCCACCACGCCCAGCTAATTTTTGCATTTTTAGTAGAGATGGGGTTTCACCGTGTTAGCCAGGATGGTCTCGATCTCCTGGCCTCGTGATCCGCCCGCCTCAGCCTCCCAAAGTGCTGGGATTACAGGCGTGAGCCACCGTGCCTGGCTGCAGTGCACCTTTTCAGTGTCCCCTCGTGTGCCTGTGTATTACCTCTTCTAATTTTTAAAATAGACATTTAAAAATAATGAAACACAGAAAACTTCACCTAGCTCCCCACTGCCTACAGGACAGTTCAACCTCTGAGCCTGGAATCCTGTGAAAACGTGATCCAAACCCGTCTCGTTGGTTTCTGCTCTCTCACATCGCCTGGCTGAATGACACATAAACTCCAGGCTGTTCAAAAGTGCTTCTGGGCCGGGTGCGGTCGCTCATGCCTCTAATCCCAGCAATTTGGGAGGCTGAGGCGGATGGATCACTTGAGGTCAGGAGTTCGAGACCAGCCTGGCCAACATGGCGAAACCCCGTCTCTACTAAAAATACAAAAATTACCCGGGCATGGTGGCACATGCCTGTGGTCCCAGTTACTCAGGAGGCTGACACAAGAGAATTGCTGGAACCTGGGAGGCGGAGGCTGCAGTGAGCCGAGACTGCGCCACTGCACTCCAGCCTGGGCAAGACAGAGTGAGACTCCATCTCAAAAAAAAAAAAAAAAAAATCGTTTCTGGACCTTTGCAGTTTTTTTTTTTTTTTTTTTTTTTTGAGACGGAGTCTTGCTCTGTTGCCCAGGCTGGAGTACAGTGGCCCTATCTCGGCTCACTGCAAGCTCTGCCTCCCGGGTTCACGCCATTCTCCTGCCTCAGCCTCCCGAGTAGCTGGGAGTACAGGTGCCCACCACCGCGCCCGGCTAAGGTTTTTTTTGTATTTTTAGTAGAGACGGTGTTTCACTGTGTTAGCCAAGATGGTCTCGATCTCCTGACCTTGTGATCCGCCCGCCTCGGCCTCTCAAAGTGCTGGGATTACAGGCGTGAGCCATCACGCCCGGCCTGGAGTTTTCTACACATTGTTTAAGCTCTACCCTTTGTCAACTGCTGGAACACATTAGTGATACTTTAGAACCAACTCAGACACCAGATCCACTGGAAGACTTCTGCCTCGGGTGGGATTCCCACGCCTCCGTGTGTGCAGACACACTGGAGCATGTCTTTCCAACATGCTTCCACGGGAACTTGCAAACACGCATTTACGCACCCCTTCCCAACACGGTTATGAGCTTTTTGGGGGTCCACACCATCCTTTCTTCTTGTCCCCTGGAACAATTGAAATATCACTCGTTGCCATTTAAATTTATGTTCTTTGCTACAGACTTGAACACAGGCAGATAGTCACCGTCTTCAGGACAGTGACTTTGTTTTGCTGCAAGTCCATTAAGTTACCCATCACCTTGACGTCCTTCTGTGGAGCTGCTGCCCCACCAGGCATTCACTGTAACTGCTCTCTTTACACCGTGAGTTCCATAGCAGCTGCATGCCAGGATTACTGGGAAGTCCTGGCTGGGGTAACAGGCAAGAAAGAATTATCCGGATGCTCCATGGCTACAGCAAATGGAACCTTTCCAAAAATGGTGGATGACAGAGTCCCTCAGCCTAAGGTGAGGACACTATTGCCTGAGACTTTCTTGCAAAACAGAAAAATTCTCAGATAACGTACTTCCCTTGACCTTGAGTGACCCAGGTTTATAGGCAGAGGGAGGAAAACAGTTTGAATTACCACCTGCTAGTAAAAATACTGAATCTGGCCAGGCACAGTGACTCACGCCTGTAATCCCAACACTTTGGGAGGCCAAGGCAGGGGGACCACCTGAGGTCAGGAGTTCAAGAACAGCCTGACCAATATAGTGAAATTCCATCTCTACTAAAAATACAAAAAAATTAGCCAGGCGTGGTGGCGTGCTCGTGTAGTCCCAGCTACTCGGGATGCTGAGACAGGAGAATTGCTTGAACCCGGGAGGCAGAGGTTGCAGTGATCCGAGATTGTGCCACTGCACTCCAGCCTAGGCGACAGAGCAAGACTCTATCTCAAAAATAAAATTAAATTCAAATTAAAATTTTGTGTCTACTTGATTAAATCAAAATTTCTTCTCCAAGAGTTCCTTCAAATTTCACGAGGGCATCTAATGCTCAAAACCTCCTCTTATCCAGCCCATTCTGGGACTAAGATTTTCTGGTGAATTCCACGTCCAGCAGCGCCATCCCTACCGCCATCCACTACTGCTGCGCTGTAAAAAGAGCCTTCCTACAAGAGCTGACTGCACCGCACTCCTTGTGTCCTATTCTCCATGAACTCCAGCCCAAGGCGCCTCCCACTACTCTCTGACCCATCTCTCACCAAGGACCTTGAGACCGCCAAGTGGCTCAATTCGACCACCAGCTCTCAGGCTTCCCGCATATATCCCACCAAGCAGCACTTCCAACAGCTGAGCATGCCCTCCGTCCTAAGCACCTTCCTCCCTTGGCTTCCGGATGCTGCGTTCTCTTGGTTTTCTCCCCTTTACTGGCTGTTCTTTAGGATGCCCCTATCTCCTCAACCTTTGAACAGCGTGCTCAACCCCTGGCCTCGTCCCACGTTAGTTCACATACATGAAGCTCCCAGGACAGAGCCCGGTGCCCATCCATACTTCCTAAGCACACGCTGGCAGCATCGTCACTGGTGATCCCATCTAATCTCATGGGTTTAAATCCTTCCATGTTCTAATGGCTTCTAAACAAACTCCAAACCTGACCTCTCCCCTGAATGCCAAACTCTTACAAAGATCTACTGACTTGACATTTCTGTTTGGATGTCTGACAGGCATCTCAAATTTAACATACTGAAAACCAACTTCCTGGTTAATGACACCCCAAGCCTGCCCCTTCCACATTTTCTGTGTCTGTTCATGGCAGCTGCATCCCTCCAGCTGCTCTGGCCAAGAACTCCTGGGTCAACTTTGATTCCTTTCTTCCTCACACATCCCAGTCATCACCCCACTAGTAAGTCCACAAGCCAACCTCCCCTCACCACCACCCGCCAACCTGGTCCAAATGACCCCACATCTCACTTGGATGACTGCAGAAGCTCCCCTCCCCCAGCACAACCCCAGCTTCTGTGCCTGCCACCTCACTCCCGCTTTCTTCACTCCAGCGAGACTCTGTCTCAAAAAACAAAAACAAAACAAAACATAATATTCAGAATGATGATTCAGGGATAAACAGTCTCTAAGACATTCCCAGTCCGCAGTGGTCAAAATTTTTAAATGTGAGTGCTTAAAAGAATAACTTTCACTCGAGTTTGATGTTCTCTTATGAAGAACATGTCTCTCCTCCAAAATGCTAGTTATGAAGCTATAAAAGGTTTCCTTTCCTCCTTTCTTCCTAAAGAAACTAAAAGTAGTGTTATTGGCCGGGTGCAGTGGCTCACAGCTGTAATCCCGGCACTTTGGGAGGCCAAGGCGGGTGAATCACCTGAGGTCAGGAGTTCAAGACCAGCCTGGCCAACATGGTGAAACCCCGTTTATGCTAAAAATACAAAAATTAGCTGGGCATGGTGGCGCACATCTGTAGTATGTAGGCATTATCTAAAAATAATGAACTGGACCCAAGGGCTCCCTTACACCTCGAATAATCTGTGATTCTAGGATTCATTCATTGATTCAAGAAACATTTATGGTGCAGAAAATACATACAGTCAGCTGGGTGAGGTGGCTCACGCCTGTAATCCCAGCCCTTTCGGAGACCAAGGTGGGCGGGTCACTTGAGGTCAGGAGTTCGAAACCAGCCTGGCCATCATGGCAAAACCCCATCTCTTCTAAAAATACAAAAATTGAGCATGGTGGCAGGTGCTTGTAATCCCAGATATTCAGGAGGCTGAGGCACGAGAATCACTTGAACCTGGGAGGCACAGATTGCAGTGAGCCGGGATCACACCACTGGACTCTAGCCTGGGCAACAGAGTGAAACTCCATCTCAAAAAAAAAAAAGAAATAAAAGATACACCACACAGTTCACACCCAGAAGGGCAACTGCAGCTGGCTGACCTCCTCAACAATTCCTGAAACCATTTCCTCTGCAAGCCTCTCACCGCCACTCTCTCCGTTCAGGACTCAGCCATCTGGACCACTGCAGACTCCCCCACCCACACACACAGGTGGTCATGTTATCCCTAGTCTGACTCTGTCCAGTTCATCCTCCCCACAGTTATCGGTGTGACCTTCCTAAAATACAAATTGTCGCAATCCTTACCTTTCAGATACCCACAGCTTTCATAGTAATCCAAACTCACTAATGTGGAATACCCTTGGCGTGGCGCACTGCAGCCTGGCATACTCTCTTAAGACCACTCTGACCCATGCCCTGGGCACCAGCTGCCCCAGCCACCAGTGACATTAGGCATGAAGTTCTCTCTGCACAGAACTTGCTGCCTGGATCACATCCACAGACCCTTCCAGATTCAGGACAACTTCCAAATTCATCCCTCCGGGAATGCCTACCTGCCTCCCTTGGGATTAGCCGCTTTCTCCTGCGGCCTTTTGATACGGATCTCTCATCGCCCTGCTTTCTACTTTCCCCCATCGAGCTGCAGACTTCTTTAGGGCAAGGGCTATGCCGTGTGGCCTCATCCCTAGCACCCACAGCGGGACCGGTGCTCAAAGGATAGCTGGAAAATGACTTAAAGAGCCAGCAGTCACCATGATGAATAATATCAGCAAATCAGAGGGCACAACATCCACTCTTGCTATTTGCCTGTCATTTTCACCTCTGAGTTTCCAAAGCACTTGAAAATGAACGCTAAAATTAACTGCCTCCTTGCTATGTGTGAATTCCTCCCAAATTTCTCAGCTATTTGTCCAGTCAGTGTTATATAACTGCAGGCTGATGTGGTATTAAAGGAATCTTGTTATATAATTCAGCCCTACTCACTGCAGCTCGCTTTTCCTTTTTAAAGACCATAAGGGAGAGTAGCAGGGAACCAGGGCCAGAGGGAGAGAGCTCTGTGCACAGTCGCCTGGGGCTGTCCCTCTCCCCCACCCTCCCTGGGGCCTTTTCAGGATTCCTCGGTGCGGAGGCCACCCAGGAAGGCGTCTTCTTCGGTCCCCAGCGGCTGCTAAGCAAAGCCTCCGGGACCCCAGGGAGGAGGACGCGGCCCTTGGCATCTTCCCCGAGCCCGGGAGCGGATGTTAAAGATCTTGTTCATTCAGCTCTGCTGGAGCGAAGACGGTTGCCAGAGTGCTCGTTTTATTGTTTTTTTTTAGAACAGCAGGACTGTTATTACGAGTATTCAGGGAGAGAGAATAGGAAGCGCAAAAGAAATTCCGCAGCATCTTAAAAATAGCAGTAACATGAGATTGCCTGCCCAGCAAGGCAAAGATCCGGACCGGTAGGCGCGGCAGGGCGCTTCTGAGCCACCGTCTGGCGGCCGTGCCACCACCCCCGGCGCCCCGCTCCAGGGCGGCCCGAGAAGGCCAGGCGGGGGCGCAGGCCCGAGGGGAGCCGGGAGCCCGGCGCGCTCCGCCTAGAGGTGTCTTTCCTCGGCCGCTCCCAGCGCGATCGCCCCCAGGCCTGGACACAGACCCGGAGACGGGGCAGAGAGAGAGGAAACCCGGGGGCCCAGGGGCGGGGAGGCCGGGGCAGCGGGGAGCACGCAGGTCGGAGGCTGGAAGGGGGCGCAGCGCGACCGGCGCCCAAGGCTGGGGCGGGGACGCGCGGCCGGTGAGTGGGGTCCCCGCCGTCCCCCGAGGCCCTGCGGCTCCCACACTCACCGCGCTCCCCGCGACCGCGGTGGGTCGGGGCCAGGCTGGGTGGCGCGGGGCGGGCTCTGGGGGGCCCCAGGCCACCGACTCGGCCAGCAGCTCGTCCAGCAGGCGCAGCGTGTCGTCCCTGCCGTCGGGGGGCGCCACGGGGCTGGGGTCGCGGCCGGGCACCTCCTCCGCGGCTGCCCCCGGGGCCTCGGCTGCCGCCACCGGCACCCGCCGCCCGGTCCCGCCCTCCAGGGCTGCCGCTCCGGGCCCGGCGGGGAGGCTCTCGGGGCAGCGCCGTCGCCTCAGAGTCCGGCCGCTCCGGCTGCTGCCGCTGCCCATGGCGCGCCCGCCGCCTCCGGGACCGCCGAGCGGGCCCCGGTGAGGGGGCGCGGCCGGGGGCGGGGACGCTTGGGGGTGCGGCCGGGGCGGGCTGCAGGGGGAGGCGCGGGGCGAGGCCCGGGAAGCGGCCGCGGCCAGGGGCTAGGACGCCTGGGCGGGGGTCGCGGCCCGAGGGTGGGAGTGCGAGCCGGAGCCTGGGGAGGGGCGGGTGAGGCAGGGGCTGCATGGGCGTCCCGAGGGGGCGCACACCGGCCCTAGGGAGGGGCTGGCCCGAGACCCCGGCGAAGGGCACCGGGTGCGGGCACGGCTTCCCCTCCCGGGTCTCCCCCTACAGTCCCCCCACTCCCGCCCACGGGCCCCCTCGCTCCCCGCCGTCGGGTCAGCCCTGTCCTGGCCGCCTGGAATTGCTGAACACGTGGGGGCCCCGGCTGGGTTTGTTCATTTATGGAAACGCTCCCCAGACGACGCTCGCCGGGCCCGTGGGAGGCGGCGGGAGTGTGGGGGCACTTCCCAGCGCCTGAGCCCCCTAGCGATGGGCGGGGCGGGCGGGCAGGCGGGGGAAGACCCTGAGGGCTGCGCGCGCTGCGTTCGCGAGGTCCGGCCGTCAGTGCGCCCCGACCTTTCAGTGTCTGCCAGGCCTAAGACGCCCCGGGAGGGAAGGGACGATCCTCCGGGCACCAACAGCCCCCTCCGGCCTTCTCCTTCCCTCTGTTGCCCCAGCGGGGACTGGATGTGTGAAGGCTGAGCCTCATCAAAACCCCCAAATAGTCACTATTTTTGGGAAAGAAAAACTTTAAAAACGAGGGAGAAAGGCAAAGCAACCCCCGCCCCGCCCCCCGACCCCAGGAAAGAAGCAAAAGGAAATACCTAGGTGGTGGTCATAAGTCTAGCTTTTGGTCTTGGATTTTTTTTTTCCTTAACCGCTTTTCTTTTTAAGTGAACTAACCACAACCCAGAGTAGAAAACGCTCCAAAGCTGCCGAATTCAAACCCAGCGAGCCTTCCTGTTGGTTGGTCCTTTGTTTTACTTAGATGTGATCACTTCCTTCCCTTGCCCACCTCCGGCAACTTTAAATTCCAGCCTTTCCAAGACAGGGCAATTCAAAAGTCCTGGGTTTAACTCACCTATCTTGACTTGACATTAACTTTTATCCTGACTGATTGGATTCCAGAATAATTGTGAAAATGGAATTTCGGCTAAACTTTCCCAACCACAGACTTGAAATTTTACTATTTTATCACTTCAGGAGTAGACATTAAAAAACATATGCCTAAGAAAATTCAATAAAAATGGGACTCAAATTCACATCCATTTATTTTTATAATTAAGAGAGAACAAGAGACCGGGCGCGGTGGCTCACACCCGTAATCCCAGCACTTTGGGAGGCTGAGGCAGGTGGATCACGAGGTCAAGAGATCGAGACCATCCTGGCTAACACGGTGAAACACCGTCTCTACTAAAAATACAAAAAATTAGCCGGGCGTGGTGGCGGGTGCCTGTAGTCCCAGCTACTCGGGAGGCTGAGGCAGGAGAATGGCGTGAACCCAGCAGGCGGAGATTGCAGTGAGCCGAGATCACGCTACTGCATTCCAGCCTGGCTGACAGAGTGAGGCTCGTCTCAAAAAAAAAAAGAGAACAAGAAAGTATTTATAATCTAGCTGGACGTGGTGGTTTACGCCTGTAATCCCAACGCTTTGAGAGGTTGAGGGGAGCAGATCACTTTAGGTGAGGAGTTTGAGACCAGCCTGGGCAACATGGTGAAACTGTCTCTACTAAAAAGACAAAAATTAGCTGGGCATGCTCACTTGAACCCAGGAGGTGGAGGTTGCAGTGAGCTGAGATCACACCACTGCACTCCAGCCTGGGCAACAGAGCTGGACTCTGTCAAGAAAAGGAAAGGAAAGGGTAGGGCAGGGCAGGGCAGGGCAGGGCAGGGCAGGGCAAAGAATAGAGAGAGAGAAAAGAAAAAGAAGAGAAAAAAATGAGGCTGTAATCTCAGCACTTTGGGAGGCTGATGCGAGCAGATCACTTCAGGTCAGGAGTTCGAGACCAGCCTGGCCAATATGATGAAACCCTGTCTCTACTAAAAATACGAAAATTAGCCGGGCATGGTGAAGGGCACCTGTAGTCCTAGCTGCTCGGGAGCCTGAGGCAGGAGTCACTTGAACCCGGTAGGTGGAGGTTGCAGTGAGCCAAGATCACACCACTGTACTCCAGCCTGGGCACCAAAGAGACTCCGTCTCAAAAAAAAAAAAAAAAAACAGAACAAAACAAACAACAACAACAACAACAACAAAAAACAACAAAAAGAAAAAGCAAAAAGAAAAGAAAAAACAAATTTAAAAAAGAAAGTATTTATGATCCCCCCCGCCTTTTATTTTGAGATGGCGTCTCGCTCTGTTGCACAGGCTGGAGTGCAGTGGCCCGATCTCTGCTCACTGCAACCTCCACCTCCCGGGTTCAAGTGATTCTTCTGCTTCAGGCTCCTGAGCAGCTGGGATTACAGGCGTGCCCCACCACATCCAGCTAATTTTTGTATTTTTAGTAGAGACAGGGTTTCACCATGTTCGCCAGGCTGGTTTTGAACTCCTGACCTCAGGTAATCCACTTGCCTTGGCCTCCCTAAGTGCTGGGATTACAGGCGTGAGCCACCGTGCCTGGCCTCTCCCCACCCCCTTTTTTTTGATGTGCCATCTTTACCATCCAGGTGTAGGATGTGGGGCCAAACACAGATGTCATTTGGGTGCGCTAAGTCCACAGACGTGTCTTGTTTGGAAGCTATTGATATAAGTTTTTAAGAAAACAAATCTCATCTTGAAACTCTTTAAACCCCAAAGAACAACAACATTTAGAGGGAAACAAGATTTTTCTTGTTTAAAGAAAATTCACTCAGTTCACTCAGTTTAATCATTTAAAGGAAAACATGTTTTGCTTCTGCCTAAATAGAAGCTAGTCATGTGACTCACATTTAAATACATCCACAGCTCCCTGCGTTCACCTCCCAGGGCAACCAATTTTTCTGGCCACTCTTGATTCCAACATTGTTTCCCAAAACTTGTCATTAGCTCCGCTTCAGCGGGAGGAATGCCAGAGCCAGCATTCTTTCCACTTTGAGAGAACATTTTAAAATCTGCTACATTTGTAGACCTGGCTTCCATCAAATATGCTGAAAACCCAGATTGATTTTATTAGAAGCTTCCCATAATAAGCAGACAATCTAAAAGCTTTCCACATGACTAATGCCCCTAAGATCGTCTCTAGAAATAAATAAGAATTTTTGTCCAAAAGAGTTAGCAACGTCTCAGGAATATTGAAGAATTGAAATGGGGTGTAATCCTTCTTAAGAAAATAGCTGGCAGGCACACCTGCAGCTGAAGGACTCTTTTATGCGGTGATAGTGCTCGTGGGTGCTGGTGATGGTGGGTGGAAAGTGAAGCCCAGTTTGGGAACTCTCTGCTTAACTCTGGGAAAATAGAACTTCCTTTCCTTAAATTAAACCTTGGAAGAGGACTACAGTTGGTGATACTTTTTGAAAGGACTCGGGCGCCTGAATGATGTTTTCCTTGGCTTCAGGAGTAGCCAGGCATCTATCTGCAGATGAAGCCAGTTCCTCCCACCACGACTCGTGGACCAGTCATTACAATGGCCTGCCAAACCAACCCACCTTTCAAAACCCCACTCCAGGGCCCCTGCTTCAGGACTCGCAGAATCTACTCTCCCTGCTCAGATATCCTGCAGTTTCCCACCGTTCATGGCACTCCCAAGCCATTACGTAAGAAAGATGTGTTGTGCAGGTGCTGGTTCTTATGAATATGCAGACAGATAGTATTTGCATTTGGGTGATAAATGAGACGGCATTTGAAACATAAGCAAGCCATGTTTCTATTTTTAATGCTTAATCGGTAACTTGAGAGAGCCACAGTGCTATTAATGAATGCTGATATGTTTGGACGGCAGCAGCCCACATAATTGCTATTGTCTTTATCAAAGTGTCCAAGCTTTTGCATTTGGTTTCATGGTTTCAGCATCAAGAGGGGAAAACAAAATATAAGGGCGAATCACCATTATTCATTAAGGACAATTAATGAGTTGCAGAACTCCTTTCAATATTTACTCAGAAATAAGATACGTGAGGTCCTCAGGGTTGGCAGGTGCAGGTCATGGCTGATTTGGCCCGTTCTATAACACTGTAAAAAATTCTGACAGTAAAATGACAATGACTTGTACCCCATCTAAACAAAAGGTTTAGCACTGGAATTTATGATGCGTACTTTCCATGACTAGAGCCGTTCTCGTTGAGAGGCATCTCATGGCTTCCGGCTCAAAACGGCAGATTGGGTGCAGAGTTGCCTTCTCTTGGTACTTGTGACTTTGCTGGAATTAAGATAAAAGAAAAAGGGATAGAGGAGGAGTTGTAAGAAGGAGGGAAAATCACAAAGGAGATGTTTCAACGCATTTCTGAAAGATGGAAAGCTGACAGTAGAGAGCTGCCAGATGACACAGGCTGAGCAATTGCAGTCTATGCCATGACGACAGACGCTGGCGAGGAAGCGGGGTCAATGGACTGACAGATGAGACTCCAGGACACGGTCAGCGGGTATAAAAGGAGGTGGGAGTGAGAAGTGGGCATCAGACCTAAGGAGCGATTAAGATCTTTACATGGGACAAGGGCATCATCCCCCACTGACTCCTGTTTATATTTAAGAAAAAAAAAGACCAGGTAGCTGATGTGGTTTCACTCTGCTGCCGTGTGTATAAGACTCTTTTCCCATTGGATTTTTACTCCGGCTAGGAATTTAGACTGGGGGGGCAGGGGGTGGTGGGTTTGTGGGGTGGGATGGGGTGGACAGGCTTCGATTAGCTGAGCAGGCGGGAAGCTGGCCGCCTTGAACTGGAGCTACTCGAGGTTCAGGTGCCCATCCCTGGCCCACTAAGTAGGATGATGTTTGTGTGGCAGGACTGTCCTGTCTCCAGGGGCTGTGCACACAGCAGCTGAGAAAGGTCCAGTACAGCGTCCACAGCCGCTGGCCTCAGTGAACGTAAGCTTCCTTCTCCTTGCAAATCTGCTACACAAAGTGATCTGTGAGCTGACTCCCCTGTCCATGAACCCACAGTTTTGAGCGTGAGATTTGGAGGCCACTCAAAACATACTCGGACCCTAGGCTTTGTTGGGGTCATTTATCATCCTGAGGACAAGGTGTGAGGGGAGAGGGAGGGCAGTGCTGGGAAAGGGAATTGAGTCTGTGTAAATTTGACCATTAGCATGTAATAATTATTACAGAGGTTAACCTTTAAATACTGTTGGCTAAAAAGAGTGTGCAACAAACACAAAATGTCCAACTTCAAGCCCAAACCCCCCACTGTGAATATCAACTCCTCGAATGTGGAAGCTGCCCTGTGGGGGTGGTCACCTCTGCACACATGCATCCCATGGTCCCAGACACCTGGGAAGATGCTTAAGTTCTTTCTTCTCATCAGAGAGCTGAGAACCAACCAGTCAATTAATCAGCTCAAAGGAATAGAGTGCTGTAGTCAAGGCCCAGGTTAAATATTAAAAGCGTCTCTTAGCTCTTTAATTTGTAGCTGTTTAACTTGGTAAGTGGAGTTGAAGTCCCAGCCTGCTCATGGCGATTACTGATTAATGCCTGTGCACATTTGTACAAGTCCCCCTGGCTGCACAATCGCCTGTCCTCTGGAGTGCAACTTTCCTTCACCGCCCAGTCATCCTCCACCCAACGGGGACAGCTGACACTTCGAGAGGCCACCAGGCCCTGCCCTGACCCTTTACCGACTGTGGCTCGTTAAATGAGCCTCACAGCGATCTTGTAAGATAGATATTTTCTGCCTCTATTTTACAGATGGCAAAACTGAGGCTCTGAAGAGTGGGGAGCTGGCCTAAGGTCTTGAAGCCAGTGACAGCCAGAGCTGGGACTCAAGCCACTGTCTCTCCAGACCCCATGGTTCTTTCATTATGCTATCTGTACCCAAACAAATGACAAACCTAGCAGAATAGACCAGCCAAGCTCTGAATATATGGAACTATTACCGTTACCCAGGGCCACCATGTAGGTGGGGTGACTGATATGGTTTGGATTTGTGTCCCTGCCCAAATCTCATGTTGAAGTGTATTCCCCCCAGTGTTGGAGGAGAGCCCTGGTGGGAGGTGATTGGATCGTGGGGGTGGACATCCCCCTTGGTGTTCTCGTGATAGTGAGTGAGTTTTCATGAGATCTGGTTGTTTAAAAGTGTGTCCCCCTGCCTACTTCCTCCTGCTCTAGCCATGTAGGATGTGCTGGCTTGTTTCACCTTCTGCCATGGTTGTAAGTTTCCTGAGGCCTCTGCAGCTATGCTTCCTGTACAGCCTGCAGGACCATGAGCCAATTCAACCTCTTTTCTTTATAAATTACCCAGTCTCAGGTAGTTCTTTTTTTTTTTTTTGAGATGGAGTCTCGCTCTGTCAACCAGGCTGGAGTGCAGTGGCGCAATCTCAGCTCACTGCAAGCTCCGCCTCCCAGGTTCACGCCATTCTCCTGCCTCAGCCTCCCGAGTAGCTGGGTCTACAGGCACCCACCACCACTCCTGGCTAATTTTTTTGTATTTTTAGTAGAGATGGGGTTTCACTGTGTTAGCCAGGATGGTCTCGATCTCCTGACCTCGTGATCTGCCTGCCTTGGCCTCCCAAAGAACTACTAAAGGTAGTTCTTTATAGCAATGTGAGAACAGACTAATACAGTGACCACCTATTTCTGTTTCCCCAGAACTGAGAATATTCCCAGGTCATGGTGGTCAACCAGATTAGTTGGTCACCCTACATGTAGGGTTGTACAGGTTGTTCACTAAACAAGAGTGCCTGACCAAGAAGTAAATAGAGGCTGCAAGCCAGCCATGTTCCATTCACCAGGCTGTCCTCATGGAGCAGGGCTGTATCCCCCTAGAGGAAGGTAGAATATGGGCTAGCTAAAGCCCCACTAGTTCCTCTGACAATATGAACCCAGAAGTTTGAGCAGTTCAGTGATTTGGGTAATGACCTCATTGTAAACCAACCTCTCTCTTGCCAGGGAATTTCTCCATCTCCCCTAAACACACACACATGATCAACACACACATTCCTAATCACGTTCTTATAAACTGTTCAAGTCGTGGGAAATGAGGCTGGAGAAATAGGAGAGATCCAAAATGCCATGTCTGATAGCCCCGAATGCTGTTCTTCAAACATCTCCTCCTGGATACACAGCAGGAAGGCACTCCTCCCCTGTGTGATCAGGTGTCACTTCTGGCCTGGAGCATTCAGTCCTGGTGAAAGATCCCATCCAAATTCTCCTTCTCTTGGCTGCAGCAACTGGTACCACTCGATATGGTGGCAGCTCCATCAGCCAGGGTCCTGGAAGGGGAGTCGTGGAGCAGATCCCCTGGCTAGCTGGTGATGGACCTCTAGCCTAGCTGACAGCCAAACCTTTGCTGTCAGAAGTCATTTCTGCTGGGGGCTGTTTCTTGCTGTGGCACAGCCTAGCTGTCCTCACTGACACTCCAAAGTAAGAAAACGTGCACTTGATTCTATGAGCCACACAGCTCCCCTGGAGAGTAATGGAGTCAACTTTGCAGTTTTCTTCTTCTTTTAAAGAAACAGAGGCTCACTCTGTTGCGCAGGCTGGAGTGCAGTGGTACGATCACAGCTCATTGCAGCTTTGAACTCCTGGGCTCAAGTGATCCTCCTGCCTTAGCCTCCTGAATAGCTGGGACTACGGGTGCATGGAACCACACCCAGCTATTTTTTTTTCTTTTTTTGTAGGGATAGGGGTCTCACTATGTTGCCCAGGCTGATCTTGAACTCCTAGCCCCAAGTGATCCTCTTGCCTTGGCCTCCCAGAGTGCTGGGATTACAGTCCTAAGACCCTGTTTCCTGTACCCGGTCTAGGTTTGCACTTGTCAAAGATCAACCTTCTGTATCTCTTCGGAGGTTTTAAACATGAATACGTTTTATAGTGGATTTAGTCTTAAATATATTCTTAGAAACTAAGATCTTAATAATTGTGATTATACTTTTTGGTAAAAGTTACTTTAATGGTAGTCACATAAAATCTCTCTGGGTAATAAGCAAATTGTCATTCCTACATATTTTTAAAATTTGACATTTCTAGTTGGTTGTCTTGGGCTTTCTCTGTCACGGAGCTAGCCCATGCTTCTGTGTAGCTTTGTGGCCTTCCCAAGTGTAAAGCGAATCCCTACATCTCAGCCCATTCCCTTCATGGCCCCTCACAGCTCAAAGTCAGTGGGGACTGGGTAAAACAGGGTGTTAGTGAAAGCCAGATACACCACTGAAGGCACCAGGAATAAAGAGAGGGGATGTCTACCCAGGTGGAAGGTGAGTCATGCTTTCTACCATCCAGACACACATATCTGACATCTTTTTTTTTTTTTTAGACAGAGTTTCCCTCTTGTCCAGATTGGAGTGCAATGACGTGATCTTGGCTCACTGCAACCTCCGCCTCCTGGGTTCAAGCGATTCTCTTGCCTCAGCCTCCTGAGTAGCTGGGACTGCAGGCACGCACCACCATGCCTGACTAATTTTGTATTTTTAGTAGAGACGGGGTTTTGCCATGTTGGCCAGGCTGATCTCCAACTCCTGACCTCAGGTTACCCCCCCACCTCGGCCTCCCAAAGTGCTGGGATTACAGGCATGAGCCAGTGCTCCCGGCCTCATCTGATGTCTTTCCAGTCCTGAGAGGTGTGTTTTTTTCACTTATAATTTGGTCATGGCTGGGAGCGGTGGCTTGCACCTATAATCCCAGCACTTTGGGAGGCTGAGGCAGGCAGATCACTTGAGGCCAGGAGTTTGAGGCCAGCCTGGCCAACATGACAAAACCCCATCTCTACTAAAATATAAAAGTTAGCTGGGCGTGGTGGCTCACGCCTGTAATCCCAGCTACTCTGGAGGGTGAGGCATGAGAATCGCTTGAACCCAAGAGGCAGAGGTTGCAGTGAGCCAAGATTGCACCACTGCACTCCAGCCTGGGCGACACAGTGAGACTCTATCTCAAAACAAACAAACAAAAATAATAATAATTTGGTCCCTGTGACATATGGACCTTACAACTTTGGTGGACATCTCTTCCTTTTATATAAGCAAGCTGTGTGTTACGGACCAAAGGTTTGTGTTCCTCCAAAATTCATAGGTTGAAATCCTAACCCCCAGTGTGTTGGCATTAGGAGGTGGGGTCCTTGGGAGGTAATTAGGTCATGAGGTGGAGCCCTCGTGACTGGGATTAGTGTCCATATAAGAAGAGACCTTACAGCTTGCCCCTTTCTTCTCTCTGCATCATGCGAGGACACAGCAAGAAGAAGGCTGTCTGCAAACCAGGAAGACAGCCCTCGCAGGACACTAGATCTATTGGCACCTTGATCTTGGACTTCCCAGCCTCCAGAACTGTGAGAAACGTTTATTCTTTAAGCCATCCAGTCTGCAGTATTCTGCTAGAGCATCCTGAGCAAAATACTTAGACCTGAAAATGGAGTGTTGCATTCAGGGGTCAGCAATCTGTAGCCAGCAAGCCAAATTTGACTTCCAACTGTTGCTGTAAATAAAGTTTTATTGCAACACAGCCACATGCCCGTTGGTTTGCATGTTTCTCTGGCTGATTTTGCATCACTATGGCTGAGAAATAGTCACCATCTGGCCCTTACAGAAAAAGTTTGCCAATCCCTGGTTTAGTTAATAGTTCTCTGTGTTTTGCCCATTAATCCCAGGTGATATGGTTTATTCACGAAAGAAAAGGCAGTTAATATTAACCACCTAAGATCTTTAGTTACTTATTTCTGCCTTCATAGCTAACTCACTGTTCTCACCTGGGGCCTCAGGGAAGATTGTTGAGTTATGAAACCCAAAGTAAAAAGGGGAAATGAATTAGTCTCCCTCATGTTTAAATTCCTCCTTTTGGAAGAACGAGAAACTAGATCTGAAAATCATTTTTCCTTTTCTACTTCTTCTAAATTTCTTTATTCCTAACAGATAAATGTGTTTTTGTTTTCCAGCTGTGACTCCAGACAGGATCCAGAGAGGGGTTCACAGAGTCTTCCCTGGGTTTTATGGAGACTTACTTTGCCCTTCTGTGTTAGTCTTTTAAGGGCTGTGTTAACCTTAGGCACAGGAAGGCAGGAGAATCGCTTGAACCTGGGAGGCGGAGGTTGCAGTGATCCGAGATCACGCCATTGCACTCCAGCCTGGGTGACAAAGACTCTATCTCAAAAAAAAAAAAAAAAAAAAAAAAAGGCACAGGAAAGAAGGCAGATAAAATGTTAAAAGCATTTCCCCTCCCTTGTTCTTTTTCTTCTTCAGACTCTAATAAAAGGATAAAATCTCTTAGATTTCTAGTTTTGCAGCATCGGCACTAGAAATCAATTAAAAGCTATTTATAGTCCACTCAAGAATACTTATCCAAAAAAAAAAAAAGGATAGCTATCCAAATGTTTTGACTACTTAAACTGAAAGCAAACTTACACCAAAATGAAATTATCAGAAAAGAAGCTCAATCTGTTTGCATAAGCGTACACCCCACACGTTCCATTTGATTCAACTCTACAAATGTTTGTAGAGCACCTACCATGTGATACATTTAGTGATATAGACATGAATAATCCATAATCCCTACCCTCAAGATGCTCAGGGGCCAGTGGAAGAGACAGATAGGTTAAATATTTAAAGTAACTGGAGAAACATGTAATAACAGGTACAAAATACAAAGGAAGGGCCGGGCACAGTGGCTCACGCCTGGAATCCCAGCACTTTGGGAGACCAAGGCAGGCAGACTGCTTGAGCCCAGGAGTTCAAGACCAGCTTAGGCAACTTAGTAAGACCTTATCTTTATAAAAAAAAAAAAAAAAAAAAAAAAATTAGCCAGGCATGGTGGTACACACCTGTAGTCCCAGCTACTCAGGAGGCTGAGGTGGGAGGATCCCTTGAGCCCAGAGGGTGGAGGCTGCAGTGAACTGTGATCACACCACTGCACTCCAGTCTGGGCAACAGCGTGAGACCCTGTCTCAAAAAAAGAAAGAAGTAGGAGTTTCTCCGAGCAGAAGAAAAATGAGAAGGGAAGGTACCGAGGTAGTGAGAGGTGACAGCATGCTGGCAGCCCTCCCAGCCTTCGCTCGCTCTCGGTGCCTCCTCGGCCTTGGCGCCCATTCTGGCTGCGCTTGAGGAGCCCTTCAGCCCGCCGCTGCACTGTGGGAGCCCCTTCCTGGGATGGCCGAGGCCGGAGCCGGCTCCCTCAGCCTGCGGGGAGGTGTGGAGGGAGAGACACAGGCGGGAACCGGGGCTGCGCATGGCGCTTGCAGGCCAGCTAGAGTTCCGGGTGGGTGTGGGCTTGGCAGGCCCCACACTCAGAGCGGATGGCCAGCCCCGCTAGCCCCAGGCAGTAAGGGACTTAGCACCCAGGCCAGCAGCTGTGAAGGGTGCGCCGGGTCCCCCAGCAGTGCTGGCCCACTGGCGCTGCACTGGATTTCTCGCTGGGCCTTAGCTGCCTCCCCGTGGGGCAGGGGTGGGGACCTGCAGTCCGCCATGCCTGAGTCTCCCCGCCTCCGCCGTAGGCTCCTATGCAGCCTGAGCCTCCAGGACGAGCGCCACCCCCTGCTCCGTGGTGCCCAGTCCCATCGACCGCCCAAGGGCTGAGGAGTGGAGGGCCACGGTGCGGGACTGGCAGGCAGCTCCACCTGCAGCCCCAGTGTGAGAGCCACTGGGTGAAGCCAGCTGGGCTCATGAGTCTAGTGGGGACTTGGAGAAACTTTAGGTCTAGCTAGGGGATTGTAAATACACCAATCAGCACTCTGTATCTAGCTCAAGGTTTGTAAACACCAATCAGCACTGTGTCTAGCTCAGGGTTTGTGGATGCACCAATCGGCACTCTGTATCTAGCTAATCGGGTGGGGACTTGGAGAATCTTTATGTCTGGCTAAGGGATTGTGAATGCACTAATTGGCACTCTGTATCTAGCTCAACGTTTGTAAATGCACCACTCAGCACTCTGTGTCTAGCTCAGGGTTTGTAAATACACCAATTGACACTCTGTATCTAGCTAATCTGGTGGGGAGGTGGAGAACTTTTGTGTCCAGCTCAGGGATTGAGCACCAATCAGCACCAATCAGCACCCTGTCGAAACGGACCAATCAGCTCTCTGTAAAACAGACCAATCGGCTCTCAGTAAAATGGACCAATCAGCAGGATGTGGGTGGGGCCAGATAAGAGAATAAAAGCAGGCTGCCCAAGCCAACCCTGGCAACTCGCTTCGGTCCTTTTCTGCGTTGTGAAAGCTTTGTTTTTTCGCTCTTTGCAATAAATCTTGTTGTTGCTCAGTGTTTGGGTTCACGTTGCTTTTGTGAGCTGTAACACTGACCGAGCGAGAAGGTTTGCAGCTTCATTCCTGAAGCCAGCGAGACCACGAACTCACTGGGAGAAATGAACAAATCCAGACGCGCCGCCTTAAGAGCTGTAACACTCACCGCGAAGGTCTGCAGCTTCACTCCTGAGCCAGGGAGACCACGAACCCACCAGAAGGAAGAAATTCCGAACACATCTGAACATCAGAAGGAACAAACTCTGGACATGCCATCTTTAAGAAGTGTAACACTCACTGCGAGGGTCCGTGGTTTCATTTTTGAAGTCAGTGAGACCAAGAACCCACCAATTCCGGACACAGTAGGACTACTAAGGAAATGAGAAGAGAAGGTACTGAGGTAGAATTACTAAGATACTAAGGACACAGGACTTTCAAGGAGGTAAGTGTGCCAGGCAAGGACAGAATAGCAAGAGATGGTGCTATTTCCCACATGGACTAAGTTCACTGCTAGAGTGAGGAAAAGAGCAATCTGATTTTTTTTTTTGAAACGGAGTTTCACTCTTGTTGCCCATGCTGGAGTGCAATGGTGCAATCTTGGCTCACAGCAACCTCCGCCTCCCAGGTTCAAGCAATTCTCCTGCCTCAGCTGCCCATGTAGCTGGGATTACAGGCGCCCGCCACCACGCCTGGCTAATTTTGTATTTTCAGTAGAGACGGGGGTTTCACCATGTTGGTCAGCCCGTTCTCCAACTCCTGACCTCAGGTGATCCACCCGCCTCGGCCTCCCAAAGTGGTGGGATTACAGGCATGAGCCACCGCTCCTGGCCTTTGTCTCAAAAAAAAAAAAAAAAAAGTCTTGTCGCCCAGGCTGGAGTGCAGTGGCAACCTCCGAATCCAGGGTTCAAGCCATTCTCCCTACTCAGCCTCGGAGTAGCTGGGATTACAGGCACCCGCCATCATGCCTGGATAATTTTTGTATTTTTGTAGAGATGAGGTTTCACCATGTTGGCCAGGCTGGTCTTGAACTCCTGACCTCAGGTGATCCACGCGCCTTGGCCTCCCAAAGTGCTGGGGTTACAGGCGTGAGGCCGAGCAATCTGATTTCTAAAAAGCATCTTGCATTTTGAAGAAAGTGAAATCCAAAAGTGAAGAGAGGCACCTCCTGCCCCCACAATGGCATTAGGCATATGACCTGTGTGGCACTATGCGGGTGCTGGATGAGCACACAGCAAACACGGAGTTTTGGAGTCTGCAGTGGAAGGAACCCTGGATAATACTCACTCTGGGAACAGAGCCTTGAAGAAGGTAGTGACTCCTCCAAAGCCACCCAGTACGTGCTCCAGAGCAATCCTTTGTTGAGGGCTGTGGTGTGCTGGGCACCCTGTGAGGCTCTGAAGTTCCCTCAGCAGCATAATGGGGTAGACTCTGTGAACGTCACTTTATGGACAGGGCGCAGAGTCTTGGGGAGCCCAAGATACTTGCCCATAGTCACACAGCTAATCCATGGGGGAGCCTCGGGGTCTCCCTCCAGGGACCGTGCTCTCCTGACATCTTCCTTAACCTGAAGCCAGGATCCTGGCTCCTGGCCGTGCTCTCCATAACCAGCAAGCCACTGATACCGACAGACCAGCAGACAGTTGCACAAATGGCTTCAGTGGCATCTGTAAAGCATGTGTACCTGTCCTTGAGGGAACTCTCTCCCAGACCGGAGCCGGGTCAGCATCTTCCATTCCTAAAATGATCACGGTCCATCTTCCAGTTCGTATAACCTGGCACCCACGTGCCCGCCTCTGGCGGCCAAATGCTTGAGGGGATTATTTGGATTTGCGTGGCATCTGAACCATCATTACATTAGGCTCTCTACTGCATCTCTAAGTCCAAATGAGATCCGAACACCAGCTCCCCTTAGAGCAAGCTGGGGTTGCCATGGTAACTGGGCCATCCTGCTCTTCTGGACTCCAGCAGTCCAAGTAACACCACTCGGGTCTTAGCTACAAAGCTCAGCTCACAGCAGGCCCCTCTTTCACCTCTAGCTGCATGTTTCAGAACACCGGGTGGGGAGAGGAGAGCTTAAGTAAGGTACTTTCCTTGATCTGATCTTCCTCTGATTAGCCTGTCAGCTAGTTCACATGCACTGACTGCACACCAGCTGCATGTGAGGCCCCGTGCTGAGCGTGGGGATGGGGGTGCCTTTAGCATACGGAGACAGAATATAAAATCTAGGGAACATCTCATCTGTAATTCTGCAAACACTTGTGGCCCTGCTAGTCTCAGGCATTGTGCTAAGCACTGTGGGGAGATGAGCTTGACATAGACCGACCCTGCCCTCAAAAAGCATGTACCCTGACTGGGGAGATAAAAGGGTGAACAAATAACTGCAGTCTAGCGGGATAAATCGGATAGAGCTCTCACACAAAGTCATGGGGGCAAGTTCCTCTGCCTGGGGGCATCAGGGCAGACTTCCCAGCAGAGGCAGCTTTTGAACTGCTTCTTAAAAGATAAATAGAGGTTGCTGGGCACGCTGGCTCATGCCTGTAATCCCAGCACTTTGGGAGGACCAGGTGGGTGGATCACTTGAGGTCAGGAGTTTGAGACCAGCCTGGCCAACGTGGTGAAACCCCATCTCTACTAAAAATACAAAAATTAGCTGGGCATGGTGGCACTCACCTATAATCCCAGCTACTCAGGAAGCTGAGACAGGAGAATGGCTTGACTCTGGAAAGTGGAGGTTTAAGTAAGCTGAGATCGTGCCACCGCACTCCAGCCTGGGCAACAGAGTGAGACTCTGTCTCAAAGAAAAAAAAAAAAAAAGAAAACAAGATAATTAGGCATTCACCAGGCAGAGACAATGGAGAAGGGTGGTTCAGTCATGGAGCTTAGAGAAGAGCATCAGCAGCCAGCGAGCCAGACGGGATGGGAGGGTGTGTGGGATGGGGGGGTGGTGGGTGGGTCCAGATGACAAGAAGCTTGACCGCTGCTGAGCAGGTTGGTTTTCATTCTGAGGGCTGCAGGGAGTTTATAGAGTGAGTTTCAGCTGCCCAACACAGGAAATGGAATGGAGAGGACAAAACAAAGGCCGAGCCCAGCTGGACGGCTGGGACAGTGGTCCCGATGAGCTGGGGTGAGGTGGGGTCTCTCCTTCCAAATGGCAGCATTCTTCCATCTCAGTAGCAAACTGTGGAGCTGATACTTTGATCCTGAAGGGGCCTGCGGGGGCCAAACCCTTTCCTTCACCATTTGTGCTGTCAGGGGGAACAGGCATTTCAAGACGGTTGTTTCCTGCCTCGCTAATTTTTTGTATTTTTAGTAGAGATGGGGTTTCCCCATGTTGGCCAGGCTGGTCTTGAACTCCTGACCTCAGGTGATCTGCCCACCTCGGCCTCCCAAAGTGCTGAGATTACAGGTGTGAGCCACTGTGCCCGGCCAGTCCAGATCCCTTTATTTTGCTCTATTTTCTTTCCATAGCCCTTTGCCTTCTAAGGTACAATTCAATGTACTTATTGATTATGTTTATCAATTATTATACTTATTGGTTGTGTTTACAGTGTCTGAACCTCAATAACTATTTGTTACCTTGCTGAATAGTGTGAGAGGAGGATGTATGACAGCCTCTCTTCTCCAGGACAAGCCTGGGCAAATGGTCCTCAGAACTGCTCCTCATAGGTTTTTGTTCTTCTAGGGCAGGGATATTTCTAGCCACATGCACATTGTCTGTCTGGAGCAGGAGTGGGGTCTGTTCCCAAGTGCTAGCTCTAGGGAGCAGCGGCGCTCGGGAAATGGAGGCACTCTGGATTCAGGGGGAGTTACCTATCTGTGTGCTGTGGATCAACTACTTCATCTCACCGCGCCTTCAAGTGCGATGAATAATAAATGCCCACCTCGCTGCGTTGTTGTGAGAAGTGAATACAATTAAAAGTGATTATGCATGTTGAGCAATCAGTACAGCTGTAGAAGACGAGGCTCAAACAGTGAGCTATAAATGCTTTTGCAAAAGACAACTACTTAAAACTCGAAATACATTTTCCCAGAAAGTCAGTGGAAAGAACCTGTTCCCTGGAGTTCATGGGAAAAGTTTGGTAACTGAGTGGAGAATGTATCACCAGCTGAAGGCTGGTGTCAACTCAATGACCGTTTTTGAAGCCCTAGCCCCAGCCACCCTGTTCTGGTGATGGGTGGGGCTGCTTTAATCACAGCCTTATTTTACCTTTGGCTCTGGACATATGAATAGGATTGGAAGCCAGAGCTCAAAGGACAGAGCCGGCGCAGTCTAAATGCCATCCTTCCAGGTGGGCAAGCAGAAGCCTGGGGAGGGGGAAGCAGCTTCCCTGGATCACAGGACAGAGGACCGGTGGGAGGACTGCCCAGGGTAGCAGGTGAAGGCCTCCCAGCGCAGCGGCTCCCAGAGGAGTGTGGAGCTGGCCCAGGCCCCAGCAGCCAGTGAGGAGAGAGGGGCTCCACAGGGGTAGGCCTGTCCTCCAAATCCATGCTTTTGTTTTTGTTTTTGTTTTTTGAGACAGACTCTCGCTCTGTCACCCACCTAGAGCATAGTGGTGCGATCTCGGCTCACTGCAAACTCTGCCTCCTGGGTTCAAGTGATTCTCCCTCCTCAGCCTCCTGAGTAGCTAGGATTACAGGCACATGCCACCACACCCAGCTAATTTTTCTATTTTTAGTAGAGACAGAATTTCACTATGTTGGCCAGGTTGGTCTCCAACTCCTGACCTCAAGTGATTTGCCTCCCTCGGCTTCCCAAAGTGCTGGGATTACAGGTGTGAGCCACCGCACCCAGCCCCATGCTCTTTTTGATGCTCAGCTGACTGTGTTAATACCTGTGTGCAATGTGGAATAAAAATGTCTCTTCTGCAATAAAAATGTCCCAGTGTCTTCTATACAATGAACAACTGCATCCTGCCCTTGCCTCCACACAAGCCCTCACCCGGCCTCTGTACCTTCAGGTCGTGTTTCAGGTCAGTTTCTCCCTGTTCCTCCCAGCAGGGAAGCCAGAGCTTTTCACTGCTTCTGCCTGGAGGAAAAGGCCCTGAACCACCTCGAGGCTGGGGCTCCCCCAGCGGCACACATTTCCAGGCTAACTCCAGAGCTCGGGCTGGGTGGGGCTCCTGGAACTTCCACATGGGAGGACTGAGGGCAGCCTAGTCATCTACCCCTCAGTGGAGGGGGTGAGAGTGGCTAAGGGGCTTGACAGATGCCAAGAGGGAAAGCGCTTCTCTGTGGTACTAAATAAGCGTTTTATATGCATTTCTTTTGTCTTCCCAGATAACTGCAGTCTCCTTGGAAACAAGAACTCTACCTCCCTCTGTTTCTGTGTTCCTCCGGTGAGTGTCCACTGTGTACCAGGTGTCATTCTAGATGCTGGGATACAGCAGTGAGTAGGAGAGGTAAAAATGTCCATCCGACATTCTAGAGGGGATGAGGAAATGTGAGCAAGTGAAGAAGTCAGTATTATGGAGAAGGCAATTGGTACAATGGAGAAAGATCAGGAGGGGCCAGAGAGTGGGGAGTGCAGGCTAAGTGTTTAGGGTTTTACTCGAGCCTAGTGATGACAGAGGCCTCGCAGTGAAGGTGACTTTGGGGAAAGCCTTGAAGGAGCTGCAAGGCCAGAGGAGCCCCTGAGGCAGCTGTTTTGTCTTCAGTTTCCCAGGAACAGGAGGAGGTCATTGCGGCTGGAGGGGTGGGCGTAGGGAGGGCACGGAGAGGAGCTGGGAGCAGATCACGTGGCACCCTGGGGGCCTTTGAGGATTGGGACTTCTGCCAAGTAGGATGAGACAGGGAAGCCAGAGCACCTCAGGACAGCTGAAGCCCAGCCTCCCTGCCTCCAGGCCCTGCTCTTCCCACGCCAGCCTGTCCCTCCACTTCCTGGAATGTTGTCTTGCCACTTTGGTTTTGTCAACCCATCTTAAGTGTGATCCTTCAGGCTTCTAAACATGTGCACCCACTAGGGCCAATGTCTAACTTCACTGATCTCTCCAGGACTGCCATCCCTATGGGGCCACATTGAGATAAGCCTCTCGGGCCTGCCTCTCAGGCTCCACCAGGGAAGAACGGCAACACCTCCTGGTGTCAGCTTGGGGCTTTTGAATGGTGGGTAAAGAGGGAGCCCTGGGCTGGGCGTGGTGGCTCATGCCTATAATCCTAGCACTTTGGGAGGCTGAGATGGATGGATCACCTGAGGTCAGAAGTTCGAGACCAACCTGGCCAACATGGCGAAACGCTGTCTCTACTAAAAATACAAAAATTAGCTGGGTATGGTGGTGAGCATCTGTAATCCCAGTTACCACGGAGGCTGAGGCTGAGGCTGGGGAATCAATTGAACGCGGGAGACGGAGGTTGCAGTGGGCTGAGATCGCACCATTGCACTCCAGCCTGGGCGACGAGCGAAACTCCATCTCAAAAAAAAAAAGAGGGAGCCCTGGAAAACCCCGGCAGAGCTCACAGTCATTGCACCAGCTAGCATTTCCTAAGGATTCAATGTGCAGGCACTGTGCTGTTGCCCACCACAAGTTCACTCATGCAAGCCTCATGACACACTACTGAAGTATCAATAGCTCATTTTATAGACGGGGGGTAAAGCTCAGTGAGGCCAGGGAGCTTCCAGTTACCCATTCCGAGTGCACAGAGGGGGAGTCAGCTGAGGTCTGTCTGACTCCAGAGGCACTAAAATTAAGGCCCCTCTGTCACCATGTCCCAGCTCAACAAATCTCTAATCTTTTGTCTAACTTTTTCAACCTTTTTCACTAGGCAGGGTTAAGTGATATGCAGCAGAGAACAGGATCATTTTTGTTCCAAACTCTACATTGTCAACCTGTTAAAATACCTCTAAAAAAGTTAATGCTGGACATGTACATAAAAAAATGGTTATTAAAACAAAGCAGAAAATAAGTATAGGTGAGGATGTGGAGGAATTGGAGCCCTTGTGCACTGCTGGTAGGAATATAAAATGGTGCAGCTGCTGAAGTTGGAAGTGGAAGTTCCTGAAAAAATTAAACATAGAGTTATGTTTATGTACTAGTCTGTTCTTATATTGCTATAAAGAACTACCTGAGTCTGGGTAATTTATAAAGAAAAGAGGTTTAATTGGCTCAAAGTTCCACAGGCTGTATAGGAAGCATGGCTAGGGAGGCCTCAGGAAACTTACAATCATGACAGAAGGTGGAGGAGAAGCTGGCACATCCTACCTGGCTGTGAGCAGGAGGAAGAGGGAGAAGGGGGAGGTGCTACACTCTTTTAAACAACCAGATCTCATGAGAACTCACTGACTATCATGAGAACAGCAAGGGGGAAATCCACCCTCATGACCAAATAACCTCCCACCAGGCCCCTCCTCCAACATTGGAGATTACAATTTGATATGAGATTTGGGTGGGGACACAAATCCAAACCACATAATTCCACCCTTGGCCCTTTCCAAATCTCATATCCTTCTCACATTGCAAAATACAATCCTCTCTTCTCAACAGTCTCCCAAATCTTAACTTATTCAGCATTAACTCAAAAGTCCATAGTCCAAAGTCTCACTGAGACAGAGTAAGTCCCTTCCTCTTATGAGCTTGTAAAATCAAAAGCAAGTTAGTTACTTCCAAGATACAATGAGGGTACAGGCATTGGGTAAATACACTCATTTCAAGAGGGAAAAATCAGCCAAAACAAAGGGGCTACAGGCCCCATGCAAGTCCAAAACCCAGCAAGGCAGTCATTAAATCTTTTTTTTTTTTTTTTTTGAGACGGAGTCTCGCTCTGTCGCCCAGGCTGGAGTGCAGTGGCGCAATCTCGGCTCACTGTAAGCTCCGCCTCCCGGGGTTCACGCCATTCTCCTGCCTCAGCCTCTCCGAGTAGCTGGGACTACAGGCGCCCGCCACCACGCCCGGCTAATTTTTTTTTGTATTTTTAGTAGAGACGGGGTTTCACCGTGGTCTCAATCTCCTGACCTCATGATCCACCCGCCTTGGCCTCCCAAAGTGCTGGGATTACAAGCGTGAGCCACCGCGCCCGGCAAATCTTAAAGCTCCAAAATAATCTCCTTTGACTCTGTATCTCACATCTAGGCCACACTGATGGAATGGGTGGGCTCCCAAGGCCTTGGGGATCTGCGCCCCTGTGGCTCTGCAGGATACATCCCCCTTGGCTGCTTTCACAGGCTGGCATTGAGTGCCTGCAGCTTTTCCAGGTGCATGGTGCAAGCTGCTGGTGGAGCTGCCATTCTGGGGTATGGAGGACGGTGGCCCCTTTTCTCAGCTCCAGTAGGCAGTGCCCCAGTGGGGACTCTGTGTGGGGGCTTCAACCCCACATTTCCCCTCCACACTGCCCTAGTTGAGGTTCCCTATGAGGGCTCTGCCCCTGCAGCAAACTTCTGCTTGGACATCCAGGCGTTTCCATACATCCTCTGAAATCTAGGTGGAGGCTGCCAAGTCTCAACTATTGCCCTCTGTGCACCTGCAGGCTTAACATCACATGGAAGCCACTGAGGCTTATGTCTTGCACCCTCTGGATCAGCTGCCTGAGATTAATCTGGGGCACTTTTAGCCATGGCTGAGCTGGAGTGGCTGGGATGCAGGGAGCAGTGTACTGAGGTTGCGCAAGGCAGCAGGGCCCTGCCCATGAAACCGTTCTTCTCTCCTAGGCCTCTGGGCCTGTGATGAGAGGGCCTGCCTTCAAGGCATTTTCCCCATTGTCTTGGCTGTTAACATTTGACTCCTCTTTACTTATGCAAATTTCTGCAGCCAGCTTGAATTCCTTCCCAGAAAATGGGCTTTCTTTTCTACCACATGGTCAGGCTGCAAATTTTCTAAACTTTTATGCTCTGCTTTTTTTTTTTTTTTTAAAGATGGAGTCTCACTCTTGTTGCCTAGGCTAGAGTGCAATGGTGCGATCTTGGCTCATTGCAACCTCCGCCTTCTGGGTTCAAGTGATTCTCCTGCCTCAGCCTCCCAAATAGATGGAATTACAGGCGCCCACCATCACACCTGAGTAATTTTTGTATTTTTAGTAGAGATGGGGTTTCACCATGTTGGCCAGGCCAGTCTCGAACTCCTGACCTCTGGTGATCCTCCCGCCTTGGCTTCCCAAAGTGCTGGAATTATAGGCATGAGCCACTGTGCCCAGCCGCTCTGCTTCCTTTCTAAATATAAGTTCCAGTTTCAGATCATCTCTGCTTTTTTTGTTGTTGTTGTTTTGTATTGTTTTTTCGAGACGGAATCTTGCTCTGTCACCCAGGCTGGAGGGCAGTGGCGTGATCTTGGGCTCACTGTAACCTCCGCCTCCCAGGTTCAACCAATTCTCCTGCCTCGGCCTCCAGAGTAGCTGGGATTACAGGTGTGGATCACCACGCCCGGCTAATTTTTTTTTTGTATTTTTAGTAGAGATGGGGTTTCCCAATGTTGGCCAGGCCAGTCTTGAACTCCTGACTTCAGGTAATCCACCCACCTCGACCTCCCAAAGTGCTGAGATTACAGGGATGAGCCACCACACTCAGCCCTCAGATAATCAATTTGCTCACACCTCATGCATATAACCATACACTGTTAGAAGCAGCCAGGCCACATCTTGAACACTTTGCGGCTTAGAGATTTCTTCCACCAGATACCCTAAATCATTATTCTCAAGTTTAAAGTTCCACAGATCCCTAGAGCAGAGGCACAATGCCACCAGTCTTTTTGCTAAAGCATAGCAAGAATGACCTTTACTCCAATTCCCAGGAAGTTCCTCATCTCCACCTGAGACCACCTCAGCCTGGGCTTCATGGTCCATATCACTATCAACATTTTGGTCACAACAATTTAACAAGTCTCTAGGAAGCTCCAAAATTTCCCCCATCTTCCTGTCTTTTTCTTTACAGGTACATGTACACTTGCCCTTGTTCACAGCAGCATTCTTCATAATAACCAAATGGTAGAAACAACCCAAACATCCACAGATGATTGGATAAACAAAATGTGGTCTATCCACAAGATGGAATATTATTCAGCCTAAAAAAGGGACATTATGACCCATCTTACAACATAAATGAACCTTGAGAATGTTATGCTAAGTGAAATAAGATAGTCACTAAAAGAACAAACAATATATGATTCTATTTATATGTGATACTTAGAGTAGTCAAAATTATAGAGATAGAAAGTAGAATGGTGTTTGTCAGGGGCTATAGGGAGGGGGAATGAGGAGGTTTTGTTTTTTGTTTGAGACAGGGTGATCTCTGTGGCCCAGGCTGGAGTGCAGTGGTGTGATCACGACTCACTGCAGCCTTAATCCTCCCAGGCTCAGGGGAGCCTACCACCTCAACCTCCCTGGTAGCTGGGACTACAGGCACATGCCACCACACCAGGCTAATTTTTTATATTTCTAGTAGAGATAGGTTTTTGCCATGTTGCCCAGGCTGGTCTCCAACTCCTGGACTCAAGCAATCTGCCCACCTTGGTCTCCCAAAGTGCTGGAATTACAGGTGTGAGCCACCGCATCTGGCCTGAGGAATTATTATTTAATGGGTCCAGAGTTTCAGTTTGGGAACATAAAAAAGTTCTGTGAATAGATGGTGGCAGTAGTTGCACAACAATGAGAATATACTTAATGTCACTGAGCTTCACACTTAAAAATGGCTAAAATGGTAAGTTTTATGCTATATGTATTTTACTACCATTTTTAAAAATGATTTTTAAAAGTTAATGATAAAAATCACAAAATTTGAATAAAAGTGATCTCCTTTCCCTTGTCTTATGATGATTCAGAGCAATTAAAAGGCCCAGAAGATGAGGTAGGTGTTCCCTCCTGTTATTTTTTTTATTTTTTAGAGAGAAAGTCTCACTCTGTCACCCAGGCTGGAATGCAGTGGCACCATCTCGGCTTACTGCAACCTGTGCCTCCCAGGTTCAAGTGATTCTCATGACTCAGCCACCCTAGTAGCTGAGATTACAGGTGTGCGCCACCACGCCCAGCTAATTTGTTTGTTTTTGAGACAGTCTCGCTCTGTTGCCCAGGCTGGAGTGCAATGGTATGATCTCGGATCACCACAACCTCCACCTCTCAGGTTCATGCGATTCTTCTCCTCAGCCTCCCGAGTAGCTGGGACTACAAGCAAGTGCCACCACACTCGACTAATTTTTTCAGTATTTTTAGTAGAGATGGGGTTTCACCATGTCGATCAGACTGGTCTCGAATTCCTGACCTCAAATGATCCACTCACCTCAGCCTCCCAAAGTGCTGGGATACTGGCGTGAGCCACTGCACACAGCCTCCCCTGTTATCTTTGTGTTCCCTGTAGTGCCAGTTGGGGGTCTCATGCTATGCCAGGGTAGGTGTTCCTTCAAAGGGGCAGCCCAAGCAACTTTATACTAGTTCCATGAGGCTCCCCTGCCTGTTCTTCTATTGTGTGACTTTGGGAGATTCTCTTTATCTCTGGATGTAACTTTTTTTTTTTTGAGACAGGGTCTCACTCTGTCACCCAGGCTGGAGTGTGGTGGTACATCATGGTTCAATGTAGCCTTGACCTCTTGGACTCAAGTGATCCTCCGGCCTCAGCCTCCTGAGTAGCTGGGACCACAGGTGTGCACCAACATGCTCTGTGTCACCCAAGCTAATCTTGAACTTCTGGGCTCAAGTGATCCTCCCACCTCAGCCTCACAAAGTGGTGGGATTACAAGCATGAGCCACTGCACCCGGCATGGATCTAAATTTTTTTCTCCCATAAACCAAGAGGGGTAAGATCAAAGGCTTTTGGGATTCACTTCTAAAATCATGATTCACGATTCACTGGTTCAATAACTAGAATTTCACTTTCAGATGAACCTGGTAGCACCGTGCAAGGTGAATTAGAAAAAAGACAGAATGGTAGGAAAGAGATTGGAGCTAATGAATAATAACATGTTGAACAGTGAGAGAAATAGGTTTTTAAAAACATGAGAACAGTTAAAAGCCTGGGTATAGATTAAGTAGCCCCAACAAGCAGCAGTTAGGAACTTCAGAAAAAAAAAAAGATGAGAAACATCAGAGGAAAAACTGGCTGATCATTTTTCAGAATTTAAGACATGAGATTTCACAATGAAATACAATCTGGGAACTAAGCAAGATAAAGAAAAGTAAGCATTCATGTAATCACATCAGAATAGAATTTCAGAATACCAAAGAGGAAGAGAAAAATCTCAAAACCTATGAAGAGAAACACAACTGCAGACTTCTCACAAGAAACAACTGACAGTGGACAATGGAGTAACAATGCCAGAGGCCTGAGGGAAAATAACTTTGGCCCAGGGAATTCTACACTCAACTGTTTAGTATAAATGTAACATATCAAAACCTTTGGAATGCAGCTAAAATCCTATTTGAAGGGAGATTTATACCATTTATTATAAAACAGAGATAGTGAAAATAAACTAAGTATTTAACTCAGGAAGGTAGAAAACATCCACAGAGTAAACAAAAAAAGCAGAAGAAACGAATAAAAAATGGAAATTGATTAAATATATATCCAATAGATATTTAAATGAATGAAACAGAAACAACAAAACCAGGGCCGGGCATGATGGCTCACGCCTGTAATCCCAGCACTTTGGGAGGCCGAGGTGGGTGGATCACAAGGTCAGGAGTTCAAGACCAGCCTGGCCAACATAGTGAAACCCCGTCTCTACTAAAAATACAAAGAAAAAAAAAAAAAGAACAAAACCAAAAGTTTCTTTTTCTCTCTTAGATATATAAAATTGGCAAATTTCTACAAAGACGAATAAGGGAAAAACAGAGAAACCAAAACTAACCACTATTAGGAATTAAAATGGGTTCACAATACAAATGCTTTAGAAGCTCAAAAACTCCCTTTATTTCACAATAACGTTTTAAGTAATAAAACAGGGCCGGGCGTGGTGGCTCACACCTGTAATTCCAGAACTTTGGGAGGCCGAGGTGGGCGGATCACCTGAGGTCAGGAGTTTGAGACTAGCCTGGCCAACATGGTGAACCCCTGTCTCTACTAAAAATACAAAAATTAGCCGGGCATGGTGGTGGGCGCCTGTAATCCCAGCTACTCAGGAGGCTGAGGCAGGAGAATTGCTTGAACCCAGGAGGTGGAGGTTGTAGTTAGCTGAGACTGTGCCATTGCACTCCAGTCTGGGTGACAGAGTGAGACTCGGCCTTGAAAAAGAAAAGTGATAAAACAATGCTATGAAAACTTAAAATAAGGCCGGGCGCAGTGGCTCACGCCTGTAATCCCAGCATTTTGGGAGGCCAAGGTGGGCGGATCACAAGGTCAGGAGATCGAGACCATCCTGGTTAACACGGTGAAACCCCATCTCTACTAAAAATACAAAAAAAATTTAGCCGGGCGTGGTGGCGGGCGCCTGTAGTCCCAGCTACTCGGGAGGCTGAGGCAGGAGAATGGCATGAACCCGGGAGGTGGAAGTTGCAGTGAGCCGAGATTGTGCCACTGCACTCCAGCCTGGGCAACAGAGAAAGACTCCGTCTCAAAAAAAAAAAAAAAAAAAAGAAAACTTAAAATAAATGTGAAAACCTAAGATCAACAGGACAATTTTCTAAAATTATAAATATCCAAAAAAGAGTTAAGAAGGGATAGAAAATTAGGATAACCTATTGCCAAGAAAGAAACATATTTGGAAGTCTCAAACTTTCCCCCTGAAAAAGACACTAATCCTAGACAGTTTTATAGGAGTTACTGACAAAAATTTAATGAACAGGCCAGGTGCGGTGGCTCACACCTGTAATCTCAGCACTTTGGGAGGCCGAGGCAGGAGGATCACAAGGTCAAGAGATCAAGACCATCCTGGCCAACATGGTGAAACCCCGTATCTACTAAAAATACAAAAATTAGCTGGGTGTGGTGGTGTGCGCCTGTAGTTCCAGCTATTTGGGAGGCTGAGGCAGGAGAATCGCTTGAACCTGGGAGGCGGAGGTTGCAGTGAGCTGAGATCATGCCACTGCACTCCAGCCTGGCGACAGAACAAGACTCTGTCTCAAAAAAAAAAAAAAAAATTAAATTAACAAAAAAATCACCATACTATGCAGTGTTTTAAACAACAGAATAAAAGTTGCAAAATTCATTTTATAAGCATAAACTTCATACATAACTAAATAGGAAAAAGAACAAGAAAATAAAATTATAGGGTAATTTCAATTAATAATACTGATTTAGGTGGGGTGTGGTGGCTCGGGTCTGTAATCCCAGCACTGTGGGAAGCCGAGGCAGGCGGTCAGTTGAGCTCAGGAATTTAAGACCAGCCTGGCCAACGTGGTGAAACCCCATTTCTACTAAAAATACAAAAAAATGAGCCAGGCGTGGTGGTGGATTCCTGCAATCCTAGCTACTTGGGAGGCTGAGGCCAGAGAATCACTTGAACCTGAGAGGCAGAGGTTGCAGTGAGATCCGGCCACTATACACCAGCCTGGTCGACAGAGACTCCACTTCAAAAAAAAGAAAAGAAATTGATTTAAAAATTCTAAATAAAGCATAAACTATGTCAATTCATCATAGAAAATAATATATGCTTTTCTGTGGAGAATGTTTCAAAAAAAAACCCAAAAATTTTTAAATTAAAAAAAAGAAAATAGACTGGGCATGGTGGCTCACGCCTGTAATCCCAATACTTTGGGAGGCTGAGGCTGGAGGATTGCTTGAGGCCAGGAGTTTGAGACCAGCCTGGGCAACACAGGGAGTCCTCGGGAGGCAGAGGTTACAGGTGAGCCGAGATCGTGCCATTGTACTCCAGCCTGGGCAACAGAGTGAGGCTCCGTCTCAAAACAAAACAAAACAACAAAAACAACAACAACAAAATTTTGCATAGGATATTAGCATTGGAAAGGAAGAGATAAAACTGCCATTTTTAAAAGATAGTCTCCAAACTATTAGAATAAATCATTTCTTTTTTTTTTTTGTGACAAAGTCTCGCTCTGTCGCCTAGGCCGGAGTGCAGTGGCGCAATCTTGGCTCACTGCAACCTCCGCCTCCTGGGTTCAAGCGATTCTCCTGTCTTAGCTTCCCGAGTAGCTGGGATTACAGGCACGCACCGCCACGTCTGGCTAATTTTTGTATTTTTAGTAGAGATGGGGTTTCACCATATTGGTCAGGCTGGTCTCGAACTCCTGACCTCAGGTAATCCACCCACCTAGGCCTCCCAAAGTGCTGGGATTACAGGTGTGAGCTACCGTGCCCAGCCTAGAATAAATAATTTCTAAATTCAAGACCAAATACATTTTTTTTTTTTTTTTTTTTTGAGACGGAGTCTTGCTCTATCGCCCAGGCTGGAGTGCAGTGGCGCAATCTCGGCTCACTGCAAGCTCCGCCTCCCGGGTTCACGCCATTCTCCTGCCTCAGCCTCTCCGAGTAGCTGGGACTACAGGCGCCCGCCACCATGCCCGGCTAATTTTTTGTATTTTTGGTAGAGACGGGGTTTCACCGTGGTCTCGATCTCCCGACCTCGTGATCCGCCCGCCTCGGCCTCCCAAAGTGCTGGGATTACAAGCGTGAGCCACCGCGCCCGGCCCCAAATACATTTTTTTTTTGAGACAGAGTCTTGCTCTGTCATCCAGGCTGGAGTGCAGTAGTACCATCTCAGCTCACTGCAACCTCCACCTCCCGGGTTTCAGTTCTCCTGCCCCAGCCTCCCAAGTAGCTGGGACTACAGGTGCATGCCACCACCCACAGCTAATTTTTGTTTTTTAGCAGAGACTGGGTTTCACCATGTTGAACAGGCTGGTCTTGAACTCCTGACCTTAGGTGATCCACCAACCTTGGCCTCCCAAAGTGCTGGGATTACAGGCGTGAGCCACCATGCCTGGGCCAAATACCAAAATTTAGACACTAGTGATGATGATAAATAATAGCAATAGTAGAGGAAGGTGCAGTATAAAAATGGTTAAGAACAAATACAGCCAGGCCGGGCGCGGTGGCTCACGCTTGTAATCCCAGCACTTTGGGAGGCCGAGGCGGGCGGATCACGAGGTCAGGAGATCGAGACCACGGTGAAACCCCGTCTCTACTAAAAATACAAAAAATTAGCCGGGCGTGGTGGCGGGCGCCTGTAGTCCCAGCTACTTGGAGAGGCTGAGGCAGGAGAATGGCGTGAACCCGGGAGGTGGAGCTTGCAGTGAGCCGAGATTGTGCCACTGCACTCCAGCCTGGGCGACAGAGCGAGGCTCTGTCGCCCAGGCTGGAAAAAAAAAAAAAAAAAAAAAAAAAGAACAAATACAGTCAATAGAGCTGGGAACCACTGACAATTAAGAACTCACACAGAAATTAGTAGGAAGGGGCTGGGCGTGGTGGCTCACGCTTGTAATCCCAGCACTTTGGGAGGCCGAGGCAGGAGGATTGCTTAACTTCAGGAGTTCAAGATCAGCCTGGGCAACTCTGTCTCTATTTAAAAAAAATTAATTGATAAAAAATTAGTAGGAAGAGATAGGGTGACATTAAGATTTAGAAATCAAGGCCGGGCACGGTGGCTCACGCCTGTACTCCCAGCACTTTGGGAGGCCGAGGCGGGTGGATCATGAGGTCAGGAGATCGAGACCATCCTGGCTAACATTGTGAAACCCCGTCTCTACTAAAAATACAAAAAATTAGCCTAGTGTGGTGGCGGGTGCCTGTAGTCCCAGCTACTCTGGAGGCTGAGGCAGGAGAATGGCGTAAACCTGGGAGGCGGAGCTTGCAGTGAGCAGAGATGGCGCCACTGTACAGCCTGGGGGACAGAGTGAGACTCCGTCTCAAAAAAAAAAAAAAAAAAAGATTTAGAAATCATATAATGAAACCTATTACAGCCCTATTAGAGACCGCCTAGACCTTAAGATCTTTGTTTAAGGCCGGGTGCTGTGGCTCACGCCTGTAATCCCAGCACTTTGGGAGGCCGAGGCGGGCAGATCACGAGGTCAGGAGATTGAGACCATCCTGGCTAACATGGTGAAACCCCGTCTCTGCTAAAAATACAAAAAAATATATATATATATATATTAGCCAGGCGTGGTGGCGGGCGCCTGTAGTCCCAGCTACTCAGGAGGCTGAGGCAGGAGAATGGCCTGAACCCAGGAGGCGGAGCTTGCAGTGAGCCGAGATGGCACCACTGCACTCCAGCCTGGGCGACAGAGTGAGACTCCGTATCCAAAAAAAACAAATAAATAAATAAAAATAGATCTTTGTTTAAATCTTACAAATGAAAAACAATTTTGTTAGTATTTTTCTTTTTCTTTTTTCTTTTTTTGAGATGGACTCTTGCTGTGTCGCCCAGGCTGGAGTGCAGTGGCACCATCTCAGCTCACTGCAACTTCTACCTCCCGGGTTCAAGCAATTATCTTGCCTCAGCCTTCTGAGTAGCTGGGATTACAGGCGCGCACCACCATACTTGGCCAATTTTTGTATTTTTAGTAGAGATGGGGTTTCACCATGTTGGTCAGGCTAGTCTCGAACTCCTGACCTCGTGATCCCACCCGCCTTGGCCTCCCAAAGTACTGGGATTACAGGCATGAGTCACCGTGCCCGGCCTTAGTATTTTTCAAAGCTTTCAAAATGAGACTTCTGTTTTTTAGCTGCTTAAAACAACCACCATTTTATCTCATAATTTTGTGTATCAGGAATTTGGATGGGGCTAAGGTTGGCAATTTTTCTTCTCCACGTGATGTAAGCTGAAGTCACCAGGTAGAATTCATCTGGTGAGGCCTGGTGCAGCCAAATAATAACTTTTTTAATTCCAAAGAATATTTGAAAAGAGACAAAAACCGGGTGCAGTGACTCACGTCTGTAATCCCAGCACTTTGGGAGGCCAAGGCGGACAGATCACTGAAGGTCAAGAGTTCGAGACCAGCCTGGCCAACATGGTGAAACCCTGTCTCTACTAAAAATACAAAAATTAGCCGGGCGTGGTGGCAGGCACCTGTAATCCCTGCTACTCAGGAGGCTGAGGCAGGAGAATTGCTTGAACCCGGGAAGCAGAGGTTGCAGTGAGCCAAGATCGTGTCACTGCACTCCAGCCTGGGTGACAGAGCGAGACTCCATCTCAAAAAGAAAAGAGACAAAAGAACACAAAATAGGTGGGTAAGTAGAAAACAAGTACTAACATAGTAGATGTAAACCAAATGTATAAGTAATTACATTCAATGTAGATGGTGTCATGGCTGGAGGATCGCTTGAGCCCAGGAGTTCGAGGCTGCAGTGAGCTACGATTGTGCCACTGCACTTGAGTCCAGGAGACAGAGTGAGATCCTGTCTCTAAATAATAATAATGATAATAAAGTAAAATAAAAATGAGCATAAAGATTGGATAGGAAGAAGTAAAACTGTCATTCTTTACAGGCACCATGACTGTGAATGAAGAAAATATAAAGGAGTCCACAGATAAACCAAATTAATTACAAATTGATCAAGGTTGTAGGATTTAAGGTTAATAACATGAAAAACAATGTCTATATATATCAGTGCATAAATTTAGAAAATAAAAAAATTAAATGATGCTATTTATCATAGAATAAGAAATAATAAATAGCCAGGAAAAACATTTTTTAAATGTGCAAGACTGCTATATAGGAAGCTACAAAAAAATTACTGAAAAAAATGGACAACATAAATAAATGGAGGGATATACCGTGGCCATAGATTAGAAGACTCAATATCATAAAGATGTCAGTTCTCCTAAAATTGATCTAATGATTCTAACAATGTAATCTGAATGAAAAGATATTCAAAATGAAAATCAAAGCACATGGAGATGAAAAGTTTTAACATTCTAAATAAACCAGATGTAGGTAATAAAGGAATTCAAAACACACATCTCAGACTATTTAAAAAATGCGAAAGTGAGATCACTATCCATTAAAACCTGTGGGATTTGCCAAATCCGTACTCAAATGAAAATGTAACAGTGGCCGGGTGCGGTGGCTCATGCCTGTAATCCCAGCACTTTGGGAAGCTGAGGCAGGTGTATCACTGAAGGTCAGGAGTTTGAGACCAACATGGTGGAATTCCCTCTCTATTAAAAATACAAAAATTAGCTGGGTATGGTGGTGAGTGCCTTTAATCCCAGCTACTCGGGAAGCTGAGGCAGGAGAATTGCTTGAACCCGGGAGGTTGCAGTGAGCCAAGATGGCGCCACCACACTCCAGCCTGGGCGACAGAGAGACTATGTCTCAAAAAAAAAGAAAAAAAAGAAGTAAACCCAACCAATGTTTGAGAGGGGATAAGGAAAGAAATTAATTAGTTAGCAAGATGTGAGCAAGGGCCTGGTGATATGCATCTGTGATCACAGCTACTTGGGAGGCTGAGGTGGGAGGATCACTTGAACTCACGAGTTGGAGTCCAGCCTTGGCAGCGTAGTGAGATCCCAACTCAAAAAAATAAACAAATAAAACAAGAAAGCAAAATACACAGATGTCCCGCACCAGGTGAACAGCCATCCAAGGAAATGCATACTACTCAGCAATAAACAGGAAGAAACTGTTGATACATTCAACAACGTGGATGAATCTCAAGGGCATTATTTCTAGTTAAAAAAAGCCAGTTAATCTCAAAGCGTTCCACATTATATGATTCCATTTATAGAATATTCTCTAAGACAAATTACAGTGATAGAGACCAGATTAGTGGTTGCCAGGAGTTAAGGCTAGGGTGTTAACAATTAGGAGCAACACAGGGATCCTCTTTGTAGTGATGGAACAGTTCTATATCCTGATTTGGTGATGGTTATTCAAATCTACACGTGATAAAATTTCAAAGAACCATGTACACATACACATATACACGACTGCATGTAGAAACCAGTGAAATCCAAACAAGGTTAGTAATTTAATTACTGTCAACTTCCTGATTGTGACAATGTACTATGGTTATGTAAGATATTCAGTAACCTGGATGAGTAACTCTGCCATTTTTGCAACTTCTGTGTGTCTTAAACTACCTCAAAATAAAGCTTAATACTTTTTTAAAAAGAAAAAAAGACATAAATGGAATATTAGGAAACTAAAACTGCAACATATATAATAGAAAGAAATACTGTCCCAATCATATAAAGCCCCTATAAATCAGTAAGAAAGTGATAAATGACCCAGTCAATAAATGGACAAAGCCCAGGCACAGTGGCTCAGGCCTGTAATCTCAGTGCTTTGGGAGGCTGAGGCTAGAGGATCACTTGAGGCCAAGAGTTCAAGACCAGCCTGGGACCCATAGTAAGACCCTGTCTCTATAATAAAAAAAAAATTAGCTGGGTGTGGTGGTGTGCACTTGTAGTCCTAGCTACTTGGGAGGCTGAGGTGGGAGGACTGCTTAAATCCAGGAGTTCAAGGTTGTAGTGAGCCATTATTGTACCACTGCACTCCAGACCGGGTGACAGAGCAAGACCCTGTTTCTTTTTCTTTTCTTTTTTTTTTTTTTTCAGATGGAGTTTTGCTCTTGTAGTCCAGGCTGGAGTGCAATGGGGCGATCTCAGCTCAACTCAACTTCTGCCTCCCGGGTTCAAGCAATTCTCCTGCCTCAGCCTCCCGAGTGGTTAGGATTACAGGCATGCGCCACCATGCCCGGCTAATTTTGTAATTTTTTTAGTAGAGACAGGGTTTCTCCATGTTGGTCAGGCTGTTCTGGAACTCCGGACCCTAGGTGATCTGCCCACCTCGGCCTCCCAAAGTGTTGGGATTACAGGCGTGAGCCACCATGCCCAGCCAAGATCCTCTTTTTTTTTCTTTTGAGACGGAGTCTCGCTCTGTCGCCCAGACTGGAGTGCAGTGGTGCCAATCTTGGCCCACTGCAACCTCTGCCTCCCGGGTTCAAGCGATTCTCCTGCCTCAGCCTCCCAAGTAGCTGGGAGTACAGGCGTGTGCCACCACACCCGGCTAATTTTTTGTATTTTAGTAGAGACGGGGTTTCATGGTGTTAGCCAGGATGGTCTTGATCTCCTGACCTCGTGATCTGCCCGCCTCGGCCTCTCAAAGTGTTGGGATTACAGGCGTGAGCCACCACGCCCGGCCGACCCTGTTTCTTTAAAAAAAAAAAAAAGATGTGACAGACTAGGAATTTTTATTATTTATTTATTTATTTTTATTTTTTGAGACGGAGTCTTGCTCTGTTGCCCAGGCTAGAGTGCAGTGGTGCAATCTTGGCTCACCGCAAGCTCCGCCTCCCGGGTTCACGCCATTCTCCTGCCTCAGCCTCCCGAGTAGCTGGGACCACAGGTGCCTGCCACCACGCCCGGCTAATTTTTTTGTATTTTTAGTAGAGACAGGGTTTCACCGTGTTAGCCAGGATGGTCTTGATCTCCTGACCTCATGATCTGCCCACCTCGGCCTCCCAAAGTACTGGGATTATAGGCGTGAGCCACCGCACCCGGCGGACTAGGAATTTTTAAATAAGCATAACAAACATACTGAAATCTGTGGATTCTAAATTCTAAGAGTCAAAAGCACATAGTTGTGGTTTTTATTTTTATTTATTTTGAGATAGCATCTTGCTCTGTTGCCCAGCTTGGAATGCAGTGGCGTGATCACGGCTCACTGCTGCTTCAACCTCCTGGGCTCAAGCAATACTCCTGCCTCAGCCTCCTGAACAGCTGGGACCACAGATGCATGCCACCACAATCAGCCAATTTTTTATTTTTCATAGAGATAAAGTCTATGTTGCCTAGGCTGGTGTTGAACTTCTGGGCTCAAGCCATCCTCCCACCTCAGCTTCCCAAAGTGCTAGGATTACAGGTGTGAGCCACCATGCTGGCCAGTTGTCGTTTTAAAGTGCTAATATTTGCAACATGATGGAGATTATATTTCCTGTAACTATTTAATTTATGACTAAAAGTTTAAATGTCAGTTTAATTCTTATTTATTTTAGTTTTAGAGACAGGGGTCTTGCTATGTTGCCCAGGTTGGTTTCATATACCTGGTCTCAAGCAATTCTCCTTCCTCAGCCTCTAGAGTAGCTGGGACTATAAGGGTGTGCCACTGTGCCTGGCTAAATGTCATTTTAAATGTGTGTAAAGTGGCACATAACTTTTCAACATCATTTTAGAGGTTATCTGAGCACAAAGAAAATCATTAATCCCAAAGGCTCTGCACTGTGCTGGCTGCCTCATCGTCACCATCTCCTGAAAATGGCCTCTCAGTGGCTGAAGCTCTCCAATGCAAATGTTCTAGACACATGATATGGTGACACTCACATCAACATCAAACAGCTCCATCTGGTTGTCCACCCTGCTTCCTGCTTAACCATTTCCTGCCGACTTCTGAGTAAGGGTCACATAAACTAATTACAAAGTTGAACTGGGCTGCTCCTGAAACTTGCGGTTGTGGCGCTGCTGTGCTGTGCTATATTAAGAATGTTGGGCTGGGCGCAAGGGCTCATGCCTGTCATCCCAGCACTTTTGGAGGCCGAGGTAGAAGGATAGCTTGAGCCCAGGAGTTTGAGACCAGCCGGGGCAATATCGTGAGAGCTCATCTATATATAGAGGTGGGGCGGTGGCTCATGCCTGTAATCTGAGCATTGGGAGGCCAAGGCGGGTGGATGGCTTGAGCCCAGGGGTTCAAGACCAGCCCGGGTAACATACCGAGAACCCATCTCTACAAAAAATTAAAAAATTAGCCTGGCGTAGTGGTGCCTGCCTGGAGTCCCAGCTACTCGGGAGGCTGAGGTGGGAGGATCGCTTGAGCTGGGAAAGTTGAGGCTACAGTGAGCTATAATGGAGCCACCAGCCTGGGCAACAACAGAGCGAGACCGTCTCAAAACAAAAAACAAAAAACTCAAAAAAAACAGCCTCACATGATCCAGGCGCCCAGAGGCTGTGGGTGCTGCAGCCTTAATTATTATTATGACCACCTTCGGCAGGGCGTCTGGTACACAGTGAGTGCTGAGCCCCCCGGGCCGCGGTTTCTCCACCCTAAGGGTGGACAGGTAGGAACAGCCTTTTGGAAGACGGGCTAACCTTGGCCAGGCACCTGCAAACATGCCCAGGCTGGGGCGTGTGAGCCGGAGAGCGCGCAGCGGAAACGGGGCGGGGCACCTGAGTCTGGGAATGCAGAAGAGCCTTCCGGGGGGCGGGGCGGGGCCTCCAGTGCAGACCAATGGTGGAGTAGATGCAGATGTCAAAACGCGCGCTCAAGTGGCTCCCGCCAGGAATCCTGGCGCTTACGGAGGCGGAGGGAGGATCGCTTGAGGCCAGGAGTTTGAGACCAGCCTGGGCAAACAAGCGAGACCCTCGTCTGTTTACTTAAATAAAACCAAAAAAACGACCACCGAGGGAAAAAGGAGTGAATCCCAGCGCTAGCAGCAGCCTGCGGTAGGCGCCCTTTCGGGAGGAGGTGCACCGCCCGACCCCCCAGAGGCGGAACCGCCCGCATTGCCGCGTGGCCCTGGGCGCCGCCACCTCCCCCGCAGCGGGGCAATTTTGCCGGACCTGGGGGGAGGAGGGCCACGCCGAGATGACTCAGGTTCAGCGCGGGAAGGGAGGATGGCTACTTCACCCGGCCTCTAACACGTACGCATCTTTCCGCGTCTTCTACAATGGCTATGTTAATTACGTGGCCAGGAACTAAACTATCAATGAAGCCACCTCTGGCTACTTCAGTTACAGTGAGTTTAACAGGAACAAAAAAGCACGTGGCGCCCTAGGGCAACCGAAACGAGGGTTTTAGACGTTGATTATGGGAAATTGAAATCTGAGTATGAGATGACACCAATAAATTATAGTTTTGTTAGATAATAGCTTTATCAGCCATAAAGAAATCAATAAAAATACCAATTTCCTGGAGATGGATGCTTTAGTGTGTTTGGGGTGAAAACGGCAATGAATGGCGAGTTGCTTTAAACAAATCATGCTACACCAAAGTTTTAGTTGTGGCTTTGTGTAAGGAATGTGATGGTCACTTATTCCTGCAACACGAGAATACTTTGATTACAAGTCTGTAGTACTTTTAAGAAATGAGAGAAACAGACCTAGGTGGGGAGGGTACCTGTCCCACCCCACCCTCTTTAAAGTATCTTATCTAGAAAAGGCTTTGTGAAAAAAAAGTCCCGAGTCTCTCAATAACAGCCCTGAGTGCAGCTGTTGAAGCTTTCTCATGTTAATGACTTTTTTCTTGGATCTTAAAGTTGCTTTCTCTTCCTTTATTTTTGGCATTTTGCCCGTTGCAGGGCCTGGCAAATCAAAGCCACATAGAAAATTAAATGAAAGCTGTTGCTAAGTTCCAGTCTCTACTCCAGTGGAGTTTTCTAACTCTTCTTCAGCATATTTGATGCCCAATGAGTAGTACATTAATTCCTAGTCCTAAAATCATTCTGTGAACTTTCTCCCAGGAATTTTTGCTCAGTTTGCAATTAAAACAACTTTTTTTCTTCTCTTTTTAATGGCAGGGGCTGGGTCTTACTATGTTGCCCAGGCTGGTCTCCAGCTCCTGGCCTCAAACAATCCTCCTGCCTCGGCCTCCCAAAGTGCTGGGATTACAGGCGTGAGCCACCGCTCCCAGCCACAGTTTGCAATTCTTAAGGCAAGGGTGAGAATAGGGGACAGGGGTCTGACAGGAGACAGGATTTCTGTGGAAAACTGCACCAAGAGCCTTCTCTCCGTGTCCTGTAGTTTGAAGGTTTACAAAGGACTGCACATTTTACATGAGTCATCTCAACGAACGCTCTCCTCACCGCATTAACACCCCACGCGGTTAGGAGTCCCATTTTATTCACGGGGACACCGAATCTGTTAGAAGCCTGGTCGCTTGTCCCAGTCACAGCAAAACGAGCCGCGTGGCTCAGCGGCCCTAACTTTTAGGCTGTAGGGTCCTCGCCGACCACTCCGCCAAAATGTCAGGCCTCGGGGCCCTTGCACCCCCACCCCAGGGACACGGATCGAAAGGGTCGCAGCAACGCCTCCCCCACACCCAGGAGCGTTTTCCAGGCCTTTGCACCAACCTCGTTGGCTAAGCCCCCTGCCCGGCGGCGGCCCGGCCGGGAGGAGGTGCTTTCGGGAGGCGGGGCCGCGGCCCGGGGATCCTCTCGCGCCCGCGGGCTCCAATCGCTGCGCCTCACGCAATCCTAAACGGTTCCCGGGCGAACTGGGGCCCGCGCGCGCCAAGGCCGTCGAGACCCTCAGGGGCTGCGGCCCTGGTCCCGTGGGACCTGTGGGGGCCCGGGCGGCGGCGCCCCCGACCCAGCCAGCGGACGGGGCGGGGGGGGGGAAACCGGGAGGTCACGGGGGACGTCCACGGGGGTGTCCCCGGGGGTCTCCGGAAGGCGCCGGCGGAGGCTCCCGCGCTGCGCTTGAAAATCGCGCGCGGCCCCGCGGCCAGCCTGGGTAGGGACAAGGCGCAGCCAATGGGAAGGGCCGGGGCATGGCACAGCCAATGGGAAGGGCCGGGGTATGGCACAGCCAATGGGAAGGGCCGGGAGCGCGCGGCGCGGGAGATTTAAAGGCTGCTGGAGTGAGGGGTCGCCCGTGCACCCCGTCCCAGCCGTCCTGTCTTGGCCGCTCGCTCTGCTTCGCTGCGCCGTCACTATGCTCTCCGTCCGCGTCCCGCTCGCGCCCATCACGGACCCGCAGCAGCTGCAGCTCTCGCCGCTGAAGGGGCTCAGCTTGGTCGACAAGGAGAACACGGTGAGCGCGCGGGGAGGGCGCTGCGGGCCGGGGAGGGAGGCAGGGAAAGCGAAGCCGCCCCTCACACGCGTCTCCCCGCAGCCGCCGGCCCTGAGCGGGTCCCGCGTCCTGGCCAGCAAGACCGCGAGGAGGATCTTCCAGGAGCCCGCGGAGCCGGTGAGTGGCGGGCGTGGGGCAGAGGGGCCAGGGGCGGCCTTGGGCGTCTTGGCGCCAAAGCCGCATTGTTTCCTCAGCTGTTCACACTCCCGCGCCGGCTCCTTTCCCGCCTAGGCAGCCCCTCCCCAGGGCGGCCTCCCGCGCCCCTCGGCCCATTTCCCGGTTCGGGCGTGCGCTCCTCTGCTGCGACCCACGGAGTGCGACGGGACAGCCACGTTTTCACATCGGGCCCCATGAAATTGCCGCCAACGGAAAGGACTTGGTCCAGAAAAACGTTAGTTTCATATGGTTCGCCCCGTACTTAAATGTTTTATTTTCTCCCCCAACAGAAAACTAAAGCAGCTGCCCCCGGCGTGGAGGATGAGCCGCTGCTGAGAGAAAACCCCCGCCGCTTTGTCATCTTCCCCATCGAGTACCATGATATCTGGCAGATGTATAAGAAGGCGGAGGCTTCCTTCTGGACCGCCGAGGAGGTAATCGGAGGACCCCAGAAGACCCCTGCAGGGGTGACCGTGACGCCTCAGACATAAATGCACTTGGAGGTTCCCGTTGGCAAGGGGGGCTAACTGTGGGGCATAGTAAGTGGTGCCAGCACACTTAAAGTTTTGAGTGCTCAGTGTGAGTCCTGCAGGCTTTACTGTCTTCCTTTTATGCTAAAATTGTGACTTCCGAACCTCAGGTGGACCTGTCCAAGGACATTCAGCATTGGGAATCCCTGAAGCCCGAGGAGAGATATTTTATATCCCATGTTCTGGCTTTCTTTGCAGCAAGCGATGGCATAGTAAATGAAAACTTGGTGAGTTTCCAAAACATCTTTCATTCATTTGGCGTTGACGATCTGAGGTCGAACTAGTTCGCTCTCCTCATCTTCTACGTTTTTCCGTGCTGAATGCATCTGTGTGTGTAAGCTGGGTTTTATATTACATGACATTTCCTGTTTTGTAACACTTTGCAGTTCTTTCTTATGGTATTTTCCTGACCCTAGAGAAGCTGAGACAATATTAAGTGGTAGCAGTGTGATGTCTCCTTGTGGCCACCACATCTGTTCCCTCTTTTTTTTTTTGAGACAGAGTCTCACTCTGGCCCAGGCTGGAGTGCAGTGGCACGATCTTGGCTCATTGCAACCTCCGCCTCCTGGGTTCAAGCAATTCCCCAGCCTCAGCCTCATGAGTAGCTGGGATTACAGACGTGCGCCACCATGCCTAGCTAATTTCTGTATTTTTAGTAGAGACAGGGTTTTACCATGTTGGCCAGGCTGGTCTCGAACTGCTGACCTCAGGTGATCCGCCCACCTCAGCCTCTCAAAGTGTTGGGATTACAGGCGTGAGCCACCACGCCCAGCTCTGCTCCCTCCTTTTTGTGGCTTTGTTGTTTTAATAATAATTTGGTTGTATCTCTTATTGCGAATGGATCTTTCTTGACATAATTAGGAAATCGAGCGCTCACAGAAATCCTATTTTATATGTATCTATTTCCTGACCTGTAAGTTGAGCATATGACATAAAATGTCAAAGAATTGTGACAAATTGGATGAAATAAATATAGAAATAAACCTTATAATGGTACAAAGAGTGCGATGCTGCCAGTATCCATTGACAGTTGCTGCTGTTAGTTTTTTCTAAAGCTTAACTTTGATGTTTTGCCACTAGGTGGAGCGATTTAGCCAAGAAGTTCAGATTACAGAAGCCCGCTGTTTCTATGGCTTCCAAATTGCCATGGAAAACATACATTCTGAAATGTATAGTCTTCTTATTGACACTTACATAAAAGATCCCAAAGAAAGGTGAGTATTCAAGTGGTATGCCAACATTTTTAGGACTCACTAATTGTTGATTTATTACAAAATTTTAGTTCATCTAGGGATAAAAATGACTCCAGAATGACTAAGCAGAGAGTCATAGGCATTCCCAGCACCCGTGGTCATGTCTGCTCTTAGCAAGGGGCCTAAATTCACTTTATCATTCACTTAGAGTTGTGAAGGTACTCCACTTTTAGAGTTGGATGTCTACCAATCTAAAGCCTTCTTTTGAAAAAATTCCTAGATGTTGGGTAAGACAAACTGAAACCTATGTCTGACCATCTTTGCTCATATGGTAAATTCGTTGAGAAGCTAGAATGCGGCTGCAGTGGGATGAAGGACGGGGAGGACTTGCCTCCTAAGGAGTCTGCAGTACGGTACAGGCAAATAAGACTTAGTAGGAGTTACATAAGGCAGAGGCAGCAGTGAACCCTGAGATTGATTTAGGCATGCAGCAGTTTGGCTGAATAAAGGTAGCTTAAGGTCTGTTTTGTTTTGGAGATTGGAGGTGGGGGGATTAGAAATGGGCTGTTGGAGTAGTCTAGATACAAAGGTCAGCTTTAGGGTGGGTGTGGTGGTTCACGCCTGTAATCCCAGCACTTTGGGAGGCTGAGGCAGGCGGATCACGAGGTCAGGAGATCGAGACCATCCTGGCTAACACAGTGAAATCCCATCTCTACTGAAAATACAAAAAATTATCCAGGCGTGGTGGTGGGCGCCTGTAGTCCCAGCTACTCGGGAGGCTGAGGCAGGAGAATGGCGTGAATCCGGGAGGCAGAGCTTGCAGTGAGCCAAGATCATGCCACTGCACTCCAGCCTGGGTGACAGAGCAAGATTCCATCTCAAAAAACAAAACAAAAGAAAAAAAAACAAAGGTCAGCTTTAGGGACTGGAACCTTGTATGGAGTGGAAGTGGTGAAGCTGCAACCTAAAATAGCTATTGTAGACTTTGAAGTACATGAAGAGCAAAAGTGGTAACTTGAAAGGACTGAGGAAACTCATTGGGGGTAAAGAGATTTGAACATGTTTATAGGTGGAAATTGAGAAAAGAAGGCAAAGATTAGGGGTATGATCGGGGCAAATGCCCAGAAGGGGAACAGGAAGGTCTGCTGGGGAAGCCTCAAAAACAAGGGGAGAGGCAGACCCAGGTCTCAAAGAGGACAGTGAGATGGAAGGAATGAAAGGCAGCTGGGCGTGGTAGTGTGAGTGGTAGTGTGAGCTAGTAGTCCCAGCTACTTGGCAGGCTGAGGCAGAAGGATGGCCCAGGAGTTTGGTTTTCCATGAGCTGTGATCATTAGGCTGCACTCTAGCCTGGGCAACAGAGTGAGACCCTCATCTCAAAAAAATGAAAGCTGCCCAGTGTCTGGTGACCTTGGCTTCAGAACACAAGGTCATCTGGGTAGGAACAGGCTGGGAAATCAGTAGCCTCTCAAGGTGGGCACCAGAATAAAGGGAGGCAGAGGAGGGTGGTAAGGGAGACCCAGTTAACTATAGTACCCATGGATTTGCCTTCCTGACCTGGGATCGACAGTGTAGCACAGACTTCTAGTAGGAAGCAATCTTAGTTTATTGGTTTAATTATTTTATGATATAGATGTGGCAACTGGGGCCAAATAATGCACCCAATGATAGTCTAATAATAGCACAGCAGTTAGGATTTTATGGTTCTTCAAATTTAAATTCTATGATTCTTCAAATTGAACAATGATTTGGACTTGAAATAATTTTAAAGGCAACAAATGTCCCTGCTGTACTGGACTATGTTTTACAGTTTGTAGACCCTGAAGCTCAATATGAACTATAGAATACCCAAACTTGTATTAATGTAAATCAAATGTTGAGATTTTTAAGAACACTGGAGGGAAGAAACTGACCAGTAAAAATAAAACATTTCGGTGTGAGTTCTTCTTTAGGAAAAGGACTGGCAAATACTTGAATTTGGCCTTTGTCCCAGAGCTCTTACCTAGCAGTTGGTAATCAGGGGTCTTTTACTGTAATGCTTCAATTGCTGATGCTGTATGTGCCTACTAGGGAATTTCTCTTCAATGCCATTGAAACGATGCCTTGTGTCAAGAAGAAGGCAGACTGGGCCTTGCGCTGGATTGGGGACAAAGAGGCTACCTATGGTAAGGAGACCCTTGCCCCTACTTAAACCTGAGCTTCATTTTCCAAGTAATGTTACTGGATTTTTGGCCCTTGAATACCAACTCACTAGAATCATTTTGGTGTCAACTCTTAAATAGGTGAACGTGTTGTAGCCTTTGCTGCAGTGGAAGGCATCTTCTTTTCTGGTTCTTTTGCATCGATATTCTGGCTCAAGAAACGAGGACTGATGCCTGGCCTGACATTTTCCAATGAACTTATTAGCAGAGATGAGGTGAGTCTAAATCAAATAATAGGGTGACCTAAACCCCAAACACCTCGGGCATGCTCTTGTGTTCACTGACGGGGACCTGAGATACTAGATGGCATATATCCACATTTAGTGTGTGAGTTCAACCATACACATACTTGACAAAAGAAGGAAATACTTTCATTTACTGAAACTGTTTTACTTGCATTCTCAATATATTATAATACATTAGTACATATGTATTGCCCTATAGGCTTTGAATGCATAAGACTACAAGTTCTTTGTTTTTTGAGGGGACAGAATCTTGCTCTGTTACTCCAGGCTGGAGTGCAATGGCGTGATCTTGGCTCACTGCAACCTCTGCCTCCCAGGTTCAAGTGATTGTCCCGCCTCAGCCTCCCAAGTAGCTGGGATCGTAGGCACCCGCCACCATGCCCGGCTAATTTTCATATTTTTGTAGAAACGGGGTTTCACCGTGTTTGCCAGGTTGGGGTTGAACTCCTGACCTCAGGTGATCCGCCCGCCTTGGCCTCCCAGAATGCTAGGATTATAGGCATGAGCCACCATGCCCAGCCAAAACTACAAGTTATTGATGGGATTGGGATTTTAAGGCATGTTTTATTATTTTTGCCTGGTATTAATATGTGATCCCCTTTTCCATAAAAATGTTCGTAGTAGAGCCAGACGCAGTGGCTCACGCCTGTAATCCCAGCACTTTGGTAGGATGAGGCGGGTGGATCACGAGGTCAGGAGATTGAGACCATCCTGGCTAACACAGTGAAACCTGTCTCTACTAAAAATACAAAAAATTAGCCGGGCGTGGTGGCACGTGCCTGTTGTCCCAGCTACTTGAGAGGCTGAGGTAGGGGAATCGCCTGAACCTGGGAGGTGGAGGTTGCAGTGAGCCAAGATCTCACCACTGCACTCCAGCCTGGGTGACAGAACGAGACTCCGTCCCCCCCCCAAAAAAATGTTCATAGTAGCCATTATGTTTCTCCTGTTTGATCTAGAAATTGCCCCTCTACTTCAACCTTACTAAGCATCTCAATGAAATGAGTATACATTTTGGTCTAGTGTATGTCTTTGATTAAGTCACATTTGAAAAGCCAGGAGCATGAACACCATCTTACTTGGAGCCCAGTGGGCAAATCAAACATGGTTACCTTGTAGGGAGACCTTCCTTACTGGATTGGGAGATAAGCTGTGAAGCTTGGTGTTTAATGCACTAACTTGCAAACTTGATTTACTTGAAATTGCATACAAATTTCCTGAGCATCTAAAAACTAGCCTTATTACTGAGTTTTGCCTTTCCTGCTGGGAGTAGTGGCAAAATTAGCACTCATGGCTGTAGAAAGAACACTTTGAGGGAAGCTCTGACTCCTCCTTTGCCACCACACAGCAGAGCAAGAAATAGACCTTGCCTGTCTTCATCTAGGTGGCAGCTTTGAGGGCCTTGAATGGGACTGAGCTTGCCTCAGTGACATTAGCAGAGAAGTCAGTAGTTGAAGTCATCTTCCCTTTGAGAGTTCAAGTGCTCTCAGTATGGCTGAGCATGTTGGATAAGGAGAATGCAGAAAAGGATAAAGTAATTCCATATTCCATGCTAATGACAGAAGTCTTCTGGCTTTAGTGATCTTGAACTTTTTTTTCTAGGGTTTACACTGTGATTTTGCTTGCCTGATGTTCAAACACCTGGTACACAAACCGTCGGAGGAGAGAGTAAGAGAAATAATTATCAATGCTGTTCGGATAGAACAGGTAAGTGGGTGATGAAATGGGTCACTCAAGCTTGCTAGAAAATGCCTGTGCTTTAGTTGTATTCAGAAGCCGTATTTTGGTTCCTAGGAGTTCCTCACTGAGGCCTTGCCTGTGAAGCTCATTGGGATGAATTGCATTCTAATGAAGCAATACATTGAGTTTGTGGCAGACAGACTTATGCTGGAACTGGGTTTTGGCAAGGTAAAGTATTGTTTACATAGCCTTCTGTTTGTTTTGAAACTGGTGCTCTGTATTTATATCTTGATGTGAACCTTTTCAGGTTTTCAGAGTAGAGAACCCATTTGACTTTATGGAGAATATTTCACTGGAAGGAAAGACTAACTTCTTTGAGAAGAGAGTAGGCGAGTATCAGAGGATGGGAGTGATGTCAAGTCCAACAGAGAATTCTTTTACCTTGGATGCTGACTTCTAAATGAACTGAAGATATGCCCTTATTTGGCTGATTTTTTTTTCCATCTCATAAGAAAAATCAGCTGAAGTGTTACCAACTAGCCACACCATGAATTGCCCATAATGTTCATTAACCAGCATCTTTAAAACTGTGTAGCTACCTCACAACCAGTCCTGTTTATTTATAGTGCTGGTAGTATCACCTTTTGCCAGAAGGCCTGGCTGGCTGTGACTTACCATAGCAGTGACAATGGCAGTCTTGGCTTTAAAGTGAGGGGTGACCCTTTAGTGAGCTTGGCACAGCAGGAGTAAACAGTCCTTTAACCAGCACAGGCAGTTGAAAGATGCAGCCTCACTGCTTCAATGCAGATTTTAATGTTTACTTAAATATAAAACTGGCACTTTACAAACAAATAAACATTGTTTGTACTCACAAGGCGATAATAGCTTGATTTATTTGGTTTCTACACCAAATACAAAGCATTCTCCTGACCACTAATGGGAGCCAATTCACAATTCACTAAGTGACTAAAGTAAGTTAAACTTGTGTAGACTAAGCATGCGATTTGTAAGTTTTATTTTAATGAATTAAAATATTCGTTAACCAACTTTAAAGTCAGTCCTGTGTGTAGCTAGATATTAGTCAGTTGGTGCCAGATAGGAGACAGGTTGTGTTTTTATCCTGTGGCTTGAGTAGTGTCCTGGGATTCTCTGCCCCCTCTGAGTAGAGTGTTGTGGGATAAAGGAATCTCAGCGCAAAGAGCTTCTTAAGTTAAATCACTAGAAATTTAGGGGTTATCTGGGCCTTCGTATGTGTGAGAAGCCGTTTCATTTTATTTCTCACTGTATTTTCCTCAACTTCTAGTTGAAAAGAAAAAATTCTTGAAGAGTTTTCATATGTGGGAGCTAAGGTAGTATTGTAAAATTTCAAGTCATCCTTAAGCAAAATGACCCACCTAGGATCTTGCCCCTGTTAAGTGGTGAAATCAACTAGAGGTGGTTCCTACAAGTTGTTTATTCTAGTTTTGTTTGTGTGTAAGTAGGTTGTGTGAGTTAATTCATTTATATTTACTATGTCTTTTAAATCAGAAATTTTTTATTATCTATGTTCTTTTAGGTTTTACCTGTAGTTCATACTTTAATCACCCAATGTCTTATTCTAGCATTGTCTAAATCTGAGCATTATCTAGGGGAATCTTAAACTTCAGTAGGAAACCATGAGCTGTTAATACAGTTCCATTCAAATATTAATTTCAGAAGGAAACATAATTTTTTTTTTTTTTTTTTTTAAGACGGAGTCTTGCTCTGTCGCCCAGGCTGGAGTGCAGTGGTGCGATTTCGGCTCACTGCTACCTCCGCCTCCTGGGTTCAAGCAATTCTGTCTCAGCCTCCCTAGTAGCTGGAACTGCAGGTATGTGCCACCACACCTGGCTAATTTTTGTATTTTTAGTAGAGATGGAGTGTCACCATATTGGTCAGGCTGGTCTTGAACTCCTGACCTCAGGTGATCCACCCACCTCGGCCTCCCAAAGTGCTGGATTACAGGCATGATAAACAAATATTCTTAATAGGGCTATTTTGAATTAATCTGCCTTTATGTTTGGGAGAAGAAAGCTGAGACTGCATGAAAGACGATGAGAGATAAATGTTGATCCTTTTGGCCCCATTTGTTAATTGTATTCACCATTTGAACATTGTCCTGTTCTATTGTTAGTTTTCTTCATTTATTGTATAGACAATTTTTAAATCTCTGTAATATGATACATTTTCCTATCTTTTAAGTTATTGTTACCTAAAGTTAATTCAGATTATATGGTCCTTATACTTGTACAACATTAAAATGAAAGGCTTTGTCTTGCATCGTGAGGTACAGGCGGAAGCTGGAATCAGGTTTTAGGATTCTGTCTCATTAGCTGAATAATGTGAGGATTAACCTCTGCCAACTCAGACCATTTCCTAATCAGTTGAAAGGGAAACAAGTATTTCAGTCTCAAAATTGAATAATGCACAAGTGTTAAGTGATTAAAATAAAACTGTTCTTATGTCAGTTTCTTGATTGGTAAAATTTGCATTTTAATTCAGGAAGAAAAATATTTTTTGGCCAGGCATGGCTATAATCCCAGCACTTTGGGAGACCAAGGTAGGCAGATCACCTGAGGTCAGGAGTTGGAGATCGGCCTGGCCAACATGATGAAACCCCGTCTCTACTAAAAATACAAAAATTAGCCAGGCATGGTGGCGCACGCCTGTAATCCCAGCTACTCGGGAGGCTGAGGCAGGAGAATCACTTGAACCTGGAAGGCAGAGGTTGCAGTGAGCTGAGATTGCACCACTACACTCCAGCCTGGGCAACAGAGTGAGACTCTGTCTAAAAAAAAAAAAAAAAGTATTTTTTGTAAAGGCTAACGAATTCATTTGCTTTCCACTGGTTCTGGGCAAGAGATTTGCCTTGTGCCTATTCTGGCACAAGGTGTATAGGAGACAGGTACACCCGAAAGGTGGTGCCCAAAAATATTAACTGCCGTACTGCAGTGAAGTATGTGAAGCCGGGGCTGAGTTAACTTCTCAACTGTAGGAGAGCCACTCCTGGGGCTCTTTTCCCGTTTGCAAAACAGGTGGGGCTAGAGGTCTTCCCAGCTGGAGTTTTGCTTTGCTATCCCTCATCTGACCTGTGTGAACTCCAGCACAGTTTTGGATTGGTCCCTGTGTCTGTAAAGGCCCTTTCCTGACTCGGAATCCCACCCACTTTGATAAAGCCTTTTAGAATTCATGACACCCGTCCCCAGATGAACCAATCGTTCCTTGTACCTCATGCCACTGCCATTCAGTTCATTAAACAAACAGCAGCTCTCTTGTCAGGTGCCATTTTCTACCTGCATTTTAATTCAGGAGGATGGGGTGCTGAGCCAGAGGGGAGGCCCCTCCCTCTGGAGCTTGGGTTTACTCCTAGAGAGGAAAATTGATAGATGAGTAGATCCGAAGTGTTGGGCAGTGGTGGGGGCAGCAGAGAATTCTAAGGTGGGTGGGAGTGATTGGGAGAGGACTGATGGGGGAGACGATGTTTCCTTGGTGGAGGGGACTGGGACTAGTGTTTGAGGTTGTGCTGCTTCCGACTCCTGTGTTCTCATGAAGATTCCTTCCCGTGCTGCTCTGTAAGAGAAAGTTGTCTTTGAGGGCACAGATTTTTATCTGTCTCTTTATTTCTAAGCATAAGGCCTGCAAGGATCAGGTATTTAAGTGACTGGTACATGGGGAAATAAACTAATTGGAACTGAAGTATTTTGGGGCGGATGGTATCTTGGGTAAAAGTGTGATCTGTGTCCCAGAGGAATCTAGTAGAGAGCTTTCCCTTTACACCTAAAAGTGTTCAGTGAAGGTCATTTGATTTGTAATGTCAGGTTGGCGCCAGGCCTATTGCAGAAGTTCAGGGCAGCCAGGCTTCAAGAAGATGACCAACTACTAGGACAGCCTCCCTGTGGGTGGCCTGCAGTCTTTTCTGCTCCCCCGGCCCCATGCCAGCTGCTATGCTCTATAGGACGTGTCTCCCATGCTGCCCGAGGAGGGCCTGCAGAGTTGAGTGGTCAGGCTGCTGAGACAATTGCCCTGGGTACTCATTAGATACATCCTCCCCAGCCTCACCCCTAGACCTACTGAATCAGTCTGGGGGTAAACCAGGGACCCTGTAATCTTAATGGGAGATCTCAGACATTTGAGATCGGGTGGGATAGACTCCTGACATCAAGTTCAAACCAGTGGATTTCAGTCCTGGGTGTGAATTATAATCACCTGGGGGCTTTTAAAAGCTACTAAAGTCTGGATCTCACTTGGGGAAAAGGCAGCCCTGCTGAGCTTCATCATGTTCCAGATGTGTTTTCTGGTGTGTTCTAGACATGCAGCGTAAGAGTTACACTTCATTGTATGTGCACATTCGGGGCCCTGCCCAGCTGCAGTGGCCAGGCCTGGCTGCTAAAAGCAGACCTACAAAAACCTCCCTTCACCTGGTACTGCTGTGGCCTCTGACCTGAGGACTTTGTCATGCAAAGGAGGAACCAGATGGGTGTTCTTAACTGTCACCTGGCCAGGGAGCTAACTGGCTATATTTTGAGGATCAGTGGCCCTGCCAATGTTGGTCTGGAGATACTGATAATGGTTTAACTCTTCTTAGCAAGACACAGGCCCAGCCTCTCATCCGTGAGTGGCTGCAGTTGGACTGTGTGGCCTGACCTCTTTCAGCAGTCCCTGAGTGCAGAGGGGCTACCCTCCTGGTGTCTGTCTGGACACAGAAGGGAACACATCAGTGGTGTCTCCCTGCCATTCCCTGGAGGGAATATGTCACATCAGGATTTTTTTTTTTTTTTAATGATGAGAATACCTGAACCCATTGCTGCTTAAGGTTCAGTAGTCATGTTCACCTTAGCCTTGGCTCTAGAGACTGGAGTGGCTCCAGCAAGGAGGTGGACTAAGGAACCGAACTCCTGTTTCAAACACTTGCCCATGATAAATAGCACAGCAAAAAGTTAAATAGGTGGGCCGGGCATGGTGGCTCACGCTTGTAATCCCAGCACTTTGGGAGGCTGAGGTGGGTGGATCACCTGAGGTCAGGAGTTTGAGACCAGCCTGGCCAACATGGTGAGACCCCATCTCTACTAAAAATACAAAAATTAGCTGGGTGTGGTGGCATGTGCCATCTACTCCGGAGGCTGAGGCAGGAGAATCACTTGAATCTGGGAGGCAGAGGTTGGAGTGAGTTGAGATTGCACTCCAGCCTGGGCGACAAGAGTGAAACTCCATCTTTAAAAAAAAAAAAAAAAGAAAAGGCCGGGCGCGGTGGCTCACGCCTGTAATCCCAGCACTTTGGGAGGCCGAGGCGGGCGGATCACAAGGTCAGGAGATCAAGACCATCCTGGCTAACACGGTGAAACCCCGTCTCTACTAAAAATACAAAAAAAAATTAGCTGGGCGAGGTGGCAGGCGCCTGTAGTCCCAGCTACGCGGGAGGCTGAGGCAGGAGAATGGCGTGAACCCCGGGGGGCGGAGCCTGCAGTGAGCCGAGATCGCGCCACTGCACTCCAGCCTGGGTGAAAGAGCTAGACTCCGTCTCAAAAAAAAAAAAAAAAAGTTAAATAGGTGGTCACCTCTTGGGAAAGGAGAATTATCTCTTTTGGGAACAAAGAAAGTGACCATGGAGGCCCCGGAGCTTGTAGCAGCTCTCCGAGTGGTTGTTAGTCCCTTAGAGAAATTAAACGGGCAGGTGCTGACATGCAGTTGGATTTGGAGGGAGAGGTTAATCTAAACCAGAGGAGGAGTTGGGACCAAAACCCTGGCATAAAGCTAGGGGCCCCAGTGATACAGGAACTAGACAAAAACCCCATTGGCACAGTGAGGAAGATAAGAGTTTTAATCCTTCTGGATTCTTAAAAATAAAAACCTTCACATAACTTTGTGGTCTAGGAACTACTCGAAGATAAATGAATCCCCAGTACTGATCCCTAGCCTGGTCGCACAGGATTCCCACACGTGGGGTTCACAGTCCTAAATTAGAAACTCAGATAACACAACAGATAAAAGGGGGAAAAAAGCATGGTATGGTGAAGAAATAGATTTTTGGAATCAGGTAGAATGGGATACAGCATAACTACTAGAGTTCAGGCTCTTAGAGCTATTTCAACACAGTAAGATTAGACATAGCTGAAGAGTGGACTTGAGAGTTGGAAGGGATGTATCTAAGGGAATTATTCTAAAGAAGGTGAAAGAAAGCATGGAGAGAGTGGACAGGCAGTGTTTGAGGAGGTAATGACTGGTGACTTTCCAGAATGGACTCATCCTTGAGATCAGGAAGTCTACAAGGAATCACACATGAGAAGCAAAGACACATTCATTCCTAGGCTCATTTGAATGAAGCTGCAGAACATGAACAGAAAAAACAAGCATTAAACGAATGTTTCAACAGAAGCCAAAAGACTATGAAATCATATCTTCAATGCTGAGGGAATCATTGGATGAAATTATTCAGAAAGAAGATACATTTTCATGCCAAGATTTTACCATTCACATCCCCAAGCCAAAATAATTCCTAACGAATTGAGCCAAAAGAGGATGGTGATGAGCAGAGAAATTGGTTGGTCCACAGTGAATCAATAGAATCAAAAGGAACCTGGGCATCATGGTACATGCCTGTGATCCCAGCTACTCACGAGGCCGAGGCGGGAGGATCACTTGAGTCCAGCCTGAGCAACAGTGAGACCGAACTCAAACAACAAATGGAACTACAATAATGGATACTGCAGAGGGATAAAGAATACTAAGGTCTTTGTACTACTAGGCTTTGGAGATACATGGTTTAAAGTTTAAGGGTGACCACTGGAGGCATAGCACCAGAAGATTTAACTTCAACTTCCAAAGTGGGGGCCCTGGTAGGGGATGGGAGGGGCCTGTGTGCGGGTGTGGGATGTGTTGCAGGGGAGTTAAAGCTTGACGGGTTTAGTAGAAGGTGGAAAGGGTCAGGGGTGCAGCAGAGAAAAAGTCAATGGAAAGCACAAAATAAGATGGTAGAAATAAAAGCAGCACAATAGATGTAAATAAACTAAGAGTTAAAACTCTTAAGGCTCAAATTCTAGCTATAAACGATTGCCAAACTAAACACTTAAGAGTGTAAGCAATTACTATAGGAAAAAGACTTTAAAGCAAAAAGCCCATTAGAGATAGAAGTTATTGGCCTAAAGAATGATTGTTCCTCTGGGAAAACACGACGGTAATAACTGCACCAAGCAACGTGGTCTCTGCAGTGTTTGGGTGTGACCTCATCCCTGCCTCCCCAGGGACTGATGAGTCCTGGGCTCAGGCTCAGTGATGAAGTGGGGTGTTGTCTTGGTGCTGCCGTATTCTCTTTAGTCATGTGTTTTTTTTTTTATTCATTTTCCTCTGGCCCTACACACGGTCCCTGGGTTTGCTTTTATGCCAATTGCAGAGAATCTCCATGGCTCTACAGGCAATTGCTTGAGAGTTCACATTCCTACCGGATGTGAGATGTTCCATCTTTCTGTGTCCGGGCAGCACCACCAAAGTGCGGGGCTGGGGCAAGCCTGGATGGGGTAGGGTGTGGTCAAATGACTGCTCACAAATGAATGGTTTGGATTATGCAACGTGGCCACACTGGAATCTCAATAAAGGGCAGAGAGGTTGAGGCCCAGATGATACCAGGTGAAAAGACAGGTTTGCAGCATGTGCTGCGATGGAGATGCTGGGGCCTCCTAGTCTGGGGCAGTCTGAGCCTTCCTGGGTGTGGGTGGGCCTCCACTGTGTAGGGTGCTGTCCTTCCAAGCTTTGGCAAGATGGAATCTGTTGGGTGTGGATGTGGCCTTGAAAAGGCACGCTCTCACCTAGAGGCCACTGCTTGACCCCCTGTTGCCCTTTATCAGAGGTGCAGGTGGCTAGGTGTGGTGGCTAGTGCCTGTAATGTCAACACTGGGAAGCCAAGGGGGAATCCCTGGCTTGAGGCCAGGATTTCAAGACCAGCTTAGGCAACATAAGGGGACCCTATCTCTATAGAAAAATTTTTAAAAATTAGCCATGTGTGGCGGCATGCATCTGCAGTCCCGGCTACTCAAGAGGCTGAGGCAGGAGGATCACTGGAACCCAGGAGGTTGAGGCTGCAGTGAGCCGTGCTTGCACCACTGCACTCTAGCCTGGGCAACAGACCCACTCTTAAAGACAAATGCCCTGGCCATAGCCCCTGGGAGTCTAGTCTCCATACAACCAGGACCCCATGAACCACACTTTAAGGCTTTTACTTTGGGGGTGGGGGGTGTAGAAGGGGGGCCAAAGGTTGGGGCTGTTGAACCCATGAGAGTAGACCTGTCCAAGAGTGAGGCCCGGACTGAGGAAAGGAGAGCTGATCTACAGAGAGGCTGAAGCCTTATGACATTCATTTTCTGAGTCCAGCGAATCCTGAAGTCCACATCCCACATGTTTCACAGAAGTAGGTCAATACATTCCTGATAGGAGAAGGTTGATTTTCCTGCCACGTGCAGTCAGTTCCACCCCAACAGAATTCACTTGATCTGCACAGCTACCGTGGGGCAGAGATGATCGCCCCCATTTTACAGATACGGCCGGGAGGCTCAGGGAGGCCATGTGCCTCACAGAGGACTGGCCTGCACAAAAACCAGTGGGTGACCAGAACTTGAACCTGTCTACATTCGTCCTCTCACTGCATGTGCCCCTCTTGATGGGAGAGCAGGCACCTGCCAGCCCCATGCTGGTCTGCCCAAGGAATGGCTCCTGAAACCACCAGCTGGCCAGTGAGTTATGTGGAAGGGTTTGGTCATGCCTAGCCTCGTCCTGCCCTTCTTCCCTGGTCACTGCACTGTGGTAGCGGGGAAGGGTGACCTCTGCTTTGCCCCTTGTCACCGTGGCTGTGGGGATCCTGTCCAGATAGGACCAGGGGCTCTCTTACTGTCTGCACTTCACGAGTGGGGGCCACTTTCAGTTTGCTTCTACCTGGGACGCTCTGGGTATCATGCTAGAAAGGTAGCTTATGGCCACAAAGGAAAGTCTAGGGACAGGTACTCACATGCCCAAATGGAGCCTCATGCTTAGGAATGGGGTGAGTGGGAAGCAGCAGCTTCCCTTGGAGGTGGAAAACAGGGAGGTTTCAGTTTCCAGAAAGCCCTGGGGCAGCAGCTGCCTGGGTGAGGTCTTCCCTGAGCCTCTCTGAGTCTTCCCTCTCCTCTACTTCAGGGGGGCTCTAGCCTCTCTTCCAGAAGGGGTGCCAGGACGAGATGGGAGGGAATTTGGAAGGCTGGGAACAGGTCCTGCAGCTGCTCTGGCCTTCCTCTGGACTGATGTGGGTCCCAGTGTTACTGAGGGGCACTTCCAGGTCCTGTTAGTGCAGGGGCCACTGCAGCAAAGGGCTGACTTTAGGCTCCCTCTTTGTTTTGTTTTGTTTTTGAGATGGAGTCTCGCTGCAACACCCAGGCTGGAGTGCAGTGACGTGATCTTGGCTCACTGCAACCTCTGCCTCCTGGGTTCAAGTGATTTTCATGCCTCAGCCTCCTGAGCAGCTGGGATTACAGGCTCCTGCCACCACGCCTGGCTAATTTTTTTTTTTTTTTTTTTTGAGGTAGAGTTTCTCCCTTGTTGCCCAGGCTGAAGTGCAATGGCACAATCTCAGCTCACTGCAATCTCTGCCTCCCGGGTTCAAGCGATTCTCCTGCTTCAGCCTCCTGAGTAGCTGGGATTACGGGCATGTGCCACCATGCCCAGTTAATTTTGTATTTTTAGTAGAGACGGGGTTTCTGCATGTTGGTCAGGCTGGTCTTGAACTCCTGACCTCAGGTGATCCGCCTGCCTTGGCCCCCCAAAGTGCTGGGATTACAGGCATTAGCCACTGTGCCTGGCCAATTTTTGTATTTTTTGGTAGAGATCGGGTTTCACCATGTTGGTTGGGCTGGTCTCGAACTCCTGACCTCAAGTGATCTGCCCGTATCGGCCTCCCAAAGTGTTGTGATTACAGGTGTGAGCCACTGCACCTGGCTTGTCACCTCCCTTTTGAAAAATTGACTGCCCTTGGAGCCAGTTCTCACTGCTTATGAAATGGTTAGGGACATCACATCACTGCTCTCAGCGTCAGTTTCCACATTGTGAACTAGGATTTGTAATCCAGGCTCAACAGGCTTGTGAGAATTTAGATGAGTGAAGTGCCTGGCATGCTTTCATGAGAAACTTTTTCACGTGCCATTCAGTTTGCGCATCTAAAGGGTATGGCTCTTGGCTGGGTGTGGTGGCTCACACCCGCAATCCCAACATTTTGGGAGGCCAAGACGGGCAGATCATTTGAGGTCAGGAGTTTGAGACCAGCCCAACCAACATGGTGAAACCCCGTCTCTACTAAGAATACAAAAATTAGCCGGACATGGTGGTGGGCGCCTGTAATCCCAGCTACTTGGGAGACTGAGGCAGGAGAGTTGCTTGAGCCCGGGAGGCGGCGGTTGTAGTGAGTAGAGATTGCGCCATTGCACTCCAGCCTGGGTGACAGAGCGAGACTTTGACTCAAAAAAAATAAAGGGTACGGTTCAGTGGTCTAGTATATTCACAGGTATGGGCAGTCATCCCCACAGTTGAACATCTTGCCCACCCCAAAAAGAGCTCGTATCCCTTAGTCACTCCCTGTCTCCCGTCTGCCGCCTCAGCCCTGGGCAGCCACTGAGCTACTTTCTCTGGTTTGATCTGGCACTTCTAAAGTAGAAGTTATTATTGGCAAAGGCACTGGCTCTTATTTCTAAGAGATCATTTAGAATGCCAGGGGCAGCAGAGGATGGGTCTGCCTTGCAGAGAGAAGTTTGATTTACATTTCAGAAGGATCTTTCCTGGCATTTTAGGCCACTTGGCATTAAAAAGAGACTTGTGGGGCATTGTCTGGAAGGGGACTTTTGCCACTGTGAGCTGGTGACAAGCTGACTAGAAGTAGGGGTGTCAAAGGCTGGAATCACCACCTTGCTGGGGGCAGATGAGGGGACAGTTAGTGAATTTGGGGTCTGCTCTTTCCCATCTCTCGGTGACCCTTCCCCTCCATCACGAAAATGAGGTGCTGAGCCATCTCTATGGTCCAGGCCTTCGGTTTTGCTCTGTTCGGGGAGTTTCAGAGAGCTGGACTGTCCCAGGACCCTTGGGGATTGGAAGCAAGTCCTAGAACTTTCCGGAACACAGAGAGTAGTCTGTTGGGCCTTCTTTTGCTTCCTCAGTTCCCACCCTCCTCCTTCACTCCTTTCTAAGACTTTCCTTCCTCCACCCCTGGATCCTCCAATGTTAATGGAGCAGGGGTCAGGAAATAGCCCATGGGCTGGATCTGGTTCACCGCCTGGTTTTATACATGCCAGGAGCTAGGAATGTGTTTTAAAAATCAAAAGAATGGCTGGGCGTGGTGTCTTATGGCTGTAATCCCAGCACTTTGGGAGGCTGAGGCGGGCGGATCAAGAGGTCAGGAGATCGAGACCATCCTGGCTAACACGGAGAAACCCCGTCTCTACTAAAAATACAAAAATTAGCTGGGCGTGGTGGCCGGCAGCTGTAGTCCCAGCTACTTAGGAGGCTGAGGCAGGAGAGTGGTGTGAACCCGGGAGGCGGAGCTTGCAGTGAGCCGAGATCGCGCCACTGCACTCCAGCCTGGGCGACAGAGTGAGATTCTGTCTCTAAAAAAAAAAAAGAAAAAGAAAATCAAAAGGACATTTCGTGTTGCATGAAGATTCTATGAAATTCAAATTTCAGGGCCCATAAATAGCTTCGTTGGGGCGCAGCCACACTTGTTTATTTACGTATGGTCTGTGGCTGCCTTCACCATGGATAAGAGACTAGAATAGCTGCCGCGGTCTGTATTTTCTATCTCTGTCTTTACAGAAAATGCTTGATGAGCTCTGAGTAAGGCCTGACCTTGTTCCTGTGGGCTCCGTAGTGGACCTGATGGGAAAGTAGTGGATGGCATTGGTGGTGGCTGAGCCAGCGGGGTGCCCGCTCAGAGAGCCGGTTATTAATGGAGTGCTAACCAGTCACTCTAGATGAGAAATACGCAGATCACATTTAAACACAAGGAAAGCTGTTTACAGGAAAATGATAAAATAGCAGAATGTAAAATTATGGGTATACTGTGCTTACGTTGTCATAAAAATGTGTACGTATGGATAGAGAGGAAGGTGTCCCACGTGGAGAAATGAAAAGGTGCCTTAGGGGGCGGGTTGGGAGTAAGAGCAGTTTTTCTTTCTATTCTATTTTTCTGTTTAAATTTTCCTATAACGTTCTTATAATAAGTGTTGATGAGCACTCGCAGCCACTAGGGGAAGCAGCTACTCAGGCAGAAGGCTGTTCCGGGTCTCAGGTGGGCTTTAGGGAGAGGGACCCTGAGCTCTGGACCAGGGTTAGGAGGTGCCCCGGGCATGTGGCGGCTGGCGGCCCTCGCTCCTGTGAGCTGGAGGCTGGGGCTGCATCTTGCCCACGTTGCTGTCATGGGCGGGGCCCATGTTGTGAGTTGTGTGTCTGCTCACTATTGTGCTGTAGCCTCTGGAAGTTGCTTAGGAGCTTAGGATTTCGTGGAGAGGTGGGAGTCAGTTGCTTCTGTCCAAAGGGGTCAGCCAATGGGGGCCATTCTGAGTTCAGAAACCTCTGGCTTGGAGCCCGATGGACCCAGCCAGGCCCAGCTCTGCTGTTGACCAGTTGTGTGCTCTGGGGGCTCGGGTTAAATCTGCGGGTGGCATAACTGGCGCCTCCCATCCCATCTTCCCTCCATCTCTGCCCCCCACCCCTGTGTCTCACTCCGAGCCTCAGGGAGTTGGTGCCACCTAGGTACGCTCACTGACATGCATCTCGTGCTGTGCTAGGACGTTGTCCCCATGTTAGTGTGCCCTCTCCAGGGAGACTGCCAGCCCTCGTGGGCATGCATCTTCTGCTTCTGCATCCTCGGTCACTGCCAGCAGAGGCCTGGGCACATGGTGGTGGACAGTGGCTATTATCTGTGGTTGTGCTGGAATGGAGGAGGCCTGGTGTCTGGTCTTGGAGTCAAGAGTGCATGTGCTTAAGGGTTCCAAGATCACACAGAGGAGGGCGTGATTAGCTCTGGGAAGCGGGGAGGTAGGAAGGAGGGCAAGAGACCTCGACCTGTTCTTGGGAAGGAAAGAGAAGGTGAGGGTGGGGTGCTGTTCCAAGCACGGGAAACAGAGCACCAGGCAGTGGCCATGGCCCTGGGGCCGGGGCTGGGAGGCGGTTGCTCCAGCATGCAGTCACTGAGCCCTCCTGTATGCACTGCTGCAGGTTCTGGGAGACCGTGAAGTGCAAAGCAGATGGAGTCCAGGCCCTCGAGGAGACAGCACGCCAGTGAGGGAGACGGGGACCAATCATCCACCCAGTGTGCGGTAAGTCAGACGGTGACAAGCTCTGAAGACAAGGAAAGCAGGGAGGAAGGGGCGGGCTATGCCCCTGTGCTCTTTCATGTGGGGAGACAGAGGGAGCCAGAGGATGTGGGGATCGACCACGTGGTTAGGGGAGGAAAGCATGTTGCAGGCGGAGGGTGGGCAAGCACGTGTGTGAGTGGTCAGAGCAGAGTGAGGGGTGGGAGATGGGGCCGGGTCAGTGGGTTGGGGTGTGTACATGGCAGGTCTGTAGACCCAGGTGAAGAGTCTGGATTTCATTTCTAAGGGGATGAGAAGCTCGGGAAGGTCTGACCAGCCTTACGTCTTGAGAGGGAAACCCCTGCCTCTGCGTGTCAGGTGTTACTCGGGGTGCGCCAGTGGAAGCAGGAGGCAGTCGCAGCTTTCAGGTGAGAAATGATGGCCACTCGCACGGTGGGGGAAGAGGGGCCACCGTGGAGGTGGCTTGCGGGGTCTGTCACCTGCTGTTCCCTAGCTCAGTGAACAGGGCCCCCACGCACCCCTGCCAGGTCAGAAATCCAGGTACTGCCAGCCTCTGCCATTCTATGTGTGGCCAGGCGGGGGAGCCTTTGCCCTCCCATGTCCCTGGCCCCATGCCCCAGACAGCAGGGTCCTGTGATCCCCCTCCCATTCCAGTGTGCAGCATAGCTATATCCCTCCGGGGCTCAGGCCCCAACCATGGCCAGACCCACAGCCCCACCTTCACCCTCCCCCAGTCCATTGCACACATAGCCTCTGGAATGTGTGGGCAGTACCTTAGACGATGTGGCTGTGTTGCATGAGCCCCTCCCCTCACCGCAGCTCTCGGCCCTGCCTGAGCCCAGGTGCCCTCAGGCTCCCCCCCGCTCACCTCTGCCTTGAACCTTCCTGAGTCTGAGCTTCTTTGTTTTGTTTTGTTTTGTTTTGAGACAGAGTCTCACTCTGTCACCCAGGCTGGAGCGCAGTGGCGCGATCTCGACTCACTGCAAGCTCTGCCTCCCAGGCTCATGCCATTCTCCTGCCTCAGCCTCCCGAGTAGCTGGGACTACAGGCACCCACCACCTCGCCTGGCTAATTTTTTGTATTTTTAGTAGAGACGGGGTTTCACCGTGTTAGCCAGGATGGTCTCGATCTCCTGACCTCGTGATCCGCCCGCCTTGGCCTCCCAAAGTGCTGGGATTACAGGCGTGAGCCACCATGCCTGGCCCGAGCCTGAGCTTCTTAAACACCACATCCTCTAGCTTCCTGTCTTCACACAGGCTGTTCCCTTAGCCTGGACTTTGTCCCCACCCACCTGCTCCTGATCCTTCAGGTCTCAACTTAGAGGTCACTTTCCCTAGGAACCTCCTCAGACCCAGTGAGGCCAGATTAGGGGCCTCCTCAGAGCCCTCACGGCCCCAAGTGTTTACCACTTCGCTTTTTCATACTATCCAAAGTGTATAGAATCGTACACTTTTCTGATGCCTTGTTCTAGCTGTGAGTGCCCTGAGGGCAGGGATGGGGTCCGTGTTCCCCGGTATGCTCAGCCAGCACCTGGCCGGGCACTCTCAGTGTTGTTGAATGAATGAGCGAGTGAGTGACCTGCAGGGGAAGCTGCTGTGTCTGACAGGGTAACGTGCAGTTGTACTGGGGGGGCTTGGTTGAGATCATGACTGGAGCCCCTGGCCACCAGAGTGGGGGTCATCAGTGGGGCTCGCTACCTCTGCACACTTTTTACTTTTTTTTTTTTTTTGAGACGGAGTCTCGCTTTGTCGCCAGGCGGTGCAGTGGCACGATCTTGGCTCACTGCAACCTCTGCCTCCTGGGTTCAAGCAATTCTCCTGCCTCAGCCTCTTGACTAGCTGGGACTACAGGCGTGCACCACCATGTCCAGCTAATTTTTGTATTTTTAGTAGAGATGGGGTTTCACCATGTTGGCCAGGATGGTCTCGATTTCTTGACCTTGTGATCCGCCTGCCTCGGACTCCCAAAGTGCTGGGATTACAGGCGTGAGCCACCGTACCCAGCCCCTCTGCCCACTTTCTTCCCCTTCTTCCTCCTCTCCCGTCTCCACCAAGTCTGTCTCTGGAGTGGCTGTGGATGCTGACAGAATGCATGTCTGCTCTGCCGTCATTGTTCACGCACAGCACCTGTTGGGGACTCTACTGTAACCCAGAGGGGTGGCGGAAGGATGGAGCTTCAGGCCTTGAGGGCCAGGAAATGAACGTGAAAGACTGAATCCTCAGGGGACCCCAGCTCGGGCCGGGTCTGGGGCTCTGTTCTGAGGACTGGGAGTGGGAGGAGGTGGCAGCAGGAGACGGAGTCTGAGGCATCTCCTCACACTCTTCCAAGGTCAGAGACGAGGTCTCAGATCTGCTTGCTAATGCATGATTTATTTCTTTTTCAATTTCTTTTGGAACCTGTGCTGTGCAGATGTTCGCATGATGTGGTGGGGAAGTGAGTTTTATAAAACCCTTGGCAGAGTACCATTCGGCATCCCTGTGGTTCTAGAGATTTCTGGGGCCTCGGGCCTGTAGCACCAGCTGCAGACAGCTGCCTGCCTTCTTACAGCACTCAGCTTTTGGGTCCAGCAGCTTTCTTGATCCCGAACACGTGTGACCTCACGATTCTGGCCCTTCCATGATCCCCAACAAACTGTTCCTGTGTGTAGGTGGAATTCCTATTTTTAATAGCCAAGTTGTTGAGAAACTGTAGGGCTTCTACTTCCTTTTGAACGGAAGGGCTCCAGAGATATTTATATCTTTGCTTCTGTAGAATCTAGGAGGCCGTCTTCACCCAGGGAGGGTCAGCATGTGGAGAGGGTCACCTGGGAGAGGCCCCGGTGTCAGCCTGCACTTGCCTTCAGTAAATGGTATGACACTGAGCACGAAGGAGCTCAGCCAGCCCCTCTAGGGAAGTCCTAGCTGCCCACTGGGGGAAGAGCGGGGAGGCATGAAAACAATGACCCCACCAGCTGGCGGGGGTGACCCTGTTATGCAAAGTGTGCACCATCTAGCAAGAGCACCGGGCCGGGAGCCCCCAAGACTGCTGGGGAATCAGGGAGACACCAAAGAGGAGGTGGCCTTTCCCTTGAAGGGTGAAGGATCGGTAGGAGTCTGTGGGAGAGTGGAAGCTGCGGGAGGGGAAGGAGGGAGGGAAGGAGGCCTGGAGAGAGGAGGGAGGCTCTTGCATTCCAGGCGGGTATGGGAGCTCCTGGCAGAGTTTGCAGTACCCAGTGGCTCAGTGTGGTTGGAGTTGGCTGTGGGCCAGGTGGGTGGGTAGACAGGGGCCAGGTCTGGAGGGGTTTTTAGTGCTGTGCTGAGGGGTCTGAAGTCCATCCCGACAGTTGTAACTGGGGAGTGGCACGGTGGTGGGTTACAGCCACGTCATTCAAACTTTCTCAAATTCCCGTACATAGAGACCTAGTGTGCACACTCGCAGCCCAGGCTTGTGAGCTGCAGTCGCCCTTGCCATGTGCAGCTCGTTCTGGCGTGTTCTGTTCTGCTTCTATTCTGGCTCATTTGTTCTTTGAACAATGCTGTTTGCAGTCTTCTACATTGGCTTCCTGGCTCCCTGAATGTTTTTGATCTGCAGTTAGAACAACACTGGATTGGCAAGAGGGAGACTGAGGCGGGAACCCAGGCAGAGGCTGCTGTGAGTCCAGCTAGGATGAGACGCGAGTGCCAGGCAGTGGGCCTGGGGCAGACCCCAGGGACTCCACAGTGAAGACCCCACCTCAGTGGTCCTGGGCCCCAGGCCTCAAGAGACTTGGGGCAGCTCCCGAAGCAGCAAGAGGGGTCCTGTCATTGTGAGGCGTGTTGAGGATCCAGAAGCTGTGGTTTCATAACTCAGTCACTGTGTGGTGTCTGAAAGCCATTTCATTAAATGTCACATGGAATCAAAATAGAAATTACATCTCTGGGACAAAGCCCATTGAGCCAGGAGCCAGGGATTCTGAATTGGAACCCGAATAGCCTCCAAAGCTGGGACTGTGGATCCAAGGCTGCCCCCACCCCCTGGGTCTCGCTCACATCTGAACTCCCCAGAGGGGGCAGGTGGTCCTGGAGCCTAGCCTACTTGCTGAGAGTCAGAGGTGGCTGTAAGGGAACCATGACAGCCCTCCTTCTCACACTCATCCTGGGCACCCTGCACCAGCAGAAGGGTTTACGTGGACAATCACCCATCCCTGGCCCCTTCTGGGAGGAAAGCATATCTTACAGATGGCGACCTTGAGGATCAGGGAGGTTAAGGTGCCAGCCTGAGATCACACAGCCAGTGAGAGGCAGAGACAGGGCTTAAACTCCGAACGATGGCTCCAGAGCCCCCTCTCTTTTCCATGCCCTGGGCTGCCTCTTTCCCCAGTGCACCTTGCTTTTTGGAACCAGATGACCAACGTGGAGAGACATGAACTGATTCAATCAGAGTGTATGGGGAAGGGACTTAGAGACCCTGGCATTTTTAAAGCTCCCTCGTAATTCTCACGTGCAGCTAGGGTGGGGCGCCTCTGCTCTGGGGAATAGGGAAGGGGTGTAAGTGGCCCTGTGTCTGCCCTCCGTCCCCACCTGCCACCTGCTGGTCCATCCATTCAGCTGTTGCATGGACTGGTTGCCTTCTGGGGGCTGCTAGCCCCCTCGCACTGGGCGACGCTATGTCCCCTCTGCCCCTCCCCCCAGCATATGCTCCTCGCTCTGCCCTTGCTGCAGGTGGGCCATGCTTGGAGGGGCGCAGGAGAGCTGAGATGGGTTGGGGATGGATCAGGCCTTGAGGGAGTGCCTGGTAAGCCCCGGGAAGGGTAGGGAGGAGGAGAAGGGAGAGGAGAGGGCAGTGCAAGGGCAGCGACCCCCAGCCTTGCCCCTGTTTTGAGCATGGGGAAAGCGTACACAGGTAGTAAGGAAATGCCTGCATTTGGGTGCGTGTTCATTTCTAATCAATTTTCACTTTTTGTGTATTCTTTCTATCTACTTTTTAAGGTTTGTTTCTTTTCTAACTTCCTGTTTTAGATGTATACTTTAGTTTCTTTATTTTTATTTATTTTTTTGAGATGAAGTCTCGCTCTGTCGACAGGCTGGAGTGCAGTGGCGTGATCTCGGCTCACTGCAGCCTCTGCCTCCCGGGTTCAAGCGATTCTGCTGCCTCAGCCTCCGGAGTAGCTGGGACTATAGGCGTGTACTACCACGCCCAGCTAATTTTTGGCCAGGATGGTCTTGATCTCTTGACCTCGTGATCCGCCCGCCTCGGCCTCCCAAAGTGCTGGGATTACAGGCGTGAGCCACTGGGCCCGGCTTAGTTTCTTTATTTAAAGATAAAGGTTTTTTTTGTTTTTGTTTTGTTTTTGAGACAGAATCTCACTCTGTTGCCCAAGCAGGAGTGCAGTGGCACAGTTGTAGCTCACTGCAACCTCAACCTCCTGGGCTCAAGTGATCCTCCCACCTCATCTGAGTAGCAGGGACTACAGGCGTGCACTACCACACCCAGCTAATTTTTGTATTTTTTTTGTAGAGACGGGGTTTCGCCCTGTTGCCCAGGCAACAAGCAAATCTGCCCACCTCAGCCTTCCAAAGTGCTGGGATTACAGGCATGAGCCACCACGCCCGGCTAGAGATACCTTTCTCAAACTCCTGGGCTTAAGCCATCCACCCACCTTGGCCTTCCAAAGTGTTGAGACTACAGGTGTGAGCCTTTGCACTCGCCTTGAATTCCTTTTTCAACAGTATGTTTCCTACTAAAAACACTTATGAAAAGTGTGTATTTTCTCTTACCCCTTCTCCTTTTTTGCTATCTAATTTTAGATTATATTTCTTAGTGTTTGTCTTTAAAATGTACTTATACCTCTATGCTATCTTTTTCTTATTTTTGCCCTCTCCCCCATAAGAAATATAAAGAAATCAGAGACTTAGACCGGGTGTGGTGGTTCCCGCCTATAATCCTAGCACTTTGGGAGGCTGAGGCGGGTGGATCACTTGAGGTCAGGAGTTTGAGATCAGCCTGGCCAACATGGTGAAACCCTGTCTCTACGAAAAATACAAAGTTAGCCAGGCGTGGTGGCAGGCACCTGTAATCCCAGCTACTCCAGAGGCTGAGGCAGGAGAATCACTTGAACCTGGGAAGTGGAGGTTGCCGTGAGCCAAGATCATGCCACTGCACTCCAGCCTGGGCAACAAAGTGAGACTCTGACTCAAAAAAAAAAAAAAAAAAAAGAAAAGAAATCAGATACTAACAATTCGCTCCTTCTTTCTTTTCTTCCCAATTTTTGTTTAATGTATCATTTCTAAATTCAGGGTTTATATTTATATATGTCCTTAATCCTCACTCACGTTGGCCCTACAGGTAGATTCACTGCCCACTGTCAGTTCTCTTGCTGAAGTTTTCCTATTTTTCTCTTGATTTGCTGAAATTGCTTCTCCAGTAGTTTAATCAAAAGGGACTAAATGAAAAAAAATTATTGAGTTATTGCAAGTTCAAAAAGGTTTCTAGTCTTTGTGTTTGATTGACAGCTTTCCAGGATATAAAATTCTTAGGCCACACTTCTTTCCTTGAGAACTTTGCAGATGTCACTTCTGTCTCTAGAGTTAAATGCCATTGTGGGAAAGTCTGAGTCTAACTTCTATTTTGTTACCCTTTATGAATTGATGTTTTCACTTGACTGTCCAAAGTCTTTTCTATTTAGCTGTTTCCCCCTTTCTTTTATATTTTAAGTCTAGTTACTTTGATAGAAATTACGTTGTTATTGACAGATTTTTGTCATTTTCCCCAAGACATGGTGTGCCCTTTCAGTTTGTAGATTTATCTTCTTTTATTTCAGGAAAATTTTCTTGAATGATATCTTTAAATATTTATGTTCCCTTATTTGAGTTTTCTATTCTGGGATATATGATGGGTCCTTTGTAGATCTTCCAAATCTGTAATTTTCTCTGTAATCTCTTTACACCGTTCATTTTCATTTCCTTTTGCTCACTTTCCTCAGTCTTATTCTCAGTGTCTTGATTGTGTTTTGAGCAATATTTGATGCTCCTCTGCGCAGCTTTCCATTTTGTCATGACTTTGAAGATGTGATGTTTTTCCTTCTTTCTCCAGTTCTGTCAGCTCCAGTTTCATGTTCCCCTGAGCTCTCATATCTGCTTTGTGTGCTTGCTTTCTGGAGATGATTGCTGTATTAATTTTTTTTTTTTTTGAGATGGAGTCTTACTCTGTTGCTCAGGCTGGAATGCAGTGGTGGGATCTCAGCTCACTTCAACCTCTGCCTCCTGGGATCAAGTGATTCTCCTGCCTCAGCCTCCCAAGTAGCTGGAATTACAGGCTTGCGCCACCATGCCTGGCTAATTTTGGTATTTTTAGTAGAGATGGTGTTTTGCTATGTTGGCTAGGCTAGTCTCGAACTCCTGACCTCAGGTGATCTGCCCGCCTCAGCCTCCCAAAATGCTGGGATTACAGGTGTGAGCCACTGCGCCCGGCCCTGCTTTATTAATTTTTGTTGTTGTTTAATTTGCAGCGAAAAGTTTGCTGGCAATTTTCATCTGTTCTATGACAACGTTTTTACTAGTGAGTTTTCACTTGCCACTTGTTTTTCCTGTTCCTTTTCTCGTTTTCATTTTTTAATTCTTGCAGTGTCTTCCTGTAGATGCTGCGCTGTTTGCTTTTTTATTTCTCATCTTTGGGCAAGGTAAGTTTTTCTTCAACCATCTATTTGCCAGAGGTTTGTGTGGGAGAAGAAGCGAGGACTACACCCAGTGCCGTGTGCAGTTGTAGGGCTGCTCATGTGCAGTCTGCTGATTCCTCTTTGTGCCTGCAAGTGTGGCTTGTCTGTGTGATTGTCTGTGTCTGATCTGCTGCTTCTGCTTCTTGGTTCCAAGCTTACCTGTGTCTCAAATGCCGCTGTCATGAGATCACAGGCCCCACTCCTGCTCATGCAGATAAGGGACATTGGTTGGTGGGCAGTGCGATCCCTTCTCACAGCTTCTTCCCAAACATCTGTGTGGTATTTCCTGCTCTGGGCAAACCTCTGACTCGTTTCTAGTTTGGGTTTCATCTCTCTTCTGTTTTCATTGGAAATGGAGTGTAGCTGGGCGCGGTGGCTCATGCCTGTAATCCCAGCACTTTCGGAGGACAAGGCGGGTGGATTGCTTGAGCCCAGGAGTTTGAGAGCAGTCTGGCCAACGTGGTGAAACCCCATCTCTACTAAAAACACAAAAATTAGCTGGGCGTGGTGGTGCAAGCCTGTAATCCCAGCACTTTGGGAGGTCGAGGCGGGTGGATCACGAGGTCAGGAGATTGAGACCATCCTGGCTGACACGGTGAAACCCCGTCTCTACTAAAAATACAAAAAATTAGCCAGGCGTAGTGGCAGGTGCCTGTAATCCCAGCTACTGAGGAGGCTGAGGCAGGAGAATCGCTTGAATCTGGGAGATGGAAGTTGCAGTGAGCCAAGATCGCGCCACTGTACTCCAGCCTGGCGACAGAGCGAGACTCTGCCTCAAAAAAAAAAAAAAAAGATGGCATTTGCATCCTGTTTCTCTTTCTCCTTGTTACTGTGGGATGATTTCTTTTCTTTTTTCTTTTTTTGGCTTTATTGGTATATAACTGGCATACAATAAACTGCGCCTATTGAATGTGTTATTAGTAAGTTCTGACATGTGTATACACCCATGCAACTGTCACAGCCATCAGCCACTAGACAACCTGTCACCCTCCACAGCTTCCTTGTGCTGGTTCTTACCTCCACTCCCATTTTCAGACAAACTCTGACCTGCTTTCCATCGCTAGAGTTTACATTTTCTAGAATTTTATGTAAATAGAATCCTACAGTATGTTTTTTTTTTTTAATGTGGTTTCTCTCACTTAGCATAATTTTTTTTTTCTTTTGAGAAAGAGTTTTGCTGTTGTTGCCTAGGCTAGAGTGCAATGGCGCGATCTTGGCTCACTGCAACTTCCGCCTCCTGGGTTTAAGCGATTCTCCTGCCTCAGCCTCCCGAGTAGCTGGGATTACAGGTGCCCGCTACCACGCCCGACTAATTTTATGTATTTTTAGTAGAGATGGGGTTTCACCATGTTGGCCAGGCTGGTCTCAAACCCCTGACCTCAGGTGATCCACCCGCCTTGGCCTCCCAAAGTGCTGGGATTACAGGCATGAGCCACCGCGCCTGGCCTAGCATAATTATTTTGAAGTCCCTCAGTTGTATATAACAGTGGTTCATTCCTTCTTATTGCTGTGTTGCATTTCATTGTATGGCTATGCCATATTTATTCATCCATTCACCTGGTGATGGACATTGGGGCTGTTTCCAGCTTTTGGCTATGATGAATCAAGTTGCTGCCAGTCTCCATGTAGTTTTTTTTTTTTTTTTTTTAAGACAGAGTCTTGCTCTGTCGCCCAGGCTGGAGTGCAGTGGTGCGATCTTGGCTCACTACAACTTCTGCCTCCTGGGTTCAAGTGATTCTCCTGCGTCAGCCTCCCAAGTAGCTGGGACTACAGGTGCCCACCACCATGCCCAGCTAATTTTTTTTGTATTTGTAGTAGAGATGGGGTTTCACTATGTTGGCCAGGCTGGTCTTGAACTCCTGACCTCGTAATCTGCTTGCCTCGGCCTCCAAAAGTGCTGGGATCACAGGTGTGAGCCACCACACCTGGCCACATTCCTGTTGAGGAGATGCATAGGAGCAGAATGACTGGGTCATATAGTAGGTTTCACTTTTTAAGAAGTGACCAAACTGCTCTTCAAAGTGACCATACCGCTTTACATGCCTCTGAGCACATGAGAGCAACACAAGAGTCCCAGTTGCTTCACACCCTTGCCAACACTTGGCATGGCCAATCTTTTACATTTTAGCCCTCTGAGTGGGTGTCTAGTGTATATCCTTGTGGTTTTCATGTACATTTCACCAATAACAAATGGCATGAGCCTTTTTAAATGTACTTATTTTTTATATGTACACCATCTTTGGTGAATTGTTCAAATCCTTTGCCCATTTAAAAATATCAAGTTGTATTATATATTAGGTTTAACAGCTCTTTATTCTAGTTACACGTCTTTTATTAGATATATGACTTATAAATATTTTTTCCAGTCTGTGCCCCTCTTTTTCATTTTATTCAGTGTCTTTTGAAAAGTAAAAGGCTTTTAATTTTGGTGAAGTCCAATTTACTGTTGCTTTTTTTTCTTCTATAGTTTATGTTTTCTGTGTACTATTTTTTTTTTTTTTAATTTTTTATTTTTTGAGACGGAGTCTCGCTCTATCACCCAGGCCAGAGTGCAGTGGTGTGATCTTGGCTCATTGTGGCTTTGGCCTCCCGGGCTCAAGCAGTTCTCCTGCCTCAGCCTCCCAAGTAGCTGGGATTACAGGCGCCCACAAACACGCGTGGTTAAGTTTTGCATTTTTAGTAGAGACGCGGTTTCACTATGTTGGCCAGGCTGGTCCCGAATTCTTTACCTCAGGTGATTCGCCTGCCTGGGCCTCCCAAAGTGCTGGGATTATAGGCAAGAGCCACCATGCCTGGCCCCTGTGTACTATTCTTAAGAAATCTTTCCCTGTGGTGAAAAGGGAACTCCTGGACATGGTTAGTGGGGGTGTCAATTGGTACAGCCATTATGGAAAGCAGTATGGAGGTTTCTAAATAAATAAAAAATAGAACTACCATATGACTGACCAAAGGAAATTATATCACCACCTTGTAAAGATAGCTGCACTCCTGTGTTAATTGCAACATTATTCACATTAGCCATGATATGGAAACAACCTAGGTATTGATGAATGAAGGGATCAAAGGGCTGGGTGCAGTGGCTCACGCCTGTAATCCCAGCACTTTGGGAGGCGGAAGTGGGTGAATCACTTGAGGTCAGGAGTTTGAGACCAGCCTAGCCAACATGGTGAAATCCTGTCTCTACTGAAAATACAAAAATTAGCTGGGTATGCTGGTACGCACCTGTGGTCCCAGCCACTTGGGAGGCTGAGGAAGGAGAATCACTTGAACCTAGGAGGCGGAGGTTGCAGTGAGCCAAGATCGTGCCACTGCACTCCAGCATGGGTGACAGAGTGAGGCCCTGTCTCCAAAAAAAGATCTTTTTCGACTCTACGATACAAAGATGTTTTCTTCTAGGTACTTCGTAGTTTTTACATTTAGGTCTATGCACCCTTGTTAGTTAATTTTTGTGTATAGTATGAAGTTGGAGATTGGGGTTTATTTTTCTGTTTTCTTTGAGCCGGTTTCTGGGAGGAGAGGGAGGACCCACCAGCTCCTCTGCTGTGTCAAGCTATTATACAAGGCCCCATGGGCTGAGGTTTCTATTTTTTTCTTTTCTAGGAAAAAAATAGGAAAAGCCATCAGCAATACCAAGGGAAACAGTAAGCTAAGATTGGCACAGTTCTCAGCAAGCCTCACAGCGATTCTCTGCTCCCTCCCTCACCCCTTGCCTACCTTTAATCCAAAAATGATTTTACTAGAATGTCCAACAAATAAGACAAGACCCAAAAGCACTGAGAACTTTTTCTTGCTGCCAAGTATAAGACACAGACTGGTATAGTGGCTTAAAAAAGCAAATTCCCAGGAAAATTTAGAGAGATGGAAAATAGGACAGTAGAATAGCAGGGACTGGGGAGGGGAGAAGGGAGAGGTGCTGTTGAACAGGTAGAGTTTCTGTTTGGGCTGATGGAAGAGTTCTGGAAAAGAAAGTGTCGATGATTGCACAACATCGTGAATATTCGTAATACCGTTGAATGGCACACTTAAAAATGGTTAAAACGGTACATTGGGTTAGCTATGTTTTACCACAATTAAAGAGTATTTTTAAAAAAGCATATTCCCTCTGGGGTTAGTTAGCTGTAGTCAACATCTAAGTTCCCCAGTGATTAACTGAAGTATGGACCATCAGCATAAATGTGAATTAAAATTAAATATTGCCAGGCAGGCTGGGCGCGGTGGCTCACGCCTGTAATCCCAGCACTTTGGGAGGCCTAGGCAGGCAGATCGCTTGAGGTCAGGAGTTCTAGACCAGCCTGGCCAACATAGCGAGGCCTCACCTCTACTAAAAAAAATACAAAAATTAGCTGGGTGTGGTGGCGCACACCTGTACTCCCAGCTACTTGGGAGGCTGAGGCAGGAGAATCGCTTGAACCTGGTGGGTGGTTGGGTGGGGGGTGGGCATGCAGAGTTTGCAGTAAGCCAAGATGACATCATTGCACTCCAACCTGGGTGACAGAGCGAGACTCCATCTCAAAAAAAAAAAAAAAAAAAAAATTACCAGGCAGTATAAGGTTGCTTGGTTAATATCCTAACAGTCACAAAGCAAGCAAGTGATCTTGAGGGGGAGAAAGGGAGGAGGTGGGAAGAAAGGAGGAGGACCAAGTTCCTCTGAGTGGCTAATAAATATTATTATTAGTATTATTATTTTTTTTTTTTGGGACAGAGTCTCGCTCTGTCGCCCAGGCTGGAGTGCAGTGGCGCTCCCCCGTTCAGTTCCCCTTCCCCAGCCTCTCCGAGAACTGGGATACAGGGCCGCCACCAGCCCGGCTAATTTTTTGTTTTTAATAGAGAGGGTTTCACCTTGGTCGACTCTGACCTCATGATCCGCCGCCTTGGCCTCCCAAAGCGGGATTATAAATGACCACCGGCCTGGCCTTAAAAAATTTTTTTTTAAGTTTCATTCCACAGATAATCTGATTCTTTTTTTTTTTTTTTTTTTTTTTTTTTTTTTTTTTGAGACTGATTTCATTCTTGTTGCCCAGGATAGGCTTACTGCAACCTCTGCCTCCCGGGTTCAAGTGATTCTCCTGCCTCAGCCTTCCCAAGTAGCTGGGATTACAGGCATGCGCCACCATGCCTGGCTAATTTTGTATTTTTAGTAGAGACGGGGTTTCTCCATGTTGGCCAGGCTGGTCTCGAACTCCCGACCTCAGGTGATCCGCCTGCCTCAGCCTCCCAAAGTGCTGGGATTACAGGCGTGAGTCCGGCCTGTAAGTTCATGATTCTTAAGCCTAACATAGTTAAATTGCTCTGTAAAAAAAACAATGGCTTTATATTCAAGGCCATGTTGCTTCCAACTGAATTGGCCACTCACACTGGGATACTGAGCAGCGAACAGGCCCACAAGGAAGACGTCACTCTTGGATCCTGTTTGAAACCAACAGCTACAGCAAAACACTAGTCTTGATTCAGGGCCTAATAGGGTTTCTTTGATTAGCAAGTTTACATTCATGGAGTCTTGTGAAAATGGTTAGATAAATTGCAGAGACATAAATAAGTGTATATCCGAGTATTATTGTTAATTTCCACCTGGCTACATGAGGCTCCCTCCTCTGGGTTTTCTCTCTGTGCCCTTTTGCTGTGGACAGAAGGTACCCTGCTCATTCATCCATCCAGCCAGGGAGCAGCCTGGAGGGAGGAGTGGAGGGGATGTGGGCCTGGAATTAGACCGAGCTGGGTGTGTCCCTAGCTCAGGCCGCACTGCCAGGCCCTGGTTTCATTACTATGAAATGAGGGGTGGGCTGGGTATCTGGCCTCCCACTCCCTATTATTGAGGGGTTCTGGGGCTCTCCTCCACCCTCTGCTTCCTTCCCCTCTTCTGTTCCAGTCCAGAATGCCTCCTTTCTGCCTAAACGCCTCTGATCTTCATTTGATCAGCAGCAGCTGCAGACCCATGAGCCACTGGGCCTGACCTGGGAGACACTGGCCCTCCACTTCCAGTGCTCTCCAGCTGGGATTTCCTCCAGAACAGTGGCAAAGAGTTCGCCCAGAGCTGCATCCCCTCACTGGGAAGTGACTCTGAGTCAGGGTTACCTGGCTCCACTGTGCCCCTAGCGAGGTGAAATTGTACCGTCAAATTCGCACAATGACATTGGTTCTCCGTTAAGGATAAGGAGGCTACTGCCCAAGGAGCTTGTGCACCGCAGGCAGAGCCACTCAGGTCATCTTCCAGAGCGGGATATCTGACTCCAGAGCCCTCCAGCCCACACTGCTCTCCTAAGGACTGGGTTTCTCTGGCCTGAGTCTGCCTGAGTCTACAGGAAGAGCCCTGCTGACACCCCAGTAAGCCCCTCTAGACCTTGGAGCTCTAACTGCTCTCAGAGCTCACTTTTCAGTTAGCCTGTAAGGCAGGGGTGTCCAGTCTTTTGGCTTCCCTTGGCCACATTGGAAGGAGAAGCATTGGCTTGTGCCACACATAAAATACACTAAAACTAATGACAGCTAATGAGCTAAAAACAATTAAAAATCACAAACTCATAATGTTTTAAGAAAGTTTATAAATTTGTGTTGGGCCATATTCAAAGCCGTTCTGGGCTACGGGTTGGACAAGCTTGCTATAATGGATCAGAGATATGTACAGTCTTAAAGAAGAAACAGCTGCCAGGCCTGTAAGACCTATCAGGGTACTCACTGAATGCTGTGAGCAGAGAAAGGGGCAGTCCTGGGCAGTGGGGTCCTCTGTGGGGGTCCAGCTGTGTCTCCAGTTGTCTGGGGAGCTGGGAACAGCACACCAGGGTCTTTGCCTCCTGGGAAAGTTCTCACAGAACAGAGGTGCGAAAGCTAGGTCGTGTTCATTATTCCTTCATTCCCTATTTATTGAGCTTTGACAACGTGAGGGACTGCTTGATTGATTGACTGCTTGGTTGGGACAGGGTCTCCGTCACCTAGGCTGGAATGCAGTGGTGCAACCTCAGCTCATTGTAACTTCCGCCTCCTGGACTCAAGCCATCCTCCTACCTCAGCCTCCTGAGTAGCTGGGATTACAGGCCCACGCCACCACACCTGGCTACTTTTTGTATTTTTTGGTAGAGACAGGGTTTCACTATGCTGCCAGGCTGGTCTTGAACAACCAAGCTCAAGTGATCCTTCTGCTTCCCCTTGGCCTCCCAAAGTGATGGGATTATAGGCTTCAGCCACAGTGCCCAGCCAGAGGAACGTTTCAGATGCTGGAATCAATGGTAACGTGTTGGAGGAAGGGAGTTTCTGAGCTCAGCCCATTTCTTATACTTGGATCTTCCCAAAGTTTCAGTGCCAGGGGCTTCAATGGAAGAGAAGTGAAAAGGGAATGGGCCATGTCCCTTGGCAGCAGGGACAAGGGATGTAGCCTGAGCTTTAGCAGCATGATGGGTCAGGATGGGCCACACCATTGCAGGGAGCGGAAGAAGAGACCCACGTGGGGGCTAGGTGACAGCACTGTGCCTGGCACCTTGGGACACCCAGGGGCTTTATGACTGCCCAGAAAGAGGCCTGGGGTGGCAGATGAAGGGAGGACTGCATCTCTGGGAGAAAGTAGTCCAGTGCTTGTCACAGCTCAGTTGCTCGTTATTAATGAAAAAAATGGCTCCTGGTTTATACATCAGCCATGTAAACTTGGCTAATGTGAGTCTTCCTTGCAAGCTACTATGTGTGCTGGTTCTGGCATGGCAGTGAGGTTTCTGAGTTGGGTCAGCTGAAAGGTAAATGCTACCTGGGAGGCCTCTTGGAGGACAGTCAGCTGGCTTCAGCCATCAGTAGCTCAGTAAGCAAAAGGTCATGTTCAGTTCAAGTGCAAAGATTGTGAAGCCCAGTGGTGAAAAGCCAGATGAATTCAAGTCACCTGAGCTTTTCTCCAGCCTTTGCAGCCTGGACCAGGGCTAGGGTCATGATGTGAGCCGGTGAGAGAGAAGAAAGAAGACCTATATTACATATCCAGGCTCTCTGCCCTATGTGCCAAAACCAAGTGCTGCTAGAGCTGGTCATTCCTTCATTCCAAACTGTGCCACTTTTCCACTGCTCTTTGAGGCCTATGCTATGTGCAGGATGTTGACCTGAGCTCTCTGTGGGGCGGGGAGGTGAGCTGACCCAGTTCTTGTCCTTGAGGCCCTCGGGGTCCAGAGGGGGCTGAAATGGGGCCAGAGAACCGAGCTGCCTGTGTGGGAGGGGGGTGAGTGTTGATCCTACCTGGCTCTTACCTGTCTGCACCTGCTGTCCTTGCTGTTTTGTCTGTTCTAGGGGGCGCCTGCTGCAGGGCCAGCCTATGGCGAGGCCAGCTGTCTGTCAGCAGTCAGGTCCATGAAGCAATCTGGCCAGTGGAAGGAAAAGGGTTTTGGGGTCAGACACAAAATTTCTCTACTCTCCCACTTCTGCGCTTTCCTTTTCTGGACAAGTTGCTGAACCTCTCTGAGCCTTAGTTTTCTCATCTGTAAAATGGGTTCTGAGAAACATATCTAGTAGAGCACCTGGTGCCTGACTGCTTAATTCAGGATAACTCCTCTCCCACAAAGGGCACCCCCTCCACCCCATCTGCTTTGCTTCCCTGATGGACAACCTGATTCAGAAACCTTTTTCTACCCATGGAAAAGGTCCAGGGTAGTGAGGTCTTGGAGGCTGAGTGAAGCCAGGGAGGTGAGTACTGGAACCTTCTGTTGTTTGCCTGATCCATAACCCAGGTCAGATTACCATGAATGCAACATTACATTACACAGTTCTGGGTTACATTGTTGCTGGAAGTTTTGAGAGAATGCACAAGGAGCTAAATCAAATTAAAACAAATTTGCAATCACCGAGTTAATGACTGTGACAATACAAATAATTCACAACCAAATTAATGTGATATCAAATCTCATCATTATACTAATAACCTTTGCACAGCAATACAAAAACAACTGTTTGGGGAGGAATGACTTGTTACATGACAGAACCGAGTTTTGGGAAGCTCTCAGGCTGGGCACAGTAGCTCACGCCTGTAATCCGAGCACTTTGGGAGGCCAAGGCAGGAGAATTGCTTGTATGCAGGAGTTCGAGACCCATCTGGGCAACATAATGAGACCTAGTCTCTACAAAAAAATTAAAAATTAGCCAGGCATGGTGACTCATGTCTGTAGTCCCAGCTACTGGGGAGGCTGAGATGGGAGGATCACTTGAGCTTGGGAGGTTGAAGCTAAAGTAGCCATGATTGTGTCATGACGCTCAGCTTGGGTGACAGAGTGAGACCTTGTCTCAAAAAAGAGGCCAGGCATGATGTCCCACACCTGTAATCCCTTTGGAAGGCCAAGTACTTTGGAATCTAAGCAGTTTGGAAGGCCAAGGTGGGAGGATCACTTGAGCCCAGGAGTTGAGACCAGCCTGGGTAACCTATTGAGACTCCATCTCCAAAAGAAAAAAAGTAAGTCTCAGGGCTGGGCATGGTGGCTCACACCTGTAATCCCAACAGTTTGGGGCAGATCACAAGGTCAGGAGTTCGAGACCAGCCTAGCTAACATGGTGAAACCCCATCTCTACTTAAAAAATACAAAAATTAGCCGGGTGTGGTGGTGTGCATCTGTAAACCCAGCTACTCGGGAGGCTGAGGTGGGAGAATTGCTTGAATCCAGGAGGCGGAGGTCTTGTTCTTCTTCCTTGTCTCCCTCCCCTCTGCAGCCGGCTACAGTCTGGCCCTTATCCATTCTTTGTCCCCAAAATGCTTTTATCAAGTAACTTTTGTGTTGCCAGACCCAAAAGTGGGTCCTCAGGGCCTCATCTTGCATGACTCTCAGCAGCACATGCTCCTGGAAACTTCCACTGGCCTCTGGGACCCACCCTTCCTTGGTTTCTGCCAGCATCACCAGCTCCCCTTCTTTGTTCCCTTTGCTGGGTCCTCTCCCCTCCCAACTTCCTGCACCCCAGAGCTCAGTACCCCCTTTTTTTTTTTGGAGATGGAATCTCGCTATGTCACTCAGGCTGGAGTGCAGTGGCATGATCTCGGCTCACTGCAACCTCTACCTCCTGGGTTCAAGCAATTCTACCTCAGCCTCCTGAGTAGCTGGGATCACAGGTGCATGCCACCACGCCTGGCAAATTTTTGTATTTTTATAGGGTAGTGACGGGGTTTCACCATGTTGGCCAGGCTGGTCTCAAACTCCTGACGTCTGGTGATCCTCCTGCCTTGGCCTCCCAAAGTACTGGAATTACAGGTGTGAGCCACCGTGCCTGGCTAATTTTTGTATTTTTTAGTAGAGATGGGGTTTCACCATGTTGGCCAGACTGGTCTTGAACTCCTGACCTCAGGTGATCTGCCTGCCTCTGCCTCCCAAAGTGCTGGGATTGCAGGAGTGAGCCACTGCACCTGGCCCTAATAGACGTTTTTTAAACTAAATTATTACACTACAGAAAAATGCACATATCATAAGAGCACAGCTCAATGCCTTTTCTCAAAGTGTATGTGCTTGTGAAGTCAGCCCCTAGATGGAGAAACAGAACATCATTAGCACCCAGGAAACCCCTCCCGGCTCCTCCCAGTCCTGACCACACTAAGGCGCCTCCATCTCCACTTCCATCCGCAGAGATGGCCGCTGCTCGGTCTGGTATTTTATGCAGACAGGATCAAGGATGGTACACATTTTGGTGCCCTTTTTTGGCTTGACTCAACATTATGTTTGTGAGACTCTGTTGCAAGTAGCTGTAATCTTACTTTTTTGTTGCTGTAGAGAGTATTCCATTGTTTGACTATACTACAGTTTGTTCATTCTACCCCGATTGGCATTTGTGCATTTCATTTTTAAAATTATGAATAATTCTATTAGAGGCAACTAATGGCTCAGTTTTGCTCCTTACTCTGCAAACCAACCCTGCCCATAGGAACTGAACTTGTGAAGGGGCAGGTGACGTATTTTAGTGAGAACCTTCCATGGCGTAACCTAGTAGAATGCCTAATGTTGGAACCTTGGGCATCACAGCTGGCCTATTTATTTTAAATAAATGAGTTCATGAATAAATGAAGGAATAAAGGAAGGAATGAGAGGAGGGGTAAGTGACTAAACGAATGCATTTCTGGGAAGAGCATTATTGGGTACTCACCTGTGTCAAACACCTCTGGTCATCTTCATAAATGCTGCCATATTTAATCCTTGCCACAACCCTTTGAGCTGGGATGGCTACCTTGATTTTTTGGATGAAAAAAATAACAAGGCTCAGAGAATCCAGGTCATTTAACTCTTCTGAGCTCTCCGTTTTCCCATGTACGAAATGGGTGTCCGTAGAGCTCAGCAGATTGTTGAGCGGATGAGGGGGTGATACACACAAAGCCGTCAGCAGTCCTGGCACAGGAAAGCGCTCACGAACTTCCTGCCCATCATTGTTCTGGTTTGTGCTCATGTAGCCTGTAAGTGGCTTGGCCAGGATTTGAACCTACAGCCTTCCATCATCCCCCTGCACAACTCCTGCCACCCCATGCTGCCTGCCTCTGGGAGATTAGGTGAGCAAAGCGGTCTTGGCCATGTCTTTCCAGCTAAGGCACTCAGTACAGAGGGTGAGGGGTCTCTGAGCCACCTCTGCTCCCTGCCCTAACTCCGGGCTGTGATGAAGCAGCTCTGTTGGATGCAGCAGCCCTGGCTCTGGCGCTCTTCCTCCCCTCACCTTCTTTACCCAGAGGATGAGGTTGGAATACAATTGCAGTGTCTGTGCTCACTAATTTCATTTTCTGTGTCTGGAGTAATAGGGGCCTTCAAACTCATTATGCTCATTTGAATTCCAATAATGAGCAGCCGAGCGTCAGACTAGCATGGGGGCTGGGGCCGTGCTCTGAGGAAGGCCTGGCTGCCCCAGCTGGGAAACGGCAGGGTGCTTCCGAGGAGTGGCCTTCTCTGCCGGGAGCTCGGGGTCAGTCAGCTGGTCAGCTATGACCAGGCAGAAGCTGACACTGACCTGACCCAACCTGGGCAGGCCTAGGAGAGCTCATCCCCAGACCTTCACCTTGGAGAACCAAGTAGTAGTGAGAACAGTGCCGCGGGGGCTGGTCCACATTATCGGTCCTTTGGACGTCTTCTTCCATAAGTGAGTCATTTATATCACACTCTTCTTGTCCAGAGGTGGAAGTCGGTTTCCAATGGGGACCAAATTGGCCCTAATTTTTATTCACCTCTGGTACTGAGAGGTGAGGTGGGGGTGGGTGACATTTTCAAAGGGGCTGTATCCCTAAATGAGATAAGACCACTCCCTCATGGGTGGAGACACCCTCAGCCCAAAGGCTGGAGTGGTTGAAGAGCTGTGAACAGTGGCCAGCAGGTGCCCCAGCTACCCAGACGATGAGCAAAGCCCCAGAGGGACTGGAGGAGGTGACGCCAGCATTTTCCCCTGACTGATTCTCGCCCTCAGCCTGGGAATGTCACGGAGTCTTCAGTTCTTCCAGAGCCCCGTCTTTTGGCTGCTGGCCTTTGCATAGTGTCCACTCCTGTGTCTAATTCTCAGGAGACTGAGGTCTGGCCTAGGCGGGTCTCTCCTCCAACTCAGTTCCATGCGCTGGATTTGACCCCTGGGCCCAGATCAGACACAGCGTCTTTCCACGAGTTCCTGAGCTCTGAGTGGTGTTTTTCAAACAGGATTTTAATAGTGCAGCAAGAAAAGAAAGGCTCCAGGATGACTTAGGTTTAGGCGTCACTGGGTTGAAATGGTTAAAGAGGCTTCCTTCCTGCAGGGCTGCTCAGAGCCTTTATTGGCCGCTGCGTTATGTGTTCACACACACAGAGATGGAGACTGGGGCTTTTCCCCAACACTCAGATCTTTGTTTCCTAGAAGCCTCTCCAGGGAGAAGAGCCCAGCGTTTCAGAAACACTGGCCCGAAGGATCCCTGGGAGCCTGCCCCCCAGTTTCTCTGTAGCCTCTCGGTTGTGCTTTCTGCTGGTGAGGGAGGTGGCTGGAGGTGGGAAGCGCCCAGGAGGCCCAGCTCTCCTTGAGGACACAGCTCTGCTCTTACCCTTTGTGCTTAGTGCATCCCCAGGGCCCTCCGGGGAAAGTCCAGCCCCCTCTCCCTGCCCCTCCAGGCCCTCTGTGATGAGTTTCTTCCTGCTCTTGTGTGATTTCCTGTGTGCTCCTACATCCCAGGCAAACCAGGGGGTTCCTGCTCTTATGGGCTGCCATCTTCTGCTCATGCCGGGCTCAGCCTAGATGCCCTTCCCCATGCCTTGCACATAGTTCGGGTTTCACCTGAGCTGCACCCCTCTCCAGGAAGCCTTCCTGATTGCCCTGTGTTAGCTTTTCATTTCACTGCTCCCCAGCATTTTGTACCAAATCCAAATGCCTTCTGAGCTGACAGCATCTCACTCCCTGATAAGATGTGGGCCCCTGGGGAGCAGTGCCAAAGTCTGGTTAATCCCAGGGTCCCCGATGCCTGCACGGAGTGGTGCTGAGTGGAGACTCCAGGAAACCCAAGAGCTTCACCTTGGGCTTGCCCATCGGGCCCTGCAGCTTTGAGCAAATTGACTGAAGGTGCCTACTGTGTGGAACCCAGCAAGGGAGCCGTGCAGGCTGGGGAGAGGAGGCTGGCATGGGCAGGGGCTCCTCCCTAGAGGCTGCTTGGATTTGAGGCGGTTCCCTCATGCCCAGCTCCTCTCCTTCCTTCCCATATTCACCATAGAGGTTTGGGTCCCCTCTCTCCTCTGCCTCTGCCCCAGGACCACCTGTGCAGACCACCCCCGCCTGCCAGACCAGTCTCAGGGCATCTGACGGCTTCCCTGCCTGCTCTGCCCACATCTCAGGCCAAATCCCTGGACGTCAGGACACTGCACCATGCAGCCCACTGTATTTTCAGTCTTTCCTGGAACCCTGCCCCTGCCAGGTGAGCTGGCTGCTCTCTTGGGAAGCCAGAACCCCCTGGCCACCTCTTTCTGCCCCGTCACCTGTGCCCCTGCAGTGCGCCCACCAGGCTTTCTGAAGTTGGCCTGGCCCTGAGACCCCCAGCCCTGCCTCTCCGTGGAATTGTTTCCTAGCTGGTCACTCTGTCCTTCCGAGCCTCCCTCTTTGGGGCTGCAGGAAGCATGATCTGGGCTACACAGCACCGAGCTCCACCCTGTCCCAGGCTGGTAGTTCCTTTTTTTTGTTTGTTTTTTGACACAGGGTCTCGCTCCGTAGCCTAGGCTGGAGTGTGCGTGATCTCAGTTCACTGCAACCTCCCAGACTCAAGCAATCCTCCCACCTCAGCCTCCCAAGTAGCTGGGACCACAGACATGCACCACCATGCCTGACTAAATGTTTATATTTTTGGTAGAGACAGGGTTTCCTCGCGTCGCCCAGGCTGGTCTTGAACTCCTGAGCTCAAGTGATCCACTTGCCTCGGCCTCTCAAAGTGCTGCAATTACAGGCATGAGCCACTGCACCTGGCCTGGTGGTTCTTTATGAGCACAGGTCCAAGACTTTGACTTCCTTATTGCAGGGCAGATATGGATGTGTATCATATCGCAGGGCAGATACGATATCGCAGGGCAGATATGTGTATGTCATGACCTCCACCACCCGCGTGCACGAGGGGCACAGCCTCCTGCAGGTGTGTCATGTGGCAACCTGGACCAGGAATCTCCCCAGGCCAGTGAGGGGCCAGCCTCATCTCCATTCTACAGATGAGAAAAATACATACACTATTTAAAAACACTTCTATCCAACACAGCCACACACACACACTCATATGCACGCTCACACACGCTCACTCATGCACTCACACATGCACACACACATTCACGTGCACGCTTTAGTTCGAGGGAAATGAACTCACAGGACTCTAATTTGCTGATGCCATGGGAAGAACAACGGGCATTCCTGTCATGTTTTTCATGGGAAGCTGATTCAGAGAGGCTAAGTGGCATCCCTAATATGACACAGCTAAGAGGCAAGGCTGAGGTTTGCACTTCCACTTCTCTGGCTTGGAAGCCCAATGAGGTGCTCAAATTAAAATTAGAAACCTTTTCCTGTTGTCCAGGCAGAAAACCAGGAGAGGGGAGAGGACAGCCACTAGGGCGAGGACCGAGCGCGGCCACTGGGCAGCCGGGGAACCGAAGCTCGCGCCTGGCTGCAGACTTCCCTCTTCAGGCCCTTCCGGCACCATCTGCTCCAGAACCCACAGCTCCCACCTGCCGCTGCAGGTGATATTAGTCATAAGCGCCGGCCCAGGAATCAGAGACGGGGATGAGTCTCAGCTCTGCCATTTCTTGGCTGTGTGACATCTGGGCCTTGATTTCTCCACATGGAGATAGAGAACCCCTTCCTTCTCTGTCCCCAGAAAAAGTGCTGGCCACACTCTCCTTGGCCTGTCACCAGCGATGCACCCACTGTTTAGTGGGAAACTATCTTCTTTCATGAGGTCAAAGCCCTTGCTTTTTTCTGGGCAGGATGACTGTGCACCGTGAGTTAGCCTTAGAGTCAGGGCCAGGAAGACATCAGCCCCCAACGCCCCCCCACCGCCCCCCACCCCCCTGCCGAGGCCTGGGGAGTCACAGCTCTTCCTGATCTTGCTGTGTGGCCTTGGGCAGGGCGTTTGCCCTCTCTGGGCCTCAGGCACTCCATCTTGACAATAAGGCCATTGCACTTGCTGTTCAGATTGGTCCACATGTGCCAGCCATCCACGACAGGGATTCTTTAGGTAGAGACAAATGGCCTGCAGGGGCAGGGGGCCCCCGGGGCATGGTCATCCACCGCAGGTCCCAGGAGGAGCCCCAGCCTGGCTGGCTGCTTCCAAGAATAGAGTAGACAGGGTCTGCGCGGGGCCGCCAGCGGGCCACTCCTGCACGCAGGGCCCCGGGTCCTGAGCTCATCAGCGAAGCAGGTAGTTATGTGTGTGTTTTGTTCCTGCACAAAGGCGCTCTCAGAGAACTTCCAAGAGGCTCTGCTTCCTTGCTGATTTGATTTTTTCAGAACTGGAGTGTGAAAGTCAAGCTGAACCTGCCTAATTGTGCCTGCGAAGGCTATTCAGAGAGACTGCTCTTGGAAAGAAATCAGGATAATTAGCTCTTGGCTGCAGGGAGAGGGGGAGCCAGCGCTTGATGGTGAATGTCAGCCTGTTCCTGGGAGAACCAAAGGGCAGAGCTGGGCAGAGTGGGGAAAAGTGGGGGGGCATCTGCAGCTGTCTCTGGAGGCTGGGGCCAAGCCTACCACCTGCACGGGGCACCAAGCTCCACGCATGGGTGTGGGGCAGCCAGGCTGGGAGCAGAGGCCAGGTCCGACAGCAAGCTCAGGGCCACTCCCCTCAGTCCGGTAAGGGTTGGTTGTGTGACCTTGGGCAAGTCACATAGCCCTCTCAGCCTCAGTTTCCCCGGGTCTGCAAAATGAATGCGTGCAGAATGAGCAGATGGAGCCCACTTATCCCGGGCAGCGGCGGGTGGGAACTGTGGGGTCCACAGCAGATGGTGCCGGAAGGGCCTGAAGAGGGAAGTCTGCAGCCAGGCGCAAGCCTCGGTTCCCCGGCTGCCCAGTGGCCACGCTCTGTCCCCGCCCTAGTGGCTGTCCTCTCCCCTCTCCTGGTTTTCTGCCTGGACAACAGGAAAAGGTTTCTAATTTTAATTTGAGCACCTCATTGGGCTTCCAAGTCAGAGAAGTGGAAGTGCAAACCTCAGCCTTGCCTCTTAGCTGTGTGACATTAGGGATGCCCCTTAGCCTCTCTAAATCAGCTTCCCATGAAAAACATGACAGGAATGCCCGTTGTTCTTCCCATGGCATCAGGAAATTAGAGTCCTGCGAGTTCATTTCCCTCGAACTAAAGCGTGCATGTGGATGTGCATGTGTGTGAATGTGTGTGTGCATGAGTGAACGTGTGTGTGAGTGTGCATATGAGTGTGTGTGTGTGGCTATGTTGCACAGAAGTGTTTCTAAATAATGTATGTATTTTTCAACCTTTTTTGAATGGAGCCCAGGGTGTATTTCCCAAATTCTTTTTATGTTATTTTAAAGAGAGGCAGCAGAGTGTAATGACAGAGAACCAGCTATGGAGCTGGCCTGAGTCGGCCTCTGGGCTCCACCTCACCAGCTGTGTGTGAAACCACTTTGTTCCTGTTTTCTTATTTGTAAGTAGAGATCATATCATCTGTCCACATCTCTGCCTAGGTGTGTGGAGAGCTTAATACACTCGGAAGCCTCAGTGCAAGGACTGGCATTAAGTGCTCAATACATTTTATCATCGTTATTTTTGACGCTGAGGGTCACTGTAACAGCTACATGAACCAGCCAGTGGAGTGGGATGAATCCATTCAGGAGCACACAGGGCTCGGGTTCACTCAGTGCTCACGGGCAAGATGAGCAGGCTGGTATCTGTTTGGATTGGTCTCTGCTTGAACCCTGTTAGTTGTTAAACAGTTTGAATGCCATCCCAGGGTAGAAGAGACAGAAATTTAAGGGCTACTTACAGATGCAGGGACTAGGGGAGAGACGTGGGTGTGGCCAGAGAATCCAGCCCTGGGGACCACCCAGTTCTTATCTGGGTGGCCAGGGCCCTGCAGGAGGTGCCCCCATCACTTACAAGCCAGGGCCCCCACTGCCCCTCCCTGGTCCTGCAGTCCATCTGGGATGTGAGGCTACTCAACCAGGCTCAGTTTTTGCAGCCAGGCACACGGGGGAAGGCTGCCACTGGCTGCCATCACCGACTGTGAGGGGTTCCTCATTCTCAGCTGGCTTTACCCTTTGCTGCTCCTTGAATAAAGTGTTTTGAATTCTGCCACACAGAGGGGACCCCGCTTTACCCTTTTGGTTTCCTTTTGCCCGACACAGCTCACTACAGCCTCAACCTCTTGGGCTCAAGCCATCCTTCCACCTTAGCCCCCTGAGTAGCTGGGACCACAGGTGCACATCACCACACCTAGCTGCTTTTTTATATTTTGTAGAGACGGGGTTTTACCATATTTCCCAGGCTGTTCTCAAACTCCTGAGCTCAAGCAATCTGGCTGCCTCGACCTCCCAAAGTGTTGGGATTCCAGGCATGAGCCACTGTGCCCAGCTTCTTTTGGTTATCTTCATCGGAACAATTGCAGGGCCTTTGAGAGATCCCATCAAGCACATTTCCCTTTGGGCACCTACACTGAATCCCCTGGGATGAAATTTCGGCCAGGAGAGGGACTGAAGTAGAGTCACATGCGGGGACCTCCCAATTAGTGGGCTCCGTAGCTGACGGTCCCAGGACAGGGGCCCTGTGTGGGAAGACGGGCAGACCTAAGCGAAGTCAACAGGGGTGAGGACACAGCGCAGGGGCCACATTTAACCGGCTGGGGACCAGCTGTTTCTAAGGCTCCCGCCGCTCATGTGGAAAAAAGGGAGATAAATATTGTAAAGCTTATGGGAAATAACGGTTTTAAACAAGCTCTGGATAACGTGCCCACAGGCGTTCATCATCATCACCGCTCTCATCCTCTCCTGGGTGACCAGGGTGATGAATGACCCAAAACACCACATGTGAGGAAAAGCAAAGAGATCAGGGACTGGTTCACCCAGAGAGACCGGGATGCTGCCTTCCAAAATGGAAGAGCTGTGCTGGAAAAGCTGCATTTGATTCACTGGAATAAGTGCGGAGGGTCCAGGGCCTGCTGATTGCTTCCTGGTCCCTGTGCACACGCCCTGTGGTGACTCCGTACAGTGCTTCACAGCCCTTTTGCTGAGGAGCTGGTGATGGGCAGGGAAGGAGGCTTGAACTGGGTGCCTAGAAGCTCTGGGCAGCAGCCGCATCAGAGGTGTTTGAAGGCAGGAAGGGCAGCCAGCGGCCCCGGGGGAGCATAGCAGCTGCTGGTGACAGCTTGCTGGGTCGCCACAGGGGCTCTGGAAGGTCCTTCTGCCCTGAGGTTTGGCTCAGCTCGGCGAGGGCAGCGTGGAGGACACCATTCCATCTTAATGCCTTTCCAATAAAGCCTTAAAGATGACAGGCCCCATTTCCTGAGCAGAGCTGAACAGTTGCTTTACACTTCATCTAATTGATTAAAATGACTCCTCTAAATTAACCAGGCCTTCCAGAGCTGAGTGCGGGAGAGTGAAGTCCAGAGACCAGAGCCGGCTGCACGGGCAGGCCGGGGGCCCACAGCCCTTCTCCCAGGCCCTGCTGTCCACCAGCCCCGCTTGCACCCCAGGTTCCTGGTGGCCGGCACACTTAGGTCAGCCGACTGGCTTCTGTGCCCTGCCTCTGAACACCAAGCTGCCCTGAACAGAGCCTGGTCTCTCAGGGTGAGGGTGGGTCAGGGACACCACGTGTGCTCCCTGCTCTCTGCGTCTGTGTCTGGCAAATGGGTGAGGTGTCAGGCATCCCGGGTCTCCTTTTATCTTCCACACTGCCCCTGGGGGTAGAGAATTATGGTCCCATTTGACAGCTGAAGAAACTGAGGCCCGTCTGCGATGCGTAGCTAGGAGGTGCAGAGGCAGGGACCCAGGCTCAGCCTGTTGCCTGCAAAGCCCTCGCCCTGTTCCCTATGGTGCGCCAGCTGCTTGGATGCTCCCATGGAGCAGTGCCTTGTCATCACATTCTATTTGCTGAGCGGCGATGGAACAGGCCCTACGTCCCTGCCCGTGTCCTAAGCACTCCACAAGCATGAGCGTGTCTAGATGGTGACGGTTTGCTCATGGTCTCTCTCTCAGAGCTTTTACCCCGGCGGGGTTGGGAGCGTGGCAATGGGTCACCACTGACCCTGTTAGGAAACAAGTGTGTCTGTACATGCCACTTATGATGGGGACAGGCCATGGTCACTTTGCTGGGGCCAGTGTCAGCAGGATGGCAGATGCCTTGAGAACACGGCTAAGAACTCTGCCTTCTGGAGCAGGATGTCAAATGCTGTTTGATTCATGCATGTGACACCTGTCAAGAGCCCTGGCACAGCTGCTCTTGAGACACGCCTCGACTGCCACTCTCCCACCCCTGCGTGGCACCCTCCCGACGGTTTTATCTGCCTTGGTTTTTCTGGGCCTGGTGTAGCACCTGCCCCGTAAGAAGCGCTCAGTAAATGATTGTTGATAAAAGATTGAACCAATCAAGGAACGATGAGCCAGTGAAGGGCAAATGATTGGAAGCAAAAGGCCCTCTTGATGGAACTGGGAAGAAGCTGATCCGAGGGCCCAGGATAGCCTTCTCTCGAATGCCCTGCTGCTGAGATCTCACTGCTCGGCTTGGACTCGCCTCTCGCCCTGCCTGGCTGCAGAGGACAAATAGTGGGGTAGTGGGTGTGTGTCCATGCCTGTGTATAGGATGTGGTAGCTGGTGAGTGTCAGGGCTCTGAACGCTGTGCCCTGCCTTGCTTCTTTCTCTCCTCTCAGGCTGTGTGTGGTCCTGGGCCAGGTGTTTGCAGTGGGCGCGGCAGTGGGAAGGTCCTCTGTCCCTTGCTCATCCTGTGTCCTGGCTCTTCCTCGTGTCTTCTCTCTGGGCCAGGAGGAAGTGGAGAGGTGGGATCAGGGCCGATGTCCCCAGCCTGGGTGGCAGTGTACTGGACCATGGGTTCCCACCCAGAACTCTTCATGGCAGAGACTTATGGCCTGCCTGTCCTCATTTGAAGATAACTTGACTATTCTCTTCCCACACAAGACCATGGTGGCTGCCTCTGAGATTTAATAAGCCCTTAGGTCAAATGTCTGCTTGGCCAGAGGAATCGTCTCCCGGGCTTTCTTGGAGACAGCTCGAAAGCATGCAAACTACAGCGTTAGGAGGAAAAGCTCTTCCTCTGCCTACTTAGGTTCTGTGTTTGGGAGTCTGAGAAATTTAACAGTCAACAGATAAACAGTAAAGACAAATAGAGATGGGGTCTCACATGAGTCTCTCACCTCTCCCTCCCAAAGTGCTGGGACTACGGGCCTGAGCCACTGTACCCAGCCTGCCTGAAGAGACAGAGTTTATTCATATGCACATGGATTGTGTCTTGGGAAAAACCCTCTCAAACTGTGTTTTTTTCTCTGCTCTCACACGACAGCCATCATCAACACAGAAGACTTCAGTGACTGAATGTGTGGGGGTTCCTCCGGAAGGAAGCCTGGGAGACGATTCTTCTGGCCAAGCAGGCACCAGGTATCGGCACCAAATGGGTGTCCTCCAATTCAGTGCCAACACTGTCTACCTGAAGATAGTGTCAGATCCCACAGGCTGGGGGCTCAGTCCCTAAGACTGCCCTCCCCCCACCAAATACTAGTCGCAAGTCAACCTCCAGAACTTCTGACCAACCGGCTTCAAGTTGGGGTTCCCACAGCCCCCTCTTTGGGTTTGAATAATTTGCTGGAGTGGCTCCTAGAACTCAGGGAGACACTTGTGTTTACTGGTTTATTATAAAGGATATTGCAAAGCATGCAGAGAGAGAGGTGCGTAGGGCAAGGTGTGGGGGAAGGGACGCGGAGGTTCCATGCCCTCCCTGGGCGGCACCCTCCAGGACCCTTTGTGTGGTTCACCATCTTAAAGCTGGAGAACCAGTCCTCTTGGATTTTTATGGAAGCTTCAAGGTGTCAGCATCCCTTCCCCCAGGGTATAGGATGAGACCCTCTCTGGGGAGGGTCTTAAGACCCACAGTCAGGCCGGGCACGGTGGCTCACGCTTGTAATCCCAGCACTTTGGGAGGCCGAGGCGGGCGGATCACGAGGTCAGGAGATTGAGACCACGGTGAAACCCCGTCTCTACTAAAAAAATACAAAAAAATTAGCCGGGCGTGGTGGCGGGCGCCTGTAGTCCCAGCTACTCGGAGAGGCTGAGGCAGGAGAATGGCGTGAACCCGGGACGCGGAGCTTGCAGTGAGCCGAGATTGCGCCACTGCACTCCAGCCTGGGCGACAGAGCGAGACTCCGTCTCAAAAAAAAAAAAGAAAAAAAAAAAAAAGACCCACAGTCAGAAAAGTAGGTGAAGATTAGAGTCCTGCCTTGGGGCAGGAGAAGTTCAGAGAGATTCTGTCTCCTGAGGCCTTAACACCCCATGTTATAACCGAAGACTGTAACAAGGGCTATGAGAGTTATGAGCTGGGAACTGTGGATGAAAACTATATGTATTTATATATATACATATATATATATATATAACACATATGTGTATAGTAACACTGGAGAAGTGGAGGGGGTCTTATCTATAGCAGGGGTCCAGGCTGCAGACTGGTACCTGTCCATGGCCTGTTATTACCCAGTCCACACAGCAGGAGGAGAGTGGCGAGTGAGCACGGCTGCCTGAGCTCCACCTCCCATCGGAGCAGTGGCATTAGATTCTCAGAGGAGTGTGAGCCTTATTTTGAACTGCACATGTGAGGGATCTAGGCTGCGCTCTCCTTATGAGACTGTAATGCCTGATGATCTGAGGTGGAACAGTTTCATCCCGAAACCATCCCCCGCACTGTCTGTGGAAAAATTGTCTTCCACGAAACTGGTCCCTGGTGCCAAAAAGGTGGACGACTGCTGCTCGCCAGCACCTAACTGAACAGGGGAAAGAGAGGGAGAGGAAAGGCATTTATTGAAGAACAAATGGAAAGACAAATGGGCTTTCAGGGGACCAACGTGAGATCAGACAGTCTGTGACAAAGTTTGCTTATGCAATGAGAAAGACTGTCCCCTGGACCAAACTCCACTCAGTCTCCTGGACTCTTTTCCATCCAGGCCTCACTTTTGCACTTCTGTGTTCATCTTTGCATTGTTCAATTTTAGCAAGAATCTAAGGAAGTTGAGCAAGAAATTCCCCACCTCTTCTCTGATCACCCTCAATATCTGATTGCATCCCCACCCAATCCTCTCTCATTCCCAAGGTGATGTCTGATTGCCCTGGCTGCCTTAAGCAAGAATCCTGCTAGGTTGGTTTAGCCAGAGCCCCTTCATTCCTGGTGTTTCCCTTAGTAGTTTTCCCCCGACTAACCCCCACCCTGCTCCTTGGCTATAAATTCCTACTTTTCCTTGCTGTATATGTGGCTGAGCCCAATCTCTCTCCCCAACTGCAGAATTGCATCACAGTTATTCCTATACCTAAGGCTATAGTTCCTTCCCCCCACCCCTGACACCCCCAATAAAATGTGCCTTCTTACCATCATTAACAAGCATCATTGAATAATTTTGATTTAACAGTAGGTTCGAGAGATCTCCTCCACCTTCGTCCTGGCAGGGCTTCCCCTCCACCCCAGAAAGGAATTTATGGCAGTTTCACTCTGGGCCTCCTTACTGGGAGTGAAGCTGCCCCTTCTTGAAGAGGGAGTTTATGGCAGCCTCACTCCCAGAAGTTTCTGCTTTTAGTCAGATAAGGGAAACTCCAAAAATGCTTCTTTCTGGATCTGTTGAATCTCAAATGTCTTCAGTTTAAAATAATCTTGATACCAACTCTGGGGATTGGGGTGGGTCCCACACCACTCTCCTATACATCCCTACCTGCTAAAAAGATGTGCCGGCTCTGGCCTGGCTGGCTGCTCCACCTTCCAGCCCCCTGTCCTGTTTATTAATTTCTTCCCTCTCTTTTCTCTTTTTCTTTTCCCATTTATCCAGTCATTCCTTCCTTCTACCCACCCACCAACCTGATCACCCACTCATTCTTCTATCCTTCAATCCAACCTTTCCTCAGTACCCAACCTGTGCAACTGTACCATGGACTCCTTCAGGCAGTGGCTCCCAACTCCCATCACAGAGCAAATGCTCAACACACACTCCTGTTTCATCTTTATTCAACAAACACTGGTCACTTGCTTCTCTTAGTTATTATTATAATATTTATTTATTTATTTAGAGATAGGGTCTTGCTCTGTCACCCAGGCTGGAGTGCAGTGGTACAATCACAGCTCACTGTAGCCTCCACTTCCCAGGCTCAAGCCATCCTTCCACCTCAGCCTTCCAAGTAGCTGGGACTACAGGCACATGCCACCATTCCCAGCTACTTTTTGTATTTTTTTTTTTTTTGAGACAGAGTCTCGCTGTCGCCCAGGCTGGAGTGCAATGGCGCGATCTCGGCTCACTGCCGGCTCCGCCCCCTGGGGTTCACGCCATTCTCCTGCCTCAGCCTCCCGAGTAGATGGGGCTACAGGCGCCCGCCACCTCGCCTGGCTACTTTTTTGTATTTTTAGTAGAGACGGGGTTTCACCGTGTTAGCCAGGATGGTCTCGATCTCCTGACCTTGTGATCCACCTGCCTCGGCCTCCCAAAGTGCTGGGATTACAGGCGTGAGCCACCGCGCCCAGCTTATATTTTTTTTTGTAGAGATGGGGTCTCACTGTGTTGCCCAGGCTAGTTTTGAACTCCTAGGCTCAATCCTCCTGCCTCAGCCTCCCACAGTGCTGGGATTACAGGAGTGCGCCACTGTGCCTAGCTGCTTCTCTTTGTAAGTTCCAAGTTGAAGCACCCCCTTCAGGTGTAGTTTTAGACGTGCAACATGAGGGGAAATCTTAGATTAATTGCTGGGTCCAGAATTGCTCTGAAAGACAAAGACTGTCTTTGTTCTAGAAAAGTGCTCATAGGCGCTGTGAAGGCCTCGATGTCCCCTGGTGCCAACGCAACAGAGAAGCCAGCAAAATGCTCTGCATGGTACAAGTTCTGGTTTTTGCTACAGAGACTGTAAGAGATGCAAAGCCAAGACGGTGAGGGTGAGCTGGGGTGGGGGAGGCGCAGGGGGATCCCCAGCAGGGGGAGGGCATTTGAAGATGGGGGCGGCTGCTCCTTGGAAGCTGGCAGGCATGGCCACAGAATACGTGCCCCTTTCCTGGTCCCCTCGAGGTCTGCACAGCCCTGAGTGCTCATGCCATGAAAATGAGTGTCTCTGAGTTTGGAGAGCTGGCCTCCACACCCGGCTTCCTGAGGACAGGAGCAGGAGCAGGAGGCTGAGGCCAGGGGGATGGCAGCCCCCAGGGATCTGAGGAAGCCTGGGAGCTGGCTTTGAACTTCTGCCCACGCTGGAACTTGGGGAGAAGAGGGAGATGTGAGTCAGGTTTTCCTAGTTCCTGAGGGCCTGGGAGGCCTTGGCTGGCATCCAGTTTACATAGAGAGTGTCCCCACCTGACGGTTCTGATCCAGATTCTGGTACCCGAGTGAGCTAGACCATGGGAGCAGCTGGTGCCCTTGCTGTCCCTGAAGGCAGCATGGGAGGCCCCCAGGACTGGGGCTAAGGCTTTCCAGAGAGAAGGAGGTGCCTTTCTCTGCCAACTTCCTAGCTTTAAGGCACGCTCCAGACATCCAGAGTGAGCTCCTGCACCTGCCGGAACCCCTTGAGCCGCCTCTACCTTCCAGGATGACCCATTCCCAGTTTTCCCAATTACCTTTCACATTTCCTCTTTGGAAATGGAATTTGGTTTTGAGGTTGAGCAGGTGGCTAGAGACATAGAACATAAATATATCATGACTTGGGAGTTGACTTGCTTATCATGGAAATAAATGTCCTCCCTCCTCAAGAAGGAGTCGCTTGGCCAGGTCACTTCGATCTTGCCCTGTGGTGAAATCAGACGGCCCCTGGCTCGTGGGCGCTGGAACCAGGGGGCAGTTTCAGGGTGAGTCATGAATGCTGGGGGGGCAGGGGTGAATGGGCTGTACTGTCAGCTTTGTTTTCCTGTCGGGCAAGAGAGAGAGAAAGGAGGGGGACAAGAGAGAATGATGCCAAGGAGGCGCCTGGGCAGCTGATGAGCTCAGCCCCAGGGTGACTGCGGTCATTTGGGTCAGCAGTGGGGACAGATACCAGCCCCAGCTGGGTCATGGGTCATTTATGGCCTGGGTCTCCCCCTCTCCTCCCTCCTCCTTCTCTCCAACCTGCTTTCTTGCTGCTGGAAGCGGGTGTGCAGGCTCCCGTGTGCCTGGCACAGCAAAGGCAGCACAGGAGACTCCATGGGGCCTGTGTCCCGCACCCCCACGCCCCTACCCCCAGCCACAGCCCTTTGAGAGCACAGCAGAATGAACTCCTGATTAGGAATCAGATGCCAGAAAGAAGCCGTGTCTGTTCCAAAATCAAGAGACCAGGAGAGGTGGCGTCCTTTAAAAGGAGAGAGCTAAGTGACAGAGAGAGGGCTTGTCCCCAGCCCAGGCACCTCAGGGCTGCAAGCCCCTTTGAGATGCGGGGCTCAGGCCTCACCAGGGGAAATGTGGGCATCTAGGTGACCCTCCACACTGAGCAGACCCAGCACAGGCTGTGCCACTCGTTATAGGCTGCGGGGCCTGCACAGACCCCAGGCAGCGAGCCTGCGATGGGGCAGGGTGTGGTGTGGAGGCCAAGCCCCTCCTCTGCTGGTTGGCAGCTTGGCCCAGCCTCCTCACTGGTGAACAGTCAGCTCTGCCCCTGGGCTGTCACGAGGATTAAATGAGATAAGACATAAACACAGAGCAACTCCTTGCTAAGAGCCATGCTGTACCAAGCAAGGCACAGCAAAGGGAAAGAGAAATCCAGCGGCACCAGTGGGCTGAGAAGCCGTCAGGTTTGGCTGCTGCTGTTGTCTGTGTCTCCTGCCTTCCTCCTGAGCCGTGCTTCCAGGGAAGCCCTGGCCCTTCGTGCCAGCCGGTGACATTTCTGCAATTGTTCCTAAAGAGGGGCCTGTGGGTCGAGTGAGCTAAGCAGGGCTGGGCAAGGTGGTGTCCACCGGTCAGTGCCAGAGTCTCCCTAATGTGGCCTGTAAGACGGAGCTGGTGTTGAACAAAGGAACAGGGTGATCTGGGAGCAGCAGCAGCCGCTGTCCTGAGCATCTGGGTCAGGACGACACGGATGCCACCCCAGGACCCCTGGCATAGGGAGCCGAGCAGGGCAGCCGGGCAGAGGCAGGAACGAATTCTGCTCGGCTGCAGAATAGTCACAGACACCTCCCCACCAGCAATGTCCCTGGAGCAGTCTTTCTTATTAAAAAATATTGAGTGTCAGTTATGTGTCAGGCACTGTTCTGGACACGAGGTCTTAGGAACAAACAAAATATACAGAAACTTGGCCCTTGTGTTGCTCAGGATGAAGAGGAGAAGACAGGAGCTGTGAGGTGTCCCCACCTGTCCAGAGGCTGGGAAAAGATGGTGCTGCTTGTTTAGAAAACCAGGCAGAGGAGCCCTGCTAGTCCAGGCCGGGCCAACGCCCGAGGATGAGGGGAAGCACAGCTCCTTTGGGGTCTGCGTGCATTTGAGCATGAGTGCGTTAACAGGGAATGTGTGTGTTAACAGGGCATGCGTTTGGGAGCCAGACAGACCTGGGCTGAGTCCTGCCCTATCTGCTAACTAGCCTGCTGTGTCGCCTTGCATGGATGAAATTTCTCTGCTCTAAGTCATGGGTGCTGAGGCCTGCCTGTCTGGCAAGGGTCTGGGGGAGGTCGGACGAGATGAAGGAGGCCGGGGCTAGCACCGTGGTGGTCCCTGGGCTGTGCCTGTTTCCCTCCCACTTCCGCTGCCTCCATCTGACCCTGCTCCGGAGGGACCGGGGGAGGGGCGGACGGAGGACACTGCTTCTGCAGCGCTCCTTGTCTCCATCAGTGATTTATAGGAAGCCCGCTCAACCGAGAGCTGAGGGAAGATGGTGAAGGCCCTTTTGTTTTTAGTTCAATTTTGTGAGCAGAATGCTCCTGGGGCCAATAGATTTTTCCAGTAATGAAATTGTAAAAATAATTGAATTATGCCTTTCCAGCTTCAAAGACAACCTGTGCCCTTTCCCCAGCCCTCCGCGTGGCATTAGAGAACATTCGCCTCCTGCTGGGTCGGCCCCTTCCCCTCTTCCTTCTGTCTGTCGGTGCAGCCTCTGAATAGACTCCTGGCGAAGGGAGGGGCTGAGTGTGCTGTTGCTGCACCCAGGACTGCCCGCATCAGTTGCAAAATGCGATGTGGGGCCCTTTGTTGAAAAACAATGAAGCATTTCAAGATGGTGGCAGCAGAGCTTGAAACCGAGCTCAGGGCCCACCTGAGCAGGGCCCCAGTGTGGCCACACAGATCCCACACCCGTGATGCCAGTCCCCTGAGTCCCGGGGAACAGTGGCAAATCAGCACTCAGGAAATATCTGTTGAATGGAAAATCCGGTTTCCTTCGCCTTCTTCCTTGTCTGTCCTCTCCTGCCGCCTCCATTCAACTTTCTTCCTTCTTCTCACGGCACTCGACAGTGTGGACTCTGGCTGCCTGGGTTCAAATGAGCTCACCATTTCCTAGTTGTAAGCCCTTCGGCAAGTGACTTAAACGCTCTGTGCTAAGATTTCCGCATCTGCAAAATGGGGAGATAAAGAGTTCCTACCTCCTAGGATCGTCATGAGAATGAGGTGTGCGAAGCTTGGCTGGCTTGGGTTCCATAGCAGGCACTCAGGGGTGTTGGCCATGAAGATTATTCTTTCTCTTCTCTCTTTTCCATCTTATTTCATCTCTCTCTGTTATTTGGTTCCCCTGTCCTTAGTCCCCTTTCTCCCCCAGTGGCATCCCAAGATGCACAATAGTGGCAAGTGCCCAGCCTGTTTCCGCAGCCTGATCCCCACCACTGGGTTGGCCAGTCGCCCAAGGAGCAGCTGGGTCCGTCATCTGGCTCTAGGGATGACCCAATTCCAGCATCCCCGCAAACCCCCGTCTATCCCCCTACCTCCCTCAGCAGAGGCCCAGCCCAATGCAGGCCCGTGGCTGGATGGGAGTAGCTCTTCCCACCGCCCCTGGGAAGGGCTCTGCGGGGCTTGGGAGCCTCACCTGGAATCGGCCCTCAAGCCTCAGTAGAGAAGGAGAGCGAGTAGAGAGGTGATGGGGCTCCCTGGGCACCCCCAATGCACAGTCTCCTTCTGGGCTTCTGATGGCCACACGGCCGGAAGACCTGCCCCGAAGAATTCAGTATAACCCAGTTCAGTGAACTTGGAGAGAACAAGGGCCTGTGCCGGCTGGGCAGAAGGCAGGGTTCCTGCCCTCTGGAGTCCTTGGCCTGGCGCGGGCTGATTAGGACCTAGATCTGCCTGGGTGGGTGGGTGGCCAAGTGGTGATTGGGCTGGTTCTGTGCAGGGTGTGCTCCCTGGGGGGCGTGATCTGGCAAAGCGTTGGAGGTGGGACTGTGGAGGCACCATTGACTGAACTGTGTCCCCTGCAATTCACATGTTGAGGCCCAAACCCCCAGTGTGGCTGCATTTGGAGTAGGGCTGTAATTATGGTTAAATGAGGTCGTATGGGCGGGTGCTGATCCACTAGGATTAGGATCCTTATAAGAACCTGCCACCTTCTCTCTGCCACGTGAGGACACGGGGAGGAGGCGGCCGTCTCCCACCCAGGAGGAGCCCTTACTGGAAACTGGGCCCTGGCTGCACCTTGACCTTGGACTTCTGGCCCCCAGAACTGTGAGAAGTAGATTTCTGCTGATTACGCTGCCCGTCTGCGGCCTGAGCTAAGACAGCGGCGCTTGGGGAGAAGCAGAATTTGAGGAGCTCCTCAGTGGCAGCTGCCCTGGCCCTGATGTCAACAGAGGGGAACGGCCATCCACTGCTGGCCCCTCACCAGCCGGGCCTTCAGTGAGCTCCTTGGGCAGGTGAGGCTCTCCCAGCTCTGTGTCCCCCGTGAAACAGGCCCACGATTGAGCGCCTGTGGAGTGGAGTGAGGAAGAAACACTCCCCGAGGGGTCACTCTCTTCAGAAGACCTCAATGACTGTAGACTACTGATTTTTTTCCTTAAAAAAAAAAAAAAAAAGGCTAGGTATGGTGGCTCATGCCTATAATCCCAGCACTTTGGGAGGACAAAGGACCACCTGAAGCCAGGAGTTCCAGACTAGCCTGGGCAACACAGCAAGACCCCATCTCTACAAAAAATTTAAAACTTAGCCAGGCGTGGTGGCACATGCCTGTAGTTTCAGGTATTTGGGAGGCTGAGGCAGGAGGATCACTTGAGCCCAGGAGCTAGATAGAGACTGCAGTGAGCTATGATTGCACCACTGCTTTCCAGCCTGGGTGACAGAGTGAGACTCAAAAATGATTAAAAAAAAAAAAGAAAAAATGTTGATAGCTGCTATAAAGTTTCTCTTATGCAGTACCTCCTCATTTTACAGGAAATTTGGAGATAGGGAAGATAGAAAGAAGAGGAAAAGATGCCTAAATATACCCAGAAAGGCCTTGCTAACACACTGCTGTAGTCATTCTATTCCTTAATCTAGGCATGTGGGCTTTTTTCTTATTTAAAAATGTTGATTTAGATATAATTATATGCAGAAAAGTGCACAAATCTGAAGTCTGTAGTTTGATAAGTTTTAGACATGTGCATACTCTGCACCCACCACCTCTGTTAGGATATAGAGCATGGCCAGTGCCCAGAGGGCACCACAGGCCCTGCCCAGCTGCACTCACACTCTCTTCAGTAACCCCTCATTCTGACTATTGCCATAGAATAGTTTGGTCTTTCTTAAACCTCATATAAACGAACCGTGTTGTATGTGGTCTTTGTGTCTCGCTGTTTTTTCCCCTATTTTAAAAATTGTGTTAAAACACACATAAACTTTATCATCTTGACCATTTTTAAGTGTACAGTTCAATGTTATTAAATACGTTCATAATGTTGTATAACCATCACCGCCATCCATCTCTAGAACTCTTCTCATCTTGGAAAACTAAACTCTATACTCACTAAACACTAACTCTCTATTCCCTCCTCCCCACAGCCCCTGGTAACCACCATCCTACCTTCTGTTCATATGAATTTGAAAAAATTTTTATTTTAGTTTTTGAGATGGAGTCTCGCTATGTTCCCCAGGTGGGAGTGCAGTGGCACGATCTTGGCTTACTGCAACCTCCGCCTCCCAGGTTCAAGCAATTCTCCTCCCTCAGCCCTCTGAGTAGCTGGGATTACAGGCATACACCACCACGTTCAGCTAATTTTTTTTTTTTTTTTTGATATTTTTTAGTAGAGACAGGTTTTCACCATGTTGACCAGGCTGGTCTCAAACACCTGACCTCAGGTGATCCACCTGCCTCAGTCTCCCAAAGTGCTGGGATTACAGGCATGAGCCATTGCGCCCGGCTGTGTTCCTATGATTTTGACCATTCTAGGTACCTCCTATGGATGGATTCATACAGTACTTGCCTTTTTGTGTCTAGCTTATTTCACTTAGCATAATGTCTTCAGAGTTCATCCGTATCTGTAGCATGTCTGAATTTCTTTCCTTTTCTTAGGCTGAATAATATTTCATTATGGATATCATGGCATGTTGCTCATCCATTCATCAGTCAATGGACACTGGGTAGCATCCGCCCAAGTTTTAGACATTGGGAATAATGCTGCTGTGAACATGTGTGCACAAAATATCTCTTCAAAACCCTGTTTTCAGTTCTTTTGGGCATATACCCAGAAGTGGAATTCCTGATCATATGGTAATTCTACTTCTAATTTTTTTTTTTTTTTAGACGGAGTTTTGCTCTTGTTGCCCAGGCTGGAGTGCAATGGCGCAATCTTGACTCACTGCAACCTCCGCCTCCCGGGTTCAAGCGATTCTCCTGCCTCAGCCTCCCAAGTCGCTGGGATTACAGATGTACGCCACCATGCCTGGCTAATTTTGCATTTTTAGTAGAGACAGGGTTTCTCCATGTTGGTCAGGCTGGTCTCCAACTCCCAACCTCAGGTGATCCACCTGCCTCAGCCTCCCAAAGTGCTGGGATTACAGGCGTGAGCCACTGTCTACTTCTAATTTTTTAAAGGAACCACATACTGTTTTCCACAGTGGCTGCATCATTTTACATTTTGTATCTGGTGTCTTTTGCTTAATATTGGTCAGGGAAATTCATCAATGTGAACAGCACAAGTTTGTTTATAATTGCTGTGTTAAGGATTCCATTGTATGAACAAAACGCAATCTATTAATTCCCCTATTAATGGACATTTGGATTGTTGCCCATTGTGGCTATTATGAATAAAACTGTCATTAACCATCTTGTACACATTTTCTGGTGGTCATATGCACCTGTTTCTCCTGTGGGTATATTTAGGAATGGAATTGCTGGGTCATAGGGTAGGCAGTTGTTTCACTTTAGTAGATATTAGGTGTAAATTTTGACGTCTTTAAAATAGTACTGATGGAGCCGGGTACAGTGGCTTATGCCTATAATCCCAGCATTTTGGGAGGCCGAGGTGGGTGGATCACTGGAGGTCAGGAGTTCGAGACCAGCCTGACCAACACGGTGAAACCCCTCTTTACTAAAAATACAAAAATTAGCTGGGCGTGATGGTGGGCACCTGTAATCCCAGCTACTCGGGAGGCTGAGGTAGGAGAATCACTTGAACCCGGGAGTTGAAGGTTGCGGTGAGCCCAGATCGCACCATTGCATTCCAGGCTGGGCGACAGAGCGAGATTTTGCTTCAAAAAATAAAATAAAATAAAATAAAATAAAATGGTACTGATCATCACATAAAGTTTTGAGGTCTGCCTTTTTCACTTACTTTCATTTACATTAAATCGTTACTATTTTTAAGATAGAACTTTTATTTTGAGATAATGATAGATTCCCATGTAGTTGTGTGGAGTAACAGAGAGATTCAGTGCACCTTGTACCCTTTTCTCCCATGATAACATCTTGTGAACCTAGAGGCAATATCATAATAACTGTATTGACATTGATTCAATATCCTCAGATCTCCCTAGCTTTCTTTGCATCCATTCGTGTGTGTGTTCCTCTAGTTCTACACACTTTTATCACCTGCATATATTTGTGAGTCCACCACCACAGTTCCAATGCCACAAGGATCCCTCCTGTTTGCTTCTTCCCTTTCCCTTTCTTCCTTCCTTCCTCCCTCCCTCCTTCCTTCTCTCCTTCCTTCCTTCCTCCCTCCCTCCTTCCTTCTCTCCTTCCTTCCTTCCTTCCTCCCTCCCTCCCTGCCTCCTTCCTTCCTTCCTTCTTCTTTCTAGCTGAGATTACAGGCCACCATGCCTGGCTAATTTTTGTATTTTTACTGCAGATGAGGTTTCACTATGTTGACCAGGCTGGTCTCGAACTTCTGACTTCAGGCGATCCACCCACCTCAGCCTCACAAAGTGCTGGGATTACAGGCATGAGCCACTGCGCTCAGGCTTTTTTTTTTCTTTAGACGGAGTCTCGCTCTGTCACCCAGGCTGGAGTGCAGTGGTGCGATCTCGGCTCACTGCAAGCTCCGCCTCCCAGGTTCACGCCATTCTCCTGCCTCAGCTTCCTGTGTAGCTGGGACTACAGGTGCCCACCAACACGCCCGGCTAATTTTTTTTTTTTTGAATTTTTAGTAGAGACGGGGTTTCACCGTGTTAGCCAGGATGGTCTCAATCTCCTGACCTCGTGATCTGCCCGCCTTGGCCTCCCAAAGTGCTGGGATTACAGGAGTGAGCCACTGTGCAGGCTTTTTTTTTTTTTTTTTTTTTTTGGAGTGCAGTGGCACCATCTCAGCTCACTGCAACCTCCACCTCCTGGGTTCAAGCAATTCTCCCACCTCAGCCTCCCAAGTAGCTGGGACTACAGGCACCTGCCACAACGCCTGGCTAATTTTTGTATTTTTAGTAGAGACAGTTTCACCATGTTGTCCAGACTGGTCTTGAACTCCTGACCTCAGGTAATCCACCCGTCTCGGCCTCCCAAAATGCTGGAATTACAGGCATGAGCCACTGTGCCTGGCCATCCCTCCTGTTTGTTTCCAACACAATCATCTACCCCCAGCCTCTGGCAACGACCAATCTGTTCTGCATCTTTATACCTTTGTCACCATAAGAATGGTCTGTACATGGAATCAAGCAACTAGTAACCTTTTGGGATTGGCTTTTTGCAGTCGGCATAGTTCTCTGGAGAGTCATCCAGGTTGCTGTGTGCTGTGATTTGAATGCTGGTGCCCTCCTAAATTCACATGTTGGAATCTCATACCCAATATAATAGTTTTAAGAGGTGGGACCTCTGGGAAGTGATTAAGTCATGAGGGCTGTGACCTCATGAGTGGGATCAATGCCCTTATAAGAGAGGTGAAGGGAGTGCCGCTGCCTCTTTAACCATGTGAGGACACAGCAACAAACTGCCGTCTATGAATTGGAGAGCCCTCAACAGACACCGATTCTGCCGGCACCTTGATCTTGGACTTCCCAGCCTCCAAAGCTGTGAGCAATAAGTTTCTGCTCTTTATAAATTATGCAGTCTAACGTATTTTGTTATAGCAGCTGGAACAGACTAAGACACTGTACCGATGATTTATTCTTTTCATTACTGAGTGGTGTTTCTGGATTTGGACATGCTGCAGTGTGTCTGGCATCCACCCTTTGTTTGTTTGTTTGTTTGTTTGTTTGTTTTGAGACAGAGTCTCACTCTGTCGCCAAGGCTGCAGTGTAGTGGTGCGATCTCGGCTCACTGCAACCTCCACCTCCTGGGTTCAGCTATTCTCATGCCTCAGCCTCCCAAGTAGCTGGGATTACAGCCATATGCCACCACACCCAGCTAATTTTTGTATTTTTAGTATAGACAGGGTTTCACCACGCTGGCCAGGCTGGTCTCAAACTCCCGACCTAGGGCATCCACCCGCCTCGGCCTCCCAAAGTGCTGGGATTACAGATGTGAGCCACCATGCCTGGCCTGACATTCACCCTTAAAAGGACATTCGAGTGCTACCAGTTTTTGCCTGCTATAGTAAAGCTGCTATGGAGACTAGTGTATAGATTCTTTTGTGAACTTATGTTCACAAAAAAATGCAGTTGCTGGGTTGTGTGGTATTTGCCTCATAACTTCAGATGCTTCTTGACTTACAACAGGGTTACTTCCTGATGAACCCACTGTAAATTGGCAGCATGGCTGAGTGGGAGCTGCATCTCTCTGCCTCTGTCCAGCACTGTGAGGGAAGTACAGTTTCTATTGAATGTGTATCACTTTCACACCATCATAAAGTCAAAAAATCCTGAGTTGAACCATCATAAACCAGGGATTGTCGGTATTTTTAGAGGAGCCCAGGGTCATAGGTTACTCTGCCAGTTACATATTCTGATGCAAACATTTTCTGAAGCCTTTATTATTATGACATTCTGGGGACCTCCGTACCCCTCATTTTTGGGGATTAGAGCTTCCCTGTGTCTAATCCAGCTCTAGAGCCACCTCCTCTGGAAGCCCTCCACCCAGAGCCACCTCTCTGTGAGAGCAGCCCCACCAATGACTTTCCTGTGGGATGGTGGAGCCCTCGTGCTGAATAGAGGATAAGCCATCCCACGGCTCCCTTCCCCCAGAGGAGGTCTGGGTCTCAGCTGAGGCTTACAGCCTAACACATCTGGCTCCAGACACACCGGGAGCCCTTTACCTGAGTGTGTCCCTGTCATGTAGACAGAGGCCTTTGAGAAAATAAACAGTGCCGAGAGAATCTCTTCGTCCTGGGGGAAGCTGGCTTGGTCTGGTGAAGACTTGTTCACTTGCTTCCAGCAGAAAATAACTTCGCTGTGAGCCTGGAGGTTGTTATAACTAAATCATTCTGTGAACGACACAGACAGGCTGGGCATGGCCATCGTGTTTCCATCACCCTGGAGAGAAATCTGTGCCCAAATGGTTAAAAAAATTCCAAGTCATTCATTATTCACCCTTGCTGCATAATGCATGAAGGCTGCGGGCCAGGCCCATTTATGTTTTCAACATTGGCCTCAAATGTCAGCCACTGCCTCAGAGAGGCCCACGAGGGCCTTGGCACTCATAGTTGGCCCCTTCTCCCCTCTGGATGAACCTCAGGCCTCCAGGGCTCCTGCCTCCTACTCACTAGGCTCTCAGCCTGGATGGTGCTTCTTTCTCTTCTTCTATGAAGCCCTCTCCATCCTTCCAGGCTTGGAAATCATCTCCTCCCTGTCACCTCCCAGGGCAGGAAGACATCCTCCCTCTCTGTCCCCCCTGTAACACTTTATTTTTATTTATTTATTTTTTTGAGATGAGACGGAGTCTCACTGTGTCGCCAGGCTGGAGTGCAGTGGCATGATCACGGCTCACTGCAACCTCCGCCTCCCAGGCTCAAGTGATTCTTGTGCCTCTGCCTCCCGAGTAGCTGGGACTGCAGGCACGCACCACCATGCCTGGCTTATTTTTGTATTTTTAGTAGAGATGGGGTTTCAACACGTTGGCCAGGCTGGTCTTGAACTTCTGACCTCAAGTCATCTACCTGCCTCAGCCTCCCAAAGTGCTGGGATTACAGGTGTGAGCCACTGCACCCAGCCCCCTGTGGCACTTTAGAATATTGATAACCACCACCACTGTGATCATAACAAGTATGATTTACATAGTTTCTATTCTCTGCTGGACCCTTAACTCACACTATCTCATTTAATTGTCATAATAGCCAGTGAGGCAGATATTCTCTTTCTCAATTTTAAGATGAGGAAACAGGCTTAGAGTGGTTAATTAATTTGCCCAAAGACATGCAGCTGGCAAGAGGCAGCATATTGCAATTTGCCTGCAGGATGGTAGCAATTGTCATCCCTTTTCTTTTCAATCATTCTCACCAGAAATGTATTAGTTTTTGCAGCCTTTTCAAGGAACCAACTTTAGGTTTTGTTGATTGTCTCTGTTTCTTAGTTCATTACATGTGTATTTTTATTTCTAGTCCTGCTTGCTTAGGATTTATTTTTCTGTTCCTTTTGTAATTTCTTGAGATAGATCTTAGTGCATTTCTTTTCAATCCTTCCTCCTTTCTCCAGTTCAGGCTGGTCTTGAACTCCTGGGCTCAGGCAAGCATTTCAGGCTAGAAATTTCCCTCTGAGTACTGCTTTGGTTGCATCCCTGCACATACAAGTTTTGATTGTCGGAGTTTATTATTCCATTCAAAATATTTTCCAATTTTCCTGGTAATGTCCAGGTGGGATTGTGCTCAATCTGACAAACTGCACAGCTCTCTCTCTCTCTTTTTTTTTTTTTTTGAGACAGGGTCTCAGCCCTGTCGCCCAGGCTGGAGTGCAGTGTTGCGATCATGGCTCACTGCAGCCTTGACCTCCAGGGCTCAAGGGATCCTCTCACCTCAGTCTCCTGAGTAGCTGGGACTACAGGAGTGAGCCACCACATGCAGCTAATTAAAAAAAAAAAAAAATTGTGGAGATAAAGTCTCACTATGTTGCCCAGGCTGGTCTTGAACTCGTAGGCTCAAGCAATCCTCGTTCCTCAGCCTCCCAAAGTGCTGGGATTATAGGTGTGAGCCACTGTGCGTGGCTCTTTTTATGATACTCTTTTCTGGCATTGAGCAAATCATTTTCATGTCTGTCCCTCCCCCAAGATCAGTTTGAGACCAGCCTGGCCGACATGGTGAAACACTGTCTCTACTAAAAATACAAAAACTAGCTGGGTGTGGTGGTACGTGTCTGTAATCCTGGCTACTTGGGAGGCTGAGGCAGGAGAATTGCTTAAACCCGAGAGGCGGAGGTTGCAGTGAGCTGAGACAGCGCCACTGCACTCCAGCCTGGCAGCCTGGGTGACAGGAAGACTGTGTCTCAAAACAAAACAAAAAACAAAACTATGAACTAGGTGGTCTAGAAACAATTATTTCTCACAGGTCGTTTTAAGCCACTGAGTTTGTGGTAATTTGTCACAGCAGCCCTAAAAAATAAATATACACAGTTTTAATTGAAATTGGGCTAAGAAGCTGGACGCTAGTCCCAGCTACTCAGGAAGTGGAAGTGAGGGGGTTGCTTCAGCCCAAGGAGTTTGAGGCTAGCCTGAGCAACATAGCAAGGCCTCATCTCTAAAAAATAAAAATTAAAAATTGGGTTAAGAGTTTAGCAGCTAGTCCTTAAAAGGACGAGCCATGAGGACCAGTAGCTACATATCAGTGGTTTGAAACAAATGGTTGCCAACTCGCTCATCTCCCTCCCAGGTCATCACAGTGACATCCTTTTGCCCAGTGTCCCTCCCTCCAGGGTAGCTCAGGTTAGGGGAAACAGCCAACACATCCATGCAAGGAAATAAATGGCCACTCAAATGCAGACTCTTTTAAAAGTGGGAGAGTGGCTGGGTGTAGTGGCTCATGCCTGTGATCCCAACACTTTGAGAGGCTGAGGTGGGAGGACTGCTTGAGCCCAGGAGTTGGAGACCAGTCTGAGCAACATTAGGAAGATCCTGTCTCTATAAAAATTACAAAAATTAGCCAGGTATGGTGGTGTGTACCCAGCTACTTGGGAGGCTAAGGCGGGAGGATGGCTTGAGCCCTGGAATTTGAGACTGCAGTGAACTATGATGGCACCACTGCGCTCTAGCCTGGGCCACAGAGCAAGACTCTGTCTCTAAAACAAAACAAAATAAATAGAAGCAGGAGAGGCGTGAGCATTGAGAGCATGGCCAAAGAGCGGCAGCACTGGTTACCCAGCACTTACCGGCCACATCTGGGCCTAAGGATTTTATGTGCCTCAGGACTCACCGGGCTGATGTGCCATCTGACCCCTGAGACCTGTGGGACTGGGCTCTGAGCCTCTGGGACACTGGAGTGGTGGAGGCAGGTGTCTGGGCAACATCCAATAAGAAGCCTGTGACAGAGTCAACAGTGGCAAGCGCCCTTTGGGCCAGCCCGGCTCATCCTGTCCTGGCTGCCTGCCCCTCTATGGTGAGGTCATTTTCCTTGATTCCAATCACAGCAGGCCTCTGTTGCTCTGTGGCTGATTCATTCAGAGAAGCAGGGTTCTGGCTGGGTACGGTAGCTCATGCCTGTAATCCCAGCATTTTGGGAGGCCAAGGCGGGAGGATCACTTGAGGTCAGGAGCTTGAGACCAGCCTGGCCAAAATGGCAAATCTCTGTCCTACTAAAAATAAAAAAATTAGCTGGGCATGGTGACATGTCCCTGGAGGCTGCAGTAAGCTGAGACTGCGCCACTGCACTCCAGCCTGGGTGATGGAGTGAGACTCTGTTTCAAAAAAAAAAAAAAAAAGGCCGGGCGCGGTGTCTCATGCCTATAATCCCAGCACTTTGGGAGGCCGAGGCGGGCAGATCACGAGGTCGGGAGATCGAGACCATCCTGGCCAACATGGTGAAACCCTGTCTCTACTAAAAATACAAAAACAAAATCAGCTGCACATGATGGCAGGCGCCTGTAGTCCCAGCTACTCGGGAGGCTGAGGCAGGAGAATGGCGTGAACCCAGGAGGCGGAGCTTGCAGTGAGCCAAGATCGCGCCACTGCACTGCAGTCTGAGTGACAGAGTGAGACTCTGTCTCAAAAAAAAAAAAAAAAGCAAAGAAGCAGGGCAGCAGGGTTCCTAGCCCTGGCTCCACTGCCTTTTCTGGCTTGGGGAGACAAAGCTTGGTAACATCAGGACTGCAAACGTCCTGCCATTAGATCTCGGACCAGCACCGGCCTGGTAGTTTGCTGTTTCATCAGAGGGCTTGCAGTTCCTAAGCAATCTCTTCTTTTCTTTTCTCCCAAAGCTGGGCAATCCAAACAAAACTTCCTTCCCTTCCAATATTCCTCTTTACTAAAAATTTGCACAGCCAACTCTCCAGGGAGTGGGGGGACCAACTTGGCTCAGGTTGGCTGGGATGGTCCTGTTTTTAGCATTGAAAATCACAAAAGTAATGAAAGTTTTACGCTGTGGGAGGCCCTGAGTCCTGGGCAAACTGGGACTGTTGGTCCAAACCATCCCTCCCTCAGGAGGCCCACATAGCAGGCCCTTTAAGGCCTGGGGCAGGCCGGACAGAGGCAGCACCTGTCTGGCATGGGGCTGAGGCCTCCTTGCAGCTGCCTCCCGGCCCCTTGTTCTCCTTTATGGCTCCATGCACAGCTGAGGGGAGACCTGAGCTCTCTTGGTCTCCATGGTTTTGGGGCAGGCCCAGAATGGTCCTGAGTCCAGTAACACCAACTGTCCCTGGAAGTGTCACCACCCTGGTCTGGGAGGAGCTCCACGAACATCTCAACCATCTACTTCTTGTGCGGATGGGGAAACTGAGTCAGAAAGGGAGGAGACTGCCTTAAGAAAGATTCTTGCAACTTGACTTTGATCCCGTAGAGTGTTTGTGGGTTTAGAAGAGCACAGGTCTGAAGATGGAAGACTTGGGTTTCAGCCCCGTCTCTGCCCTGTGCACCAGCATGCCCAGAGCGGCACCAACCCAAAGCCAATCTGACGAATGAACAAGTCATTCTATTTACTGGTTTCTTTGATCTATTTATAAAAATGAATATTTATAGCAAATCCTGTAGGATGCGGTAGATTTGGAAGATTTCTGTGCTGTTTTGTTTGACTAATGCTTATTTTCCCTTTTGTATCAGTATTTTAACAAATGCTTTGGATCTCCTCCACGCAGAGGAGAATCAGTATGCAGCTGTTAATTTTGGCTGCTGACTCCAGGACGAGAGAGAGAGAGAGAGAGAGAGAGCGTGAGAGCGAGAGAGAGAGAGAGAGCGTGAGAGCGAGAGAGAGAGCGTGAGAGTGAGAGAGAGAGAGGCAGGAGAGGCTGAGTGTGGGAGGGAGACAGACGGCATCGATTCATTAATATATTCAAAACTATATTCAAAAACTATTTATTTAAAAATTCTGAAATATGTTGACTACATACTTTAAACGACTTTTTTATAATGGAAAACTTTGAACATAGGCAAAAATAGAACAATAGAAAAGCCCAGCGTGTGACATCAGTGTCAACAGAGGTCCATATGTGGCCAGTCTTGTCTCACCCTGTTCCTCACCCATTCACTCCTCTCCCAAATCTGGATGGTTTTAAGGTGATTTTAGCCACCGAATTCCATCTGACTCTGTTCTCAAGTGTACTGGATACATTCTGGAAAATACTCTTGAACGTATTCTTGAGGGTGAGGAATTCTTACAAATGTACATTTTTTGTGCCCCTGTGTCTCCCCTTCCTTGCCTTTCAGCCTCCTCTCTCTGTCCCTTTGTCTCCTCTCCCCCACCCTTCACCTCCCCTCTCTGTTCTCCCCAGTCTCCCCTAAACTCCAAACTTCTACTCTGACCCTCAGTCTCATCTTCTGGGTGACGGGCAGTGCAGCCCCTGCTGAGCTGACCCTCCTCTCTGTCCTTCCTCGTGCTGAGGTTCTCTCTCCTTGACTGTTTCTCCTAGCTGAAGCAGTAGGCTGCTGGACAGAGGCAGGTCCAACATACTTTGAATGTTGTTATGAAGTCCGGTGGAGAAGAGCTAGCCTAAATTCGGCAGAAATCTTCAAAATCTTTAAGAAAGAAATCCCTCCATTATGGATCACTGTAAACTTGTATCAGTTGTTACAATCAATGAACACATTGACTGAACTGGCCTTTTGATATATTGACTGAGAGCTGTGTGATTTTGGATGAGCCGTTTTACCTTTTAGAGCCCCGGTTTCCGTCTCTGTGAGGTGGGGAGGTGTGGACCACAGCAGTGGTTTTCTTTATTTATTTTTATTTATTTATTTATTTATTTTGAGATGGAGTCTTCTTGCTCTGTTGCCCAGGCTGGAGTGCACTGGCGCTTTCTCGGCTCACTGCAAGCTCCGCCTCCCGGGTTAAAGCAATTCTCCTGCCTCAGCCTCCCGAGTAGCTGGGACTACAGACGCGCACCGCCATGCCCAGCTAATTTTTTTTTTTTTTGGTATTTTTAGTAGAGACGGAGTTTCGCCGTGTTAGCCAGGATGGTCTCGATCTCCTGACCTCGTGATCCGCCCACCTCGGCCTCCCAAAGTGCTGGGATTACAGTCGTGAGCCACTGTGCCCGGCCAGCAGTGGTTTTCAAACTGGTTTCGGAAGCAGATTCATTCTTTGCCTAACCAAAGCCTGGTGAACCGTAGTGTGTACAAACAGTTAAAAGCAGAGACCTGCAGGTCCACAGGAGCAGATGCTGAGACCAGGCTGCCTGGGGTCAATGCCCTCTAATCCCTCTGCCTCTACTGTTCATCTGCCGAATGAGTCTCATGATAGTTGAACGGTGGTCGAGAGATTTCCTGGGATCAAATACATGGAAGGGTCTTAGCGTAGGTCCTGCTTAGCACATAGTAAGTGCTCAGCGAACACCAGCTGTCATTATTACTTACTACTCCCTACCTGAAGCAGGGTGGGGCCAGAGGATTGGCTGGACCTTAGCCACTACCCCTCCCCTCACATGGAGCCCGGCCCCAACTCCACAGATCGGGGGCTTGGGGACACATGTCTTCTGTGCTCCATGTTCTCAGGTCCCAGTGAGGCTGAATGCTGAACCATCCAAGTTGGCAGGGCCGGGACAAGGACCCAGGAGCTCTGGTGCCCAGGAGTCCCCCGAAGGGGGGCTTAGAGGAGGTGCGTGCGGGGCTGGTGCTGGTGCCCCTGAGGCCCATGTGCAGCCCCGCTCTGTGGGGCCTTTGCCCAGCCTCCTGGTCCTTCCCAGCGCTGCATGGCGTTTCCTGCCGAGTGCTGGTCACTGAGGGCTCTCAGACAAGGAATGACCCAGGGGCTGGGCCCAGCCTCTCCCTTTTTCTCTGATGCTGCTGGGGCCGCTCCTCTCCACCTAGCAGAAGGGTCCCGCGGGAAGATCAGCTCTGAGGTTAATTGTCCTTCTGGATAGCTGCAGCCCAGTTGTCATGGAAACCGGTCACGCAGGGCTCCGTAGCAGGACCCTCCTTCCTACCTCTCCCACGGTGCCGCAGGCTCACAGGGGGCGTGGGAGCTGCGTCAGGTAATGGTAAGATACTACAGCCATTCTCCAACTACAGGCACCTGGAAGGAGAAGGCGGCCTGGGGCTGACTGTGTAGTGAGAGAGGCTTTTTCTGCGTCTCCCTGCCACTGTCTTGTTTTCAGCAGTGGCCTTGGGGGAGATGTGGATGCTCTGAGGCCTGGGGCTGGCTCTGTGTGTCCAGGTCACAGTGGTGGGGGTCACTGAGAGAAGGGAAAGGCAGGGGCTCTGGCCCCACGTGGATCTTGGTGGCCCTGGCACTTTTTTTACTCTGAGCCCAGCCTTCCTTGTGTGTAAAACAGGGATTGTGGTGCCTACCTCTTGGGCTTGCCCTGCAGATGGGCCGGGCTGAGCCACACCACAGGGGCTGGGCAGGTTCAGGCCCCTTTTCACCTCTGCTGTCCTCCAGCACCATGATTCGGCTGGGGACAGAGGAAGGCAAGGAGAGCCATCCGCTTCCCGCTTCTGACTTGGGCCATTTGCCCAATGCTCCCTGATGCCACGGTTCTCAAAGTGTGGTCCCTGTCCTTGGCCTGGGAGCATCAGCTTCCTGTGGGGACTCTAGAAACCCAAGTTCTCCGGCCCCACACTAGACTGCCTGAATCAGAAACTCGGGGAGGTGGGCTGCCAGAGATCTGTGCGTTAACACATGCTCTAGAGGGTTCCGATGCCCCTCGAATTTGAGACCCTCTGGTCTAATGATTTGTAGGTGAGACACTCTGCGCCTGCTTCCCTGAGGACCCCGAGCTGCAGCCCCCAGGGCTTCCCCCTCCCACTTTGGGTGAGTGTGAGCAGGGCCCAGGTGGCTGGGGTGCAGTGGGCAGCCCGGTGGTCCTGCCTGGGGTCTGCTGCTCCCTCGGTGTCTGTCAGCTCGGGCTGCTCTAACAGAAGGCCACAGACTGGGGGCTCACACCACAGGAATAGATCGTCTCATGGTTCTGGTGTCTGAAAGTCCTAAATGAAGGCGCTGGTAGACTCAGTTTTTGGTGGGGCCTCTCTTCCTGGCCGGCAGGTGGCCGCCTTCTCGCTGTGTCCTCACATGGACTTTCCCTGTCCATGCATCCCTGGAGTCTCGCCCTCATCTGGTGGTCCTTTGTAAGGACACCAGTCCTATTGGATTAAGGTCCCACCCCCAGGACCTCATTTCACATGAACCACCTCCTTAAAGACCTCATCTCCAAATACGTCCCGTTGAGGAGTTGGGCTTCAGCATATGGATTCTGGGGGACACTCAGTCTCCTTGGGCCTCTCAGCTCCTGAGGGGGTCGTCATGAGCCACCTTCCTGCTTGAGGGGGACAAAGGGCAGCTGGGACCCAGGGCCTGGGGCCTTGGGCTGAGGCATGGGGGGGCGTTTGTGGGCCGGTGTTTGAAATGCTCCACCAGCACTGCAAACACACCAGACCCCTGAAGAGAGGGGCAGGCGCTCAGCTAGGAAGAAGGCGCTGCGGAGAGAGTGGTGTGTGTCTTCCTGCGTCCTTCTAGGCGCTTCTGTTTGAGAAGTCAGAAGTCATGAGTTCCCAGTCCTGGCTGCGTTCGGAGGCTGGATCCTTGCGGGGAGGCGCCGGCGCCCCAAGTAGCTGATGTTGGTAGAGCATTGGCTGAGGGCCCAGAGAGCCATGCTGCTGCCTCCCACACATCAATCACTCAGGCCACACAGTCACTGGTGAAAGAGGGCACGCAGGTAATCCTCCAGTTCTTGAATGGGGAATGGAGGCACAGGAGGGCTAAGCGAGGGCCCACGGCCTCAAGATTCAAACGCAGGCACTGTCTGGCCCCAGAACACACGCCCTTCCCACCTGGCCGAGGAGGTGCTCACAAGGGGGCACTCCAGGTGGGTGCAGAGTGGGCCAGCTCCCTCCCTTCCTGCGGGCAGTGGCCCCTGCTCTTCAGGGGAGTCAGATGCATTGATTCTGGAGGCTAAGGCCAGGTGGAAGTGATCTAGAAGGGAGAGGAATGTGAGGCGCTGTCCCGGAGGAGACAGGAATGGCTCATCAGCCACGAGCCAGTGCCAGTGCCATTTAGAAACTGGCAGCCAAAGTGACGAGGCCACATAGGGCAGGAGGAGCAAGGGTGCATGCTTGGAGGTGATGGTATTCCAGCACTGGCATCAGCTCAGCCTGGGCCAGGCCAGTGCGCCCACCAGCAGCCTGCCCCTTGCTGGGGTGGAAGCCTGAAAACAGACCCCAGTGGCTGCTGTCTTTGGTCTGGGGGAGCTCAGGCCAGGGGCTGGTTAGAGTCCCCAGCACAGCCCCATCCTCCATCCCACAGTGGGCAGCAGTGTGAACCTGGGCAGGGGACTTCAACTCTCCTAGTCTAGTTTTTTCATTCATGTCAAGGGAACACCACTGCTGACCTCACAGGGTGAATGTTAAGTCAGATGATGTGCTTAAAAGTCTGGCATGAGGCACAGTGACACTAGATGGGCCAGGGCTTCCTGAAGGCAGGGCCAACTCTGATTCATCTTGACATCTCCAGCTCCTGGCCCAGAGCCTGGCGCATAGTGGGTCATTGAGAAGTGTCTGTTCCCTTCCCTCAAGAGGGGCTTCAAGTGGTGAATGGTGATGATGGTGGTGATGATGGTGATGGTGGTAATGGTGGTAATGATGGAGATGATGGTGGTGCTGATGGTACTGATGATGGTGGAGATGACAGTGATGGTGATGATGATGGTGTTGGTGGTGGTAATGACGGTGATGGTGGTGGTGATGGTGGAGTTGGTGGTGATGATGAGTGTGATAATGGTGATTGTGATGATGGTGGTGGTGATGGTGGTGATGATGATGATGGTGGTGATGGTGATGGTGGTGATGACAGTGGTGATAGTGGGGTTGGTGGTGATGAGTGTGATGATGATGATGATGTGATGATGGTGATGGTGGTGGTGATGGTGGGGTTGGTGATGATAAGTGTGATAATAATGACGGTGGTAATGATGGTGGTGATAGTGGTGGTGAGGATGGTGTTGGTGGTGATGATAGTGGTGATCATGGTGTTGGTGGTGATGTTGGCGATGGTGGTAATGATAGTGGCAATGATGGTGGTGATAGTGGGGTTGGTGGTGATGAGTGTGATGATAATGGTGGTGATGATGGTGATGGCAGAGATGGTTACAATGCTGAGAGTGATGATGGTGATGGTGATGATGGTAATTCAAGTCCCCATACGCACTTCCTCTTCTCTAGCTCTGTCTCTCACCTGCTCTTGCCTGAGCTCCACTATGGCCAACCACCTGTGACCTGTGGATGGAAAGTAATTCTAATTATGACATTTTCCTGCAAAGAACAAACCACTGGGCTTCTCTGGAGCACAAAGGCATGGCGAGATGAGCAGTTTGCCCCACAGGACCCTGGCATTGCCCTCTGAACCATTTTCCAGATGTGCTGAGGACAAGGAAGTCAGGAATGTGGCTTGTTTTCCATCTGCTCAACACTGCTCGTGCCTGGAGCCCCCCACGCTGTGCCTATCAGCCCGTAGGGGGTTGACTGTCAGGGGAGCAGAGAGACTCTTGGGGCAGTGTGGCCTTGGTCACAGCAGAATGCTGGGTTCTGACATTTATGAGCCATGTGACCTTGGCATGCTCCTTGACCTCTCTAAACCTTGCATGACACTTAGGAAGGTTAACAAGATCGCGTCTGTGAGAGGTCTTAGTGCCACAGTAGATCAGTGTCAGTGAGGGTAGGGACTTAGCTCTGTGGCTTGGGAGGCACAGGTGGCAGCGAGTAGCCAGTGGGTGAGACCCAGAGAGGCTGTGCCTGTGAGTGGCTAGGCAGAGTGGGAATGGGTGCTGTCAGCTGGGTGCACAGGCAGAGGAGGTACCGCTGCCCACAAAGGGAAGTCTCTGAGTTGGAGCGGAGCAGGGGCGGGAGAGAGGGCAACTGGGGCCTTCTTGGGTTTGGGAGGCCCAGCACCAGGAGCAGCCCACAGCCAGGGCTCAGGACCCAGGGGCTCACCCAGCCCTCCTGACCAGGCTAACCTTCAGGGTCTGGAGGGAACACGGGCAGCCGGGGCCATGCACACTGGGAATAAGTGAGAGGCTCCTGCTGTCTCAGACCTGGCGTGGGAGCTGTGGGCCTTTCCAGGGTCCGGCTGCTGTGGAGGTAGGGGTTTGGTGTTGGCAGCAGGAGCAGCAAGGACACACTTTGGGACCTACAGCATGGAAGCAGGAGGACGCTGAAATGGCCTTGAATGAGTCCACGACCCCTCGAGGAATCTGCACACTACTCTTGGCTGTCTTGTCACTTAATGTAAGGCCTCAAGCGGCATCTCCTGAGGATTTCATGGAAGCCAGAGGGGACTCACCCAGAAGTGGAGGGATGCAAGCTCAGAGGCCAGGGTGGGCGGGGGCTGGAGCTGCTCTGTGAGAGCCCAGAGCTCCCGGAGGCTGCAGCCACTGTCCCAAGAGAGCTCAAAAGAGGAGGGGGTGGGGAGGGGGAGGTGAAAGCTGTTCAGCCGAGGCTTTCTCAGCCTAGGGACTGACCTGGGTTTGTCCTATTCTGTGAACCGACCCAAACATGTAAATGTCCTGGCACTGAGCAAAGCCTTCCCCAGGGGCGTTTTCCCTGAAGGACTTCTCAGAGCCTTTAATGGGCCAGGGAATCTTGTTACACTCAGGTGATGGTAGAGGAGGAAAGGGCTTCTCCAACCGAGGTGACTCGAGAACCCTCTCCCTATAGCAGCTTGGGGAGCTCCAGCTCTGGGGAACACACTTTGGGAAGCCTTCCCATGCAGGACAGAGGTCTGCCTGCCTGGCCGTGAGCCCTGCCCACTTGTGACCAGGGTTTTCAATCCCCTGGTGTGAGAGCAGCCTCAGGTAGCCCAAGCCTAAGTGGAAAAGGGGCCCGGAGAGGCGGCTGGGCACCCCCTCGCTGGGGCTGGTCTCCTGGGTCCCTGTTTCCTGTCTGAGGATCTGCGAGGAACCCACTTCCACCACCCAGCAGGGGAAGACTGAAAGTATTAGAGGGCCTGTCTGGGGTCAGTCCCGCTGCGGACTTGGGCACTGCCACTCCACCCCCCCGCTGCCACAGGCAGTACCCAAAGGTGGTGCATTCGGACCCTGAACCTCTAGCTTCATGGGTTCTAGGACCCTCCTCTCCATAGCTCAGCTTCCAACTGATGACCCCTCTCCAGAGCCAGCCTCTCTCCTCCAGCAGGAGGTAGCTCTGGCCTCTCTTGGGTCTCTGACCCGCATGTCCCTTCTGTGCTGCAGTCTCCTGGGCTCAGGGTCCTCCTTCAGACTTCTCCAGGGAGGCCACACCCTCACACAGACCTGCCCTGGGCTCCCTTCTCTGCTCTGAGCAGCCCCTAGTCTTACAGGAGCTCTGCAGAGGCCCTTCCGCTGCAGAAGAGCTTAGGTGACAAGCCAGAAGCCTCCGGTGGCCTCCTTGTTTTGCCAGCCCTCCCCCGTCGGTTCCCTGCTTTTTCTACCCAGCTTAGGTCTCAGGGGGCTGGCGTGGATGGATTTTGTCAATGACTCACTTGCCCTTTAATGATCATTGCATTTGGGAAGCCCTGGCCAGAGATGCAAGTGTAGAAGGCGAGGTTGGAATATTCCTGTGCGTCCTCCTGGAGCTGCTGCTGTGGGGCAGGGAGACTTCTTCCTTCTGGTGGCCTCCTCTCCTCCAGCCCCTCCTTCTCACGAGGCTCTGTGAGACTGTTTTGGGCCTGGAGGCGGCAACAGCTTTCCACAGGGCTGGGTGCCGGGTGCCTCAGTGTCCCCCACTGTCCCTCCATTCTGCCCACTCCTCTGCAAACAGCCTCTGCATCACGTGTTCTTCAAGATGCCAGCTGAGCGCGCCTGCAGGAGCCTGTCCTGCTCAGGGGCGGAGGGCTCTGCTCGTGTGGGCACAGCTCTGAGGCGGTCCTTATAGCAAACATCGCTGACTGCCTACCGCACGCCAGGGGACCTCCTGGGCACCTGTCAGTCATGAATGTAACAGGTTCAGGTTACCCAAGTCCCATGCCCTAACTGGGCAGTTGCACCACGGGCAACAACAGACCCTGGGCTTCAGGATGTCCCAGCAGAGCCGCAGCAGTCACAGAGCAACCCCTCTTCCCCCTGGGGATGGGGCTGGGCCTCTGAGAGCAAGCATGAGATTGCAGAGCCAAAACCCAGGCTGTCAAAATGACCAGCAAGAAAGACGTTTGGATTAATTGGCACACGGAGGTCCCTAGACATTTAGATTACGGCTGCTCCTGGGCTGGAGCGTGGAACCCAGAGACATTTCACAAATTAACATAAATCCTGTGAACCCTCTGTCCATTTCAATGCTTAATGCCAAACATAAACAAATGAAAGTCATTTCGGAATCTGTAGGAGTTTGAATAATTCAGTCCCGTCATCATTTACTCCAAAACGCCTCATTTCATCTTATGAGTCATCGTTGAAAGGAAAAGAAGAGATTCTACTTGGTATTAGAACCGGGAGAACTGGAAAAGCTTCGAAGAGGAAGGAGGCTGCCAGCTTCCTGGGTGGACAAGGCTGTGGCCAGCTTCCGGGCTCAGTTGTGGACAAAGGCCTCTTGGACAGACAAGTGGCCTCTAAGCAAAGGCGGCGGTGTGACGCTGGCAGGCCTGTGTCCAACTCCTGGTCAGGCTGCTGACTGGCGGGGCTCTGGGGGTAAGGTCTTGGTCCTGCCGTGCCTCAGCCTGGCTCATCTGTGACACAGAAATGACAATTCCTACTCCCCAGCTTGTGCAGGCCCAAATGGGATGGGGTGTGTGTGTGAGGACTGGGGCCTAGGCCTGTGCGGGGCAGGTGGTGTTACTAATGTCCCCCCGCACTCCCGGGCTAGCGGTGCACTTCTCCGTCCTGCTTCACTGCTTTATGGCACATGTCCATTTCCCCAACCACTGGTGGGCCCCGGGTGGCTTGGCCGGCCTGGTGTCCCGTGCCCAGCATGGGCTCTGGCCCAAGTTAGCACTTGCTGCCTGAGTGCCTCTGCCTTTTCCTCCCTCCACCTGGAGTGGGCTCAGCGGGGTTCCTGCTGGGGCTCTACGGGGGCATCCAGACTTTGCCTTCTGACCAGCCCCACTGTCCTGTCCTTCCCTACCCTGCATCCTCATCTGTCACTCCTTGGTCACAGCCGCCCCCTGACTTTCCTCCCTGCCTCCTTGGCATGGTGGGAAACATGCGAGTTCCATTTCTGGGGCTGCCTCATGCCTGACCTTGGGCGAGTTGCTTGCTAGACCTCTCGGCATCTCTGTTCTCAGTGGTCCGGGTAACCTGGCCCTGTGCTACTGTGTGTGGGTTTACAGCCAAGGCCTGTGAGGCACGTGCCCGCCAAAACCCTCACGAGGCCATGTGGTCGTGGCTACGAGTTTAATCTAAAATTCATTCTGATCCCTCAGCCTTGGAAAAGGCACTTAGCAGGGTGGTGAGGGCCACAGGTGTGGTCTGAGCTCCTGGGGAGCTACCGAGGGCAACAGGCATGTTCTGGAAGACCCACCATCCGAGGGGTCATGTGACAGGTGGGCTAGGTGGGCACAGAATGGGAAGAGAGGCAGTGCGGCAGCCTCTCTGCAGAGGGGGTGCTTCACAGAGGAGGCAGCGGCTCAGGTGGTCCCAGGAGGATGGGTGGGGTTCGGAGGCAGAGGGTTGGACTTGGGAGGAAGGAAGGAGTGTCCCAGACAAAGTGAGCCGCGTTTACCTGGAGACCAAGGGTGGGAAGCAAGGGAGAAGAGGTTGTGGTGAGCCTCGGGTGGACCCATGTGGCAGACCTGTGAGTTGGTCCCCAACAGCCTCCTGCCTTTCTCCCTGACTGCCCAGCAGCAGTGTCCTTGGGCCTCAAGGACGCGTCGTGACTGGCTGAAGGCTGTCGTGGTGGTCCTGTGTAGGACTGGCTGCCACAGGTAAGTAGTGACCTGGCCTGGCCAATGCTGTGTTAGGAAAACCTGCTAAGGGGGCTCTGGAAAAGAATTTTCCTGCTTGGACAAGACAGAGACTCATATGAGGAAATCCCTTTTGTTCCTACCCTCACTTCCAGTGTTGAACACAGTCATGCTAGAAATGGTGCCTGGTGCCACTGCAGCCATCTTGCCACCAGCAGGGCAAGGCAGAGCTGCCCGCCCAGGGACCTGCCACTGTGGGGTGGCCGAAGTGGGCCTGGCACCACAGAGCTGTTATGTGCTGTGGTCAAAAGTCCTTATTAGGTGAGCAGTTAGTCAGATGTGTGGCTTCTCACCCTGTATTTCCTCCGGCAAGACCCTGCGGCACTGCAGACCCCTGTCCTCATATGAGGCCTGAGCAGTGAGGAGCTTCAGACCCGTGGGAAGACAGAGGGCGCGGGGAGCAAAGGTGGCCAGAGAGGGGTGGGATGGGCCACGAGCCCCCACCAACTGCAGGCCCATGGCCCGGCAGCAAGCTGGGGTCTCCCAGGCAGCCTTCTTGCCTTCCTTCCATGGCTCCTTGGAAAGGGCTGGGTTTCATCTCGGGGCGCAGTGGCATTAGGGATCGGCACAGACCAGCAGGAGCCCTGGGTCCAGACTGTGGCTGTTTCTGTGGTGACCAGCAGCCGGCACTGCCTGGCAGTGCCTGGGAGTGGACATTGAGGACACTGTGCCCAGGAGGTCAGTCTGCCCACCCAGGCTGTGTCCTGGCTGCCGGGTGGGGTGTGAAGAGTCCAGGACCAGCCGTTGTCCCACCCAGCAAAACCCTCTGTGTGTGGTCCCCATGGGGGGCCGGGCTCTGGGGATGCACAGCCAGCAGCCCTGGCCTGCACAGCCATCCGGCGGAGGGAGCAGACAAGAAACAGGCAGTGACCGCACAGGGCGACGGGGCCAGGCAGTGAGGAGGCAGGGTCGCTGTGGCCAGATGCCAAGCCAGAGCCGGGAGGCCAGAGGGAGGGCCGCAGCCCGGACAGGAGTGACTGATGCCAGGGCCTCAGAGTGAAGACAGGGCTGGGGCCCCCTGACCCCTGATGGGAAGGAGACTGCGTGGCTGGGGTCCCCGGGAGCGCGTCCCTTTTGAGGCCACGCTCCTCAGCAGCATCTCCCTCTCTCAAGCACCAACACTGGCCTTTTGGCTGTCTGAGAAGGTGCTCCGGGGTCCAGGGGAGCCAGCTCAGCTCACCCCAGTGAGCTCCCCACACTCAGACAAGGCCTTACTCCAAGGCAGCTCGGCCTGCCCCTGCCACGGCGTCTCCCCAGGCCCTAGGTCTATACTCACATAACCCAGCCCCGCATGGTGCTGACTCAGCCTCTGAGCCTCACAATCGCTCCTTCAAGTGGGGACAACATCCCTGCCTCTGAGGGCTGGTGTGCGGATCGAGGGAAGTCACAGGTAGTCACAGCTCTGTGAAGGGTAACGTGAGTCCCTGGCTGGGAGGCTGGGTCTGCAGCTGCCGGCTCTGCGGGCCATCTCTGACTCTCCCTGCCTGGCTCTCCTGGCTCTTCGTTTCGTCATGTTCCTTCTGCCCAACCAGTCCTGGGGGGACATGGAGACTCCTGGGCACAGGGGCTGCTCAAACTGGCCTGGGACAGATGGCCTCCTGCCCTGCCCTAGGCAGAACTGGGCAGCAGAAGGGCTGGAGAGCATTGAGCAAAGCCTGGAGAGAGCACACCTGTGGATGGGCACACCTGTGGGTGGGCATACCTGCGGGATGGGCACACCTGCAGGCTAGGAGGGAGGAGGCTGCACGTGGGCCCAGGGGAGGGTGTCACTGAGTTAAGTGGCCCCCAGTGCTCCTGGTCCTTTCAACCTTTAAGTTGAAGTCACATTTGCAATACTAAAGACCAACAAATTCTAATTTTCACTCCCATGCAGGAACTAAGTGTCTGTTACCTGCTATCCTGCTTGTCCCATCTTAGGGTTTCCCAGGGCCCAGCAGAGCCTTTGCCATACCTTCTCTAAGGCCCAGGCTCTGGGAGGAAGGACACTCAGACTTTCAGCACTGCTGCTGGTGGACGGGGCCCCTCTCAGAGGCCCTGGGTCCTGCTGGGCCTGTCTGCCTGTCTGACCACGGAAGCCTCCAATGGGGCAGGGTCCAGGTTTCCCTCCCCACAAGCACGCTCCTAAGCACATCTGCTCTGTTGTCGTAGGTGTAGAACTCAACAATTACACCCCCCAAAGGAGGAGGAAACCCTCCTCCTTCCCCAGGGCCCATTCTGTGTCTCAGGCCCTGCCTCTCCCCTATATGTACCGCGTACATCCTTTTTGGGGCTATGCACAGACTTCAGGGGAGCCCCACCCACGGGGTGCATCTTCAGCAGGACAATCATCAGAGAACATTGTGGTCCAGGATAGGGCAGTCCTCCACTTCTGGTCCTCCAGAAGTGGACTAACTAACATCTCCTCCAAAGTCATTCTTCTTCCATGTTTACAGTGACCTCTGTGTTCTGATCCTGGGAGAAGCCCTAAGCTGAGCTCGCGGGAGCTGGGAGACCCTGCCGCCAAGCTGGGTCTCACCATCTTTGGCCCATTTATTTTTTAGACAGGGTCTCGTGCTGTTGCCCAACCTGGAGTGCAGTGGTGCGCTCTTGGCTCACTGCAGCCTCAGCTTCCCTGGCTCAAGCAATCCTCCAGCCTCAACTTTCCAAGCAGCTGAGGATACAGGTGTGCACCCCTATGCCTGGCTAATTTTTTGTATTTTTTGTAGAGATGGGGTTTTGCATGTTGGCCAGGCTGGTCTTGAACTCCTGAGTGTAAGAGTTGAAGAAAGAAGAAAGAAACACGAAAAGTGGCTCAACAGTCCAAGACAGGTTTATTTTGGAGAATAAACCTGAGAGGGGCTTCTGGCCGATTTCTGTCAGTAGCATTCTGTCTTATGGACTAAGGGTCTTTAAGGGTTTAGGGAGGGAGAGCTTATCGCAGGTTCGGAATGTTTCTGGTCAGAGGAGAGTTTGATTTCGGGGTAGGAATGTTTCTGGTCGGAGGGGGCTTTATCTCAGGGTTGGAATGTTTCTGATTGGAGATGTCATTTGTGGTTTATGGTCATGCTGACATTAGCCGTTAGGCTGATTTTTTGGGGGCTGGATTTAGGTGGTTTTTAATCAAGGGGAACTTAAAATGGTGGTGTTTATCCAAAATGGCGATGCTCCTGCTTTGTCAATCCAGACCCTATAGTTATAAAAGGATGAGGGGCGATGTGCTCTTTCTGGCTACTTCCTGCTGAGAGAGGGTTGTCGTTGTTATGGGACACTGAACGTGGTGCTGGAGTGGAAGAAGTCAATTTGTTCTGGGTAGCACTCTCTGCCTCAGAGGCCCAGAGGCAGCACCTGCTGAAACATCTAATCTTCAGCTCACAGGGCTTCAAGAAAGCACAGCTTAGGTTTTAGTGATCTCCAGCTAGAAAACAAAAAGGGAAAAAAGGAAAAGAAAAAGGAAAAATTGAAGACATTATTTTTGAGACTTGTAGCCAGAAAAATTAGAATTTAATCCAAACTGTAGAAAATAATAAAAATTGAAAAACCTCAGACAAGATTAGAATTTAACAACAGATGTGCTATAGTTTTTGAAACACAATTCTCTCTCTCCAGTTTCCCATTTTTATTAAAAGACAAATCATGGGGCCAGGTGCGGTGGCTCACGCCTGTAATCCCAGCATTTTGGGAGGCTGAGGTAGGCAGATCACAAGGTCAGGAGATCAAGACCATCCTAGCTAACACAGTGAAACCCTGTCTCTGCTAAAAATACAAAAATCAGCTAGGTGTGGTGGCAGGAGCCTGTAGTCCCAGCTACTCGGGAGGCTGAGGCAGGAGAGTGGCGTGAACTTGGATGGTGGAGCTTGCAGTGAGCTGAGATCATGCCACTGCACTCCAGCCTGGGTGACAGAGCGAGACTCAGTCTCAAAAAAAAAAAAAAAAAAAAAGACAAATCATGGTATGACTAGTTTGCTTTGTCAGATTTTTTTTTAGGTAAAGTTTCACTCTTGTCGCCCAGGCTGGAGTGCAATGGTGCAATCTCAGCTCACTGCAACCTCCACCTCCTGAGTTCAAGCGATTCTCCAGCCTTACTTCCTGAGTAGCTGGGATTACAGGCATGTGCCACCATGCCCAGCTAATTTTTGTATTTTTAGTGGAGATGAGGTCTCACCATGTTGGCCAGGCTGATCTCCAACTCCTGACCTCAGGTGATCCACCCATGTCAGCCTCCCAAAGTGCTGGGATTACAGATGTGAACCACCGCACCTGGCTGTGGCCAGATTATTTGTATAAAGTGCAGCAAGAATAATTATTTTTACATAGGCCTTTTAAATTGGCTTCAAAAAAACTGTTTCATGGAAGGAATCTGAGATAAGACCTTTTAAAAGCCAATCCCAGCCATGGAACTGCACCATCAAATACCTATGAGTTGGGTGAACTCTTCCCCTCTTGAGGCTCCAAGATAACCTGGGGTTCCTGGCCTGTGAGAAAGTGACATTTCTTTACTTACCTCAGGTCAGAAACCTGCACAGGGACTGCGCGCACAAAATATGAGGCCCACAGGGACGCGTGCACAAAATATGAGGCCCACAGGGATGCGTGCACAAAATATGAGGCCCACAGGGACCGCGCACAAAATATGAGGCCCACAGGGACCGTGTGCACAAAATATGAGGCCCACAGGGACCACGTGCACAAAATATGAGGCCCACAGGGACCGCGCACAAAATATGAGGCCCGCCATCTAAGGGCTCCACTGGCTTCACAAGTCAAGTTTGATTCCTTAAAGGAGAGCACACCATTCCAGTCAAAGCCTTGGTAAAACAACCAGTTCTACCAATTGTGTCCTGCCATAAAAGAAAACAGACTTTTGGTCGGGTGCCATGGCTCACACCTGTAATCCCAGCACTTTGGGAGCCCGAGGCGAGCAGACCACCTGATGTCAGGAGTTCAAGACCAGCCTAGCCAATGTGGCGAAACCCTGTCTCTACTAAAAAACACAAAAGTTAGCTGGGCGTGGTGGTGCATGCCTATAATCCCAGCTACTCAGGAGGCTGAGGCAGAGAGAACTGCTTGAACCTGGGAGGTGGGGGTTGCAGTGAGCCGAGATTGCACCACTGCTCTCCAGCCTGGAGGACAGAGCAAGATTCCATCTCAAAAAAAAAAAGAAAGAAAGAAAACATTTTTATTGCACCTATGCTAATAACCGTACTGCCATAATTTTAAGGATACTCACAGGTAGTTTCCAGACTCTGGAGAAAACAAGGCAGAGAGAAATAAGCATGCCTCAAATTTTGTTCGTGGGAGCACACCAAACTGTCAAAAGCTGTCAGTAGCTCAAAAGAAAAGCCTCTTTGACTCTGAAAAGCAAACAAAGGACCAGCAATATTCCGAGCAAAACATCAAAAAGATCACTCCAGTCTATTAGTTCAGTTCACGCAGTCAGTTCCCGTCCTGCCTGATATCAACGAACATTCCAGCTCTTCAAGAGTCCTGAATGTCCTTCCTCTATTCTGATGTGACAATCTCCAAAGTTATCAGAAACCTGCGTTCAAGAGCACCTGTCAGAACTTTATAGCTGATCATAGAACCAGCTTCTACAGATGACCAAAACAAGACAACAATTGTTCATGGATGACAAAAAGTTTTAGGGTGGCTGCAGTTAAAGACACAATTGCCAAGGAAATCTGTTACCTACGTGGCACACAACAATTTTAACATAACAATTATAATTATTACTGATAATGTACAGTAAAACATATCAGGATTGTAGGAGTCTCCCACAACCTTGGAACACATATCAAAAACATACCTACACAAATATAGCCCAAAGAAAGCCAAACACCATTTCGTATTTGACAATGTTTTCTGTAAAATTTTTATACCAAATAAGCCAAATTTCACCTTTACATTAGTGTACTATGAATGTTAAACCGAATTAGTAAATCCTTATAGACATATTTACTCAATTTTAATGTTTGACCACAAGGTAAGATTTTTATAGACTTTTTACAATCCTTTACAATTTTTGTTAAAGAGCAGGTTAGTGCTCTAAGAGAAACCCGCTGTGCTTTTATTTTAATAAAATTTAATTTACTGAAAAACTGGAGGATACCCCTTTTAGCCAATATGTTTACACACAGAACTGCCTCTAAAATCAGCCTTTCACAACTAGCCCAAACCTTCATTTTTATTTTATCCAACTGAAAAAAAATCCTTCAACCTTTAAAACTTGGCAAAAATCCACATTCTCATGCCTCCCTGCAATCTTTCTACCAAAAGTATATTTTACTTTTCCTACGTACCTTGCATGTAAGGACAGTGGCTTGGAATGTTGGAGCCTTTCCTTGGAATGTTCTGGGTTTCAGCACCAAATGTAAGACTTGAAGAAGGAAGAAATAAACATGAAAAGTGGCTCAACAGTTAAAGACAGATTTATTTTGGAGAATAAACCTGAGAGGGGCTTCTGGCCGATTTCTGTCAGGAGCACTCTCTCTTATAGACTAAGGGTATTTACGGGTTTAGGGAGGGAGAGCTTATCACAGGTTCAGAATGTTTCTGGTTGGAGGAGAGTTTTATTGTGGGGTGAGAAGGTTTCTGGTAGGCAGGGAAGTTATCTCAGGTTGGCATTTTTCTGGTTGGAGATAGGTTTATCTCAGGGTTGGAATGTGTCTGGTTGGAGGTGTCATTTGTGGTTTCTGATCGTGCTGACATTAGCCATTAGGCTGCTGTTTTCAGGGTGGATTTAGGTGGTTTTTAATCAAGAGGAACTTAAAATGGCAGTGTTTGTCCAAGATGGTGTTCTCCTGCTCTGTCACTGAGCTCAAGCGATCTGCCTGCCTCGGCCTCCCAAAGTGCTGGGATTACAGGCGTGAGGCACTGTTCCCAGCTGTTGGCCCATTTTCTAAAGCCACATCTTCCTCTGAGACCATCCAGAGCAACACAGATTCTCCACCTCCTCTTTTTCTAAGCTCTTGCTGCAAATGCTGGAGAAAGAACAGCGACTGTTCAGGCTGCAGCTTGGCCAAAAGGCCAGTGAGGGAGAAGTAATTACCCTGGCAATGACAAGCGTTCCATCCGTTCTTCTCCCCTGGAAATATCAGCCATCCATCAGCCAGGGCCAAACACCCACCCACATCTGGCTCAGAAAATAGTGATGCACCAGGAAGCAGCCGTTTTCAAGAGATGCCAGCCCTCTGTCAGTTTACTAGCTTATTCTCTCATTCATTCAACACTCATGTGTTTATCATACCATCCCAGGGGCGGTGTGGCTTAAGGATGGGTCTGGGGCTGGCTTGGCTGCTCCTGTTTCCTGACTGCCACCCACTAGCTGTGTGACCTCAAGCAAGCTGCTTAACCTCCCATGCCTTGGTTTCCTCAACTGTTAAGTGGGAGGTAATAATAGTGGCACCTATGCATAGATTGTTCCTGAGGGGTAAATGAATTAATACATGTGAGGGTTGGCCAGGCACGGTGGCTCACGCCTGTAATCCCAGCACTTTGGGAGGCTGAGGTGGGCAGATCACAAGGTCAGGAGTTCGAGGCCAGCCTGGCCAATATGGTGAAACCCCATCTGTCTACTAAAAATACAAAAATTAGCCAGGCCTGGTGGCGTGAGCCTGTAATTGCAGCTAGTTAGAAAGCTGAGGCAGAAGAACCTCCTGGGAGGCGGAGGTTGCAGTGAGCTGAGATTGCGCCATTGCACTCCAGCCTGGGTGACAGAGCGAGACTCTGTCTCACAAAAATACATACATACATACATACATACATACATACATGTGAAGGTCTACCAGACATGGAGTCCGGCTCCACCTTGACCAAGGAGATGGGGCTTACGGTTAAGTCAAACCCTCAGGCTCTTTCTCCAGAGAATTTGAACTCTGAGCCTTGGGCTGATGACACAAAGATTCAAATGGTGGCTGTGCTTTTCTCCCCCAAGTGCACCCCCAGAGACTGCTGGTACTTCCTGCTAGCTGGATCCCTGGAGCTGCTTGGTCCCTGTTCTAGGTGAGGCCATTCAGCAGTCCTTGTGATTTTCTGAGCATGCCTTAGCCTTCCAGCATACTCCTCTCTTCCCCTAAAATTAGCCAAGATTGGGTTTCTGTTGCTTGCATCCCAACTACCCTCATTGAGACAGAGCCCCTGTGCTTGAGACAAGCAGAAGATAGACTTCTTTCACCTGGGGCCTGGCTTCATCCAACAGCAGAGCCCAACCTCCAGGGGAGACTGACCTGTGATGGGCCTGGGAGCCCACAAAAAGGCCCCATCCAGCCTGTGGGATCAGAGGAGGCTTCTTGGAGGAGGTGATGCTGGGCGAGTGTTAAAGGATACCTAGGCATCAGCTAGGTGAAGAGAGCAGGGAAGGAGACTCCAGGGAGAGGAATGTGTGAGAAAATGGGGAGGAGAGGGAGGAACGGTTGATGGGCAGCTGCCACTCTGTCCACTGGCAGAGGAGCAGCCAAGTCTCTGATGGAGCCCACTGGAGCAGCCTACCTGGCTTCTGTGGTCGCTGGCTGTGACCCCGCCAGCTCTGCTCAGCGCTGTGCCCAGCCCTGGGTGCAGGGAAGTGCGGTTTGCTCTCAGAGGAGCCGCTAGCTGGGAGCAGCCGAGGCCATTAGGGACAGGACGCTAATGCATCGGCGCCCCATTGATTCTGCCTGGCTTTTGTGAACACGTCTGCACTGACTAATTTGTTTAATTACTCATTGCCGCATCCGTTCTCAATTGCACTATGCAGATACTTAGTCTGTGGCTGGGAGCCAAGCCTCAGGGTCCCTTTTCCTCTTCCAAGATGGGTGGCACTGAACTCTGAGGCCACGGCCCCTCCTGATGTGATCAGAGATGTCGTCATGTGCCACTAACATTGAACAGGCATCGCCAAGACCAGCCAGGTGCAGACCTTGGGTGGGTCCTATGGGGTCCTACAGGAAGCATAGGCCTGGTCCCCGGTGGTCCCCAGGAGTATGGCTCTAAAACAGCCGAGGCATAGTGTGAGCAAAGTCAAACGCAGTGGTTAGAAGCAACCCCACGTGGTCTGCTTCAAATCCAGCAAACTTTTGTTTTCAACGCCCAGCTCCCTATGGCTTCTTTGTCCTTACCGTCTCTTCAGAATCTGTCTGCTTCACCCTGAATCTTGTCTATTGTCCTGGCTAGTTCAGCTGGCGGCCAGGAGTCAGAGACCCAGAGAAATGAGGAGGGGGCGTGGAGCAGGGGCTGAGGCCTGAGCTGTGAGGGGGGCTCAGTATTGACAATTAGTGAACCGTCCCCTGGGGAGTCAGCTTGAATGGGGCCTGTGATATCTGTGGCCACTGCCCTCCGTATGTCCCACTCAGCATCCTCCCCAGGTCAGAACACGTTTTGGGGCAGAACCCAGAGTTTTCTCATCACTTTCAGACTCAAGTCCAGCTTATTGGGGATTATGAAGACTTCCACCTCATACTGGATGAATGATTCTCTTCTCCATTCCCTCTGATGCTCGTGGACACTCGGAGGTGGGGGAAGGCTCTATTCTTTTACTTTTCTGGTTCTAGTTTCTCAGGGGATGAGGCAGGAGGAGAGACATGGAAAGGGAGAGAGATACCTTCCATTTCAAGGAATATGCGGTTTGGATGTCTGAAAACGATTTATGGCAGAGATGCTGGATGGAAAACAAACACACAGTTTGAGAGGGTCCTTTTTATTTTTATTTTATTTTATTTATTTATTTTTTTGAGATGGAGTCTTGCTGTGTCACCCAGGCTAGAGTGCAATGGTGCAATCTCCGCTCACTGCAACCTCTGCCTCCTGGTTTCAAGTGATTCTCCTGCCTCAGCCTCTGGAGTAGCTGGGACTACAGGCACCCGCCACCACCCTTGGATAATTTTTGTATTTTTAGTGGGTGGAGACAAGGTTTTCACCATGTTGACCAGGCTGGTCTCGAACTCCTGACCTCATATGATCCTCCCGCCTTGGCTTCCCAAAGTTCTGGGATTACAGGCATAAGCCACTGTGCCTGGCCAAGAGAGTGTCTGGGAGGCCAAAGCGGGAGGATCATCAGGTCAGGAGATCGAGACCATCCTGGCTAACATGGTGAAACCCTGTCTCTACTAAAAATACAAAAAATTAGCCAGGCATGGTGGCGGACGCCTGTAGTTCCAGCTACTCGAGAGGCTGAGGAAGGAGAATGGCAAGAACCCGGGAGGCAGAGCTTGCAGTGAGCCAAGATCGTGCCACTGAGCTCCAGCCTAGGCAACAGAGCGAGACTCAGTCTCAAAAAAAAAAAAAAAAAAATGTTAAACACACGTCTAACCTATGACCCAGAAATTTCAGTTCTGAGTATTTATTTATGCACAAGAAATGAAAATGTATATATCTGCATAAAAAGACTTGTATAAGATTTTTCATAATAGTTGTATTCACCATAACTAAAAATATAAGCCACCTAAACATCTATTATGTGAAGGAGTACCCATGGAATGTATAGCTTGGATACTACTCAGCAATAAGAGAAGTATGAACAAGAGGTAGAATGCAGTTCAGAGACAAACACATGAGAAACACAAAAGAGAGGCAAAAAAAGGTGGCAGTGGAATGAGGAATTCTGACACATGCTTAACCGGAGTTTGAGAAGAAGATAACACAGTGAAGGGGACATGTGATAGTCAAAGGCAGGCCCCAGTCCTCAGATCAGGAACCATAACAATTCTCAGAGAGAATAAATGAACAGAAATCCATATTTAGATCCATCAGAGTGAAACTGCAGAACACCAAAGACAACAAGAAGATTTTAAAAGAAGCAAGTACAAGAGAGATTACCCTCAGCACACCAGCAACAGATTGACAGTTGACTTCACAACAGCAATAATGGAAGACACAGAGCTGGATACACAAAGGAAATTACTACAATCTAGAATCCGAAAGATTCTTGAAGGATGAGGGCAAAATAAAGCCATTTTCGGATACACAAAAGCTGAGAGCAGTCATTGCAGAGACTCTCACTAAAGGGGCTCCACACCAATGCATTTCAGGAAGAAAGAAAGAGGTTTCAGACGGAAGGTCTGTGTGCAGAGGGAATGGCCGTCTCAGAGGCGACTCAAACTCAGTATCTCCAGAACGAACTCACAATCTGCTCTCCCAGCCCCGCGCCTCCTGGGGCTTTGGCCTGTGGATGATGACCACAATCACTCGGGCCAGAAACATAGACATTATCTGGACACCCCTTCTGCCTCACCTCCCCCATATCCAATCACCCCCAGTCCTGTCATCTTTGCCTCCTAATCTCTTTCAACTCTGCCCTTTTCTCTCCATCTCCATGGCCACCCAGCTGCCACTGCATTTTGCTCACCACCTGCAACTGGCCTTCCAGCCCCTGAACCCCTCTGATCCGCTCAGCCCGCTCTCCACACTGAACCTGAGGCTCTCTCTTTGAATGGCAATCTGATAAAGTCTCCCCTCTGTTTAAAACATGAAATGGTATCCCACTACCCTGGGGATAAAAACAAAAACGTTTAAGAGGTTAGAGAGGTCTTCATGGCTCGGTCCCTGACCACCTCTCAGACTCACCTCCCACCCCAGCCTCTCTGGACTCTTTTGGCCCCTTGTGGGTGCCATCTTTTTTGCCCACATAGACTCTTATCCGTGCTGTTTTCACTATAGAGTGGGTCCTTCCCTTCTTTCTTTGTCTAATTCGTGACACTTATCGTTTAGTTCATTTGGCACTTCCTCCAGGAAGCCTGCCTTGACCTCCCTGACTATATCAGCTCTCCCCCATTAAATGTTCCCCTCGTGCCATGGTCCCCTCATCTGTGACATTGATCACATGAGCAATTTCACATTTATTCATGTAGCTAGTTATGGTCTGGATCCTCCTTTGGATTTTAAGTTCCTATAGGTAAAATCCTTCCTCTCCTTTGGCCCCTGAGATATCTCCAGGACTACCATGGACACGCAGTAAACATTCACCAGTTGTTGAATTTATGAGTGAGTGAGTGGTGCCTGCCACCCTAGAATTTCCCTTATTTGAAATTCTAGAATAAGCAGATTCACTTCTTTTTCACATCCATGTGAATTTTTGTTCTTGTATAAACGAATTGTAAGAGCCATAAGAAATAATTGGAGAAAGAAGGAATTGGGAATTGGGAAGAGAAAATAGAGAAAAACAATAGAGGCAGAGCAGGGGCTTTTTGCAGTGATGCTTGGGGAGAAGAAGGAAGCCGTAGGGACAGCAAGTGGGTAGATGGCAGGTGATTGGCCCCAGGTTATCCAGAGCAGAGCTGAGACCACCCAGTCCTAAGGGGAAGGGGCTGGGAAGGAAGCCACTCAGCTCTGCCAAGCAGAGTAAATACAGATCAACAAGAGCCTTTCCCATTTTGAAAATGTACATTGCTCTGTGTCGCTGGGACTGCAGTGAGACCCAGGAGGCAGGAATAAACAATTCTGAGTCATAAAATCATTAAGGCATCAAACATTTGGATCCATGAGCAGACACAAAAGAATATGCTTCCTATACACATGTTAAAAGCCTAACTCTTTTGACAAGGATCTCACCGAATCTCTTGGGCAGAAGGATTCTGTAATGGAAAGTAATTGCACGCCACTCATCTTTGTTAATTTAAGATGAGTAAAGGGTTATTGATTCCCTCTTTGTTTCATGAGCTGTTTTCATATTGAATTTTGGTGAACAAAAATATTTTTAATAAGGATTTCATGGGTTTACTTGGCATCTTTCTCTCCCAAGCTGCAGAGCTATAGATCCAACTGCCAGCTGGACAGACCCAACTCATCTCCAGCCATGGCCCCTCCTGATGTGAGCCTATCTCACGTTCTGGTACCACAGTCCACCCAGTGCCAAGCCAGACACGTATCACCCTGCATGCCCTCTGCAGCCCCTCACCCATCCAACAGATGCCCCATCCCTGTGCCTGCTAACTCCCTCCCTCCTCTCCAGCTCAAGGCCTCCCTCCCACGCACTGGATCCTGCCAGTTCAGACCTGTCCTGTCTCCTGCCTGCCTGGTGGCCAAATTGGCCTCCCCAGTCAGTCCCTGCTGCAGAAAGTGGTTTCTTTTTTTTTTTTTTGAGATGGCGTCTTATTCCATCGCTTAGGGCCTGGAGCACGATGGTGCAATCTTGGCTCACTGCAATCTCTGCCTCCTGGGTTCAAGCAATTCTTTTGCCTCATTCCCCCGAGTAGCTGGGATTATAGGCGTGCACCACCATGCGCGGCTAATTTTTGTATTTTTAGTAGAGGTGGGGTTTCACCATGTTGGCCAGGCTGGTCTTGAACTCCTGACCTCAAGTGATCCACTGACCTTGGCCTCCCAAAGTGCTGGGATTACCCCTGTGAGCCACCGCGCCCAGCCTGGAAAGTAGTTTCTATAGTAGAAAGCCAAGGGTGCTGCTCTCCTGCCCCACACACCTCAGCACCTCTGTGTGGCTTCCTGTGGAGTAGACACTATTGTTTTGTCTGCCCAGTCTCCTCTTTTCTTGTGGGAATATGCTTCTGGAATATTCATCTGGAAAACCCTCTCCTTTTGATAACTGTCTTTGCCTCCCTGGGACTGCAGCTGATGTGCGTGCATGCATGCGTGTGTGTGTGTGTGTGTGTGTGTGTGTGTGTGTGTGTGTGTGTGTGTTGTGTGTGTGTGTGTGTGTGTGTGTGTGTGTGTGTGTGTGTGTGTGTTGGGATCGGCTTCCAAATCTTCCTACTGGGGGAATGCCCATTATCCATTAGATGCCACTCAATGGGAGGCGGTGCCCCACCCATCCATGGAGACCTAAGGGGCTTAATAGACCCTCCCTGCATAGCCAGAGACAGATACAATCTGGGACCAGTGAATCGGTGCTTTGACTGCTCTCACGGTAGCTGAGAGCTTATTCCCAGAATGGCGAAGGTGGCAAAGAGTCCCCGTAGCTGGTATTGTTGGCTGCCATCACCCCTTTTATCCAGGGACACAGCTGAAATCTGTGCCACTTGGCTCTGCTGGCTAGGTGGGATAAATCTGCCCCAGGTTCCGTGCTGTCCCCATTCCTGCTCCTGCTGCCCGGCAGCCCGGAATCCTTCTCCAGACTTCCTGTAACTCTCTCCCCAAGCCAATGCCCTCCCTCGGGTGAACAAGGGCCCCTCTTCGTGGCCCATGGTGCCTGGCTTGCCTTGGCCCCGGTCCTCCTCCCTGTGCTGAAATCATCTCTCTGTGGATCTTTCTCCCTCATGGACTCCAACCTCCTTGTGGGCAGGGACCAGCCCTTGGCCACGTTCCGGCTCCCTAGTGCCCAGTATGTGTTTGATGAATTTGGGGGCATGGGTTGGATGATCTCAGTTCAGTTGCCAAATCTTTCTTTCCCGTCCAATCAGTCTTCCAGGATCTCAACCGGTTCTCTCACTGCAGAGTCTGGAGAAGCCCAGCCCTCAGTGTGAAGTGAGAACCACCGTGGTGCTCACAGCAAGACACCCAGAGTCCCTTCCAGGCAGGGACACCCCTGGAGCGACCCTGTTTCAGTATGAAGTTATCTGGGTGGAAACTCACCAAGCATGCACAGAGGGCGCTGGGCTCCAAGCTTCGGCATATCCTTTCACTGAATTCCACACAGCCTTGCTGAGCAGGTGGGCCCACCATTCTCAGACCCCCAGGGCCCCACAGACAGCAGATGTGCTGCTTTTAACCACACCCACTGCCTCTCATGCCGGAGTGGGGGAAATGGAACCCGCAAAGCGTGTAGGCCAGGGAGGGTGGGAAACTGGGGTGATGTGAGCCCATGGGATGGAGCACTGTGGACTGAATGCCTGTGTCCCTGGGATTCATATGTTGAACCCCTAACTCCCAATGTGATGGTGTCAGGAGGTGGAGCCTTTGGGCGGTGGTTAGGCCATGAGGGTGGAGACCCATGCTGGAGTTGGTGCCTTTATGGTCCTCCCATGTGAGGACAGAGGGCAGCCATCTACAAGCCAGGAAGAGAGGTGTCACCAGACACCAAACCTGCCGGCACTTTGCTGTGAGATTTCCAGCCCCCAGAGCTGTGAGAAATAAATTTCTGTTGTTTAAGACACTCAATATTTTGTTACAGTAGCCCGAGCTGACTGAGCAGATATTCATATGGAAAGTGAACTTTGATCTCTACTTCATGCCATACATAAAAGCCAATTCCAGATTGACTGTAGATACAGATTGGCAAAGCAAAACAGTACAGTTTCCAGAAAGAAACAGGAAAATGTCTTCATGCAGTGGTCAAATATTTCCTAGAGAGGACACAAAAAGCACTAACTACAAAATAAACAATGATAAATTGGACTGCATTAAAATTAAGAACATCTGTTTAACAAAAGACCCCATGAAGAGCGTGAGAAGCCAGAGCACAGAGTGGGAGGAGAAATCTGACCTGAGATGGGAAATTAGAATATGAAGAACTCCTTCAAGTCAGCAAGAAGACAGGCAAGCCAAGAGCAGGATGGGCAAACGACCTCAACAGACACTTTACAAAAGCGATATCCAGGCCAGGTGCAGTGGCTCATGCCTGTAATCCCAGCACTTTGGGAGGCCGAGGCTGGTGGATCACCTGGGATCAGGAGTCCAAGATCAGCCTGGGATCAGGAGTCCAAGATCAGCCTGGTCAACATGTCGAAATGCCGTCTCTACTAAAAATACAAAAATTTGCTGGGCTTGGTGGCGTGCGCTTGTAATCCCAGCTACATGGGAAGTGGAGGTGGGAGAATTTCTTGAACCCGGGAGGCAGACGTTGCAGTGAGCTGAGATCGTGCCACTGCACTCCAGCCTGGGGGACAGAGTGAGACTCTGTATCAAAAAAAAAAAAAAAAAAAAAGATATACACATAAGAGAATATTCAACTTTATTAATCACTGGGGAAATACAAATTAAAGCCAAAGTGAAACAACACTCCTTACCCCTAGGAATGGCTAAAGTTAAAAAGATGGGAATACCCATGACAGGAGGGATTTGAAACAACTGCAACTCCCATACGCTGCTGGTAGGAAGTAGGAGGCAGGCCTCCACTCCAGGGGAGGGGCTCAGATGCCACACACCAAATTGAGGACTAGCTAGAAAAGGGATGGCTGGAAGCAGCTTTCCATAAGACACACCCACAAATGTGCCACGTCAGTTTACCATTGCCATGGCAACACCCAGAAGTTAATGCCCCTTTCCATGTCAAAGACCCGATGACCCAGAAGCTACCATCCTTTTCCTAGAAATTTCTGAATAATCCATCTCTTAATTTGCATGTAATTAAAAGTGGCAATCAATCTGACTGCACGCTGCCTCTGAGCTGCTGCTCTGGGCACACTGCCTATGGGGTAACCCTGCCCCACAGGGAGCAGCCCTTCTGCTGCTGCTGTGCATGGCCACTTCAATAAAAGCTGCTAACTTCACTGGCTCACCCTTACCTTCTTTCTTGGGTGAAGCCACAAACCCTCCTGGGGTAAGACCCAATTTTGGGGCTTGCCTGCCCTGCATCAGTGGGAGTTTCTGGCAGTATAAGTTAAGCTGGATACAAGTGTCCTCCATGGTGTGACTTCTAGGCAGCATATAATCAATTAAAATGCATACATAAGTTACCAAAAGACATGTACAAGAATGTTCCTAGCAGCCTATTCATAACAGCCAGAACTGGGAGTACTCTGGATGTTACCAAGAGGAGAATGGGTAAGTCGATTGTGGTATATTCATGTAATGGAATACTCCACAATGAGAGCAAACGAACCACACCTTCATGCAACAGTGTGGATGGCAATTCGAGTTCAAAAACAGGCACCATTAGTTGGTCATATTAGAAATAAATCTATGCTGGCCAGGCATGGTGGCTCACAACTGTAATCCCAGCACTTTGGAAGGCCGAGGCAGGTGGATCACTTGAGTCCAAGAGTTTGAGATCAGTCTGGGCAACGTGAGGAAACCCTGTGTCTACAAAAATACAAAAATTAGCTAGGCATAGTGGCACATGCCTGTAGTCCCAGGGAGGGAGGCTGAGGTGGGAGGATCGCTTGAGCCCGGGAGGTGGAGGTTGCAGTGAGCGAAGATTGTGTCACTGCGCTCCAGCCTGGGTGACAGAGTGAGAACCTGTCAGAAAAGAAAGAAAGAGAAGAAGAAACGAAGGAAGGAAGGAAAAGAAAAGAAAAGGAAAAAAGAAAGAAAGAAAAGAAGAAACAAAGGAAGGAAAAGAAAAGAAAAGGAAAAAAGAAAGAAAAAAGAAAGGAAGGAAAGAGAGGGAAGGAAGGAAGCAAAGAAGGAAGGGAGGGAGGGGAGGGGAGGGGAGGGGAAGAAGGGGAGGGGAGGGGAGGGGAAGGGAGGGAGGGGAGGGAAAAGATAAGAAAGGAAAAGAAAAGACATAAGGTTGTGTTGGCCGGGGGCAGTGGCTCACGTCTGTAATCCCAGCACTTTGGGAGGCTGAGGTGGGCGGATTGCTTGAGCCCAGGAGTTTGAGACCAGCCTGGGCAACATAGTGGGGCCTCGTCTCTACAAAAAAGAGAAGAATTAGCCAGGTGTGGTGGCAGGTGCCTGCAGTCTCAGCTTACTCGAGAGGCTGAGGTGGGAGGACCGCTTGAACCTGAAACGCGGAGGTTGCAGGGAGCTGAGATCGTGCCACTGCACTCCAGCCTGGGGGACAGAGTGAGACCTTGTCTCAAAAAGAAGGCTGTGTTTACCCTTGGAAGGTCACGAGGGAGGGAGGCTTCTAGGGGTTCCAGCAATGTTTTATTTTTTGATCCAAGTTCTGGTTCTCAAGCATGCTCACTTTGTGAAAATTTACTGGGTGGAACTGTGGGGAAAAGAAAGAGAGATCAGATTGTTACTGTGTCTGTGTAGAAAGAAGTAGACATAAGAGGCTCCATTTTGTTCTTGTTGCCCAGGCTGGAGTGCAATGGCGCGATCTCGGCTCACTGCAACCAATACAAAAAAATTAGCCGGGCGCGGTAGCTCACGCCTGTAATCCCAGCACTTTGGGAGGCCGAGGTGGGCGGATCACCTGAGGTCGGGAGTTTGAGACCAGCGTGACCCACACGGAGAAACCCCATCTCTACTAAAAATACAAAATTAGCCGGGCGTGGTGGCGCATGCCTGTAATCCCAGCTACTTGGGAAGGCTGAGCCAGGAGAATTGCTTGAACCTGGGAGGTGGAGGTTGCAGTGAGCCAAGATCACGCCATTGCACTTCAGCCTGGGCAACAAGAACAAAATGGAGTCTCTTATGTCTACTTCTTTCTACACAGACACAGTAACAATCTGATCTCTCTTTCTTTTCCCCACACGGAACTAAATTTCTATTTTTCAAACAAAGATGTTACACCTTGCAGTTTGTGCTCTGTTAAATGCTTTTAAATTTTACACACAAATAAAACTCCAAGGGATCACATGAGTGACAGAATTGAAACACTCACACTGTTTTTTGGGTTTGGAAACCACCCCCGCTCCATCCCACACGGGGGCTTGCGGATCCAGCTCTGTGCCCGGCCCCCCTCTTGCACACATCCTGAAAGCAGGTGGGCAGGGAAAGCAGGTGGGTGTGGTCTGGAGGACACAGGGGCACAGGCTGAGAATGGTGGGGGGTCTCCTGGGCCCTGCGTGGTGAGAGGAGGCCCAGAGCAGGGCCTTCTAAAATCTGAGGCCCCCACAGCAGGGTCCCTGGCTGCCTAGGTCTAGGGGCAGGACCGAAGGTCATCGAGGACGGGTGGCCTGGGATTGCTGGCACCAATTCCTGTTACCTCCAGGGTGGGGCCTGCCAAAAGGAGGGATTAGGATGAGGAGGCAATGCCTCCCTTAAGGAATTCTGACTGTGACTGGGTGGTTGTAGGGAGGTGGCTGTGGATTTCAACGTGGGCAAGTCAGGCCCTGGGCACATCCTGGCTCCTGTCTTGGAAGCTGGTGAACACCCGTAGCCACTGTGGCCGAAGGCAGCATTCTGGACCAGTCCAGGCCTTCTGCACGGGTATAGCACAGCCCTTTGCCTCTCACTATATGGGCTGTGCCGGGACATAGTACCTTGACCTTCAAGTTCTTTTTTTTTTTTTTTTAAATTGAGACAGGGTTTTGCTCTGTCATCCAGGCTGGAGTGCAGTGGCACGATCTCAGCTCACTGAAACCTCCGCGTCCTGGGCTCAAGGGATCCTCCTGCCCAGCCTCCTGAGTAGCTAGGACTACAGGCACCTGCCACCATGCCTGGCTAGTTTTAAAAAATATTTTGTGGAGACAGAGTTGCCCAGGCTGGTCTCAAACTCCTGGGCTCAGGCAGTCCTCCCATCTTTGCCTCCCAAAGTGCTGGGATTACAGTTGTGAGCCGCTGCACAGCCTCCCAGGTTGTTATCACTCATCACAGAATGTTCTCAGCTTGTTCTTCTGTGTGTGGCCAACCTGGAGGCCCAGGACTGGGTTCCCATGTGGCCTCCTTGCCACAGGGTCCCGGAAGGCTGTTTCCAAACTCTCTTGGCAGGAAGATACACTTCTGGTGGGATTCAGGTGGAAAGAGGCCCCCTCACTACTGGAGGGCAGGCTGGGGTCCGTGCACTTGGATAGTTATCCCACAGAGAGGGACTTTACAAGCCCGAGAGAGAACAGTCCCACAGGAACAGAGGAGGAGCGAGCAGCAGAGAGACACGGACAGGCAGGACTTTTCTGAACAGTCATTTGAACCACAGAACAATTTTTCAATGGACAATAAACGTTGCATATAATTGAAATCTCGGTTACATTCCCTGAAAAGTGCTTTCTGTACAACCTGAGATAAGCGACTCTCCTGGAGCTGCAGTTACACACGGGTTATAAGGCCTTGCTGTCTCCATCAGGGATGACTGGGAGATTCCTCTGGAAAACAACTACAAATGCAAAGATGAAGTATTTGATGATGTGTATATGAGCACTTCACAGTGGGTTTTGTGGTCTGTGGGCGTCTCCATAGGTCAATAGGTCTTAATAATTTAAAAAAGATTCCTTGGTTAATTAATCTGATGCAACACTGGGTTAAACACAGTCAAGCAGATTTCCTTATTGCAGGACTTCTGAAGGCCTTTAGTATGTTAATATGCATTGAAAATTGCCAGAAGAGGGGTATTCTATGTGGCATATCTCAGACATATTTACCTAGAGAAGGGGGTGTGGTATGTGTGTGTGTGTGTGTGTGTGAGAGAGAGAGAGAAAGAAAGAAAGAAAAGAAGAAGGAAGGAAGGAGAAAGGAAGGAAGGAAAAGGAAGGAAGAGGAAAGGAAGGAAGGAAGGAGGGAGAGCGGGAGGGAAGGAAGGAAAAGGAAAGGGAAGGAAGGAAAAAATTTCATGGGGTTAGTTCAGGGAAATTCTGTGGTAAACTTCAACAGCAAGTGAAGAATGCGTTCTACATGGATGCAGGTATTTTTTCCACCATGTCAATTTTACAGTGCAAACTGAATCTAACAGGTCGGATTAATTTGGAGATACGCATTGCTCCACTCAGACAGTCACTGCATAGATTGCCAGGGCGATGGGAACTAATTCAGAAAAGCGGAGGAAGACTGTGGCTTGCAAAACCCCCAGATCCGTGGCTGCTTTGAGGATTTTCTTTTGCTCAAAGGATTTAGGGTGGGGGTGGGGAGTGCGGAGGACGGGAGGTGCTTCTTTTGCTTAGAATAAAATTGCAACCTGGAGGCCAAATGACAGAGGCTTCTCAGCGTGTAGCTGGAGAAGTGCAAATGAGAAACAGTTCTGTTTTGGTGAGTGTTTTGGCTTTGCTTTTGATGAGTTTTGATCAATCAGTTTGCTTTTTTCTAAAACAATTTTTTAAATGCTCTTATAAAACACATTTTAATTATTGAAATTTCTGCAAGAGAATGTGTTATTGCGTGTATAAAGCACTCTAGGTCGGTCTTAACTCCTCATTCCCAGAGACGCGGTGTTTTCCCATCATGCATTTCAATAACGTGAGGTTTCTTCGGTGCATCCGGTGACCTTTGGTCATAGCAGAGTAGCCTGGGCTGTGTGGGAGACAGGTTCTGGGTGAGTGTGTGCAGGCCGAGGCGTGGGCCCTGGTTCCCTCTTGGTGCTGTTCCGTCTGCTCTTTCACTGGAAGAAGTGAAGCCTCTCATCTAATTCTGTCACCAATACTAAATGGCCTTTCTATATTTTGACACATTGAATCACCATGTCCGAGTTTGTTCCATTATGTATGATGGCTCATGTTTGGGGATGATGAATCATGACTTTTTTTTCTGAGCCCCTGCCTCCTGGCAGGGCCTCCCTCCTCTCCTATTCACCCTTCTTTGAAGCTGGACCCCTGGGCGCGGGGCCCACCGGGAGGACCACGACAGGTGGAAACGCAGATGAAAGAGCAGCTCTGGAATCTCCCAGGCCTGTGAGCACGCAAATCCCCGCTCCACAGACAAATGGCAGAAAGACAACTGGATGCAGCAGAAAACAGAGCATCATTGGCTCAGGTCTCCATGGCAGCTAGGAGGGGAAAGAGAGCCGCTCCCCCTCCAGCCCTCACCTACCACGGAGCCTGGGGTGCAGACAGCAGAGCCCGGTGCGGCAGCCTCTTCCCGCTGCCACACATCTGCCTGCCCAGTTCCAGGCTGGGGTTCAGCCCCCACCTCAACTCTCCTGGGAAGACATGACTCTTAGGCAGCTCCAGGCCTGTCTCCTGGGCTCCTTCCCCATTTCTTTTTTTTTTTTTTTTGAGACGGAGTCTCACTCTGTCGCCCAGGCTGGAGTGCAGTGGCGCAATCTCGGCTCACTGCAAGCTCCGCCTCCCGGGTTCATGCTATTCTCCTGCCTCAGCCTCTCCAAGTAGCTGGGACTACAGGCGCCCGCCACCACGCCCGGCTAATTTTTTTGTATTTTTAGTAGAGACAGGGTTTCACCGTGGTCTCGATCTCCTGACCTCGTGATCCGCCCGCCTCGGCCTCCCAAAGTGCTGGGATTACAAGCGTGAGCCACCACGCCCGGCCTCCTTCCCCATTTCCTGGGATGGCTGCACGTGGGGCCTGGGCCTCCTCATGCTTCCCTAGCCTCCATGTGGTGCCCAGGCCTGGGTGAGTGGTCTGTGGGGAGGGCACGGGCTCACCAGCGTGCAGTCGCCGCCGTAACCAGCCCCCTGCAGCTCATGTGTGGGTGATCAGCCAGCATGTCCTCGTCTGAGACTTGGCTCAGACCCTGACTAGGTGGGAGGGCCGCCCATGCGATGCTGTGTCGGACCAGCCCCTGAGAGGTCCCTCCCCAGCCTACCCCTCTCTCAATCTGTTTTACTTTCCCTTCCTTCAAAGGGCTCCCTGGGCAGCTGCCTTGGGCCTCAGGCTGGGGCAGGGCCATCCCCTCTGCTGCTCTCTGCTTTTCAGACACTGAGTGAGCCTTTACTGTCATCACCCATCTGGGGCAGCCTCCCTATTAGACCAGGATTTTATTCACTTTCACATGCCCGCCACTCAGAGCACCGAGCTAGTAAGCCCACTGGCTTTCCGGGTCTGAAGGCTGCCATCCGGTCAGCACAGCTTCCCCACTGCTGCCAGTGCCCGGCCTGTGTGCAGGGCCGCTCGCCACTCCAGGCCACCTCTGGCCGGAGCAAGGACACAGGACCTGGTGGTACAGGAGAAGGCTGTCCTGCTAGAAAAGGGGGGTGGCCCTTGCCATCTAACCTGTAGCCAACTGCACCTGCCACGCTGGCCCTTCTGTGGCAGCAGCCCAGGTTCTGGCTGCCTGTGCCCAGGTGGTCCTCCCGTGAGCACCTCTTCTAAGGACTTCTGCCTTGCAATGGTTGCAGGACTGCCATGCTGAGAAGCACAGGCACTGTGCACAGCCTTGGACATCTGGGGCCAGTGCCCCAGCAGGGGGTCGGAACTCTTCTGCTCCTGGGGGCCTGGTGTCTACTGTGCTGGATGGCCCCCCCCAAGCATCCCACCCCTCACTCCCCAGGTGCTCCTATTTGGATTTGAGCTTTGCTAAGCACCATCCCTACTCTGTGTTGGGTGCTGGGGCATCTCCCAGAATGCCCCACCATCTGTGACCCCATAGGAGGAAGGGCTCCGGGGCTCTCATTTGCTGAGGCCTTCAGAGGCATGAGTTCATGCCATTCTTGCAAACCTCCAGCAAAATTAGTGTTGTATTTCTGTTTACAGATGAGGAAACAGAGAAGTTAGGTGCCTTGTTCAATGCCCTAGAGGTAGTAAGTGGCAGAGCTGGGATTCAAACCTAGAAATACCTGTCTCCTTATTGCATGCACCATGTCAGACTCTGGAGAAGCCTTTTGTGGATTGTCTCTGCCATGAGACCTCACAGACCCTAGGAGAGAGACGCTGTTTGCTACGGTTTGAATGTTTGTCTCCTCCAAAACTCATGTTGAAATTTAATTGCCCTTGTAGCAGTATTAAGATGTGGGGCCTTTAAGCGGTGATTAGGCCATGAGAGCTCTGCCTGCAGGGATGGGATTAATGCCATTATAAAAGGCCAAGTTCAGCTTCCTTCTGTCTCTCTTTGCCCTTCTGCCTTCTGCTGTGTGCTGAGGCAGCAAGAAAGCCCTGGCCAGAGGTTGGGTGTTGGGGTTGGGAAGGCCTTGGACTTCCCAAGCCCCAGACTGTGAGAAAATAAATTTCTGTTCATTAAAGATTGCCCAGTCTCAGGTATTCTGTGATAGCAACACACTATTGCTGCACATTACAGACAAGACACTATTGCTGTCTGTTTTACCAGTGAAGAAATTGAAGCCCAGAGAGGCCAAGCAGCTCACACAGCTGGGAAGAGGCAGGGAGAAAATTGGATCCCAGTCTGTCTGTCTGGAGCTGTGATCACGCTGCCTGCTGCCTGCCACCAGCTGAGCACACAAGAGGCCCGATCAACCCTTAGGGGTGCCATCCTTCAGGAGACCTCGCCTCTGTCTGCAGGACAGGCTTGGCACCATGTGATGAGCTGCAGTTTCCTTTAGAGGTGAACCCTGTCCTCCCCGGAAGGAGGCAAGCCTTTTCTCTTTCAATCTTTTTTTTTTTTTTTTTTGAGACAGAGTCTCACTCTGTCACCCAGACTGGAGTGTAATGGCGCGATCTCGGCTCACTGCAAGCTCCCCCTCCTGGGTTCAAGCCATTCTCCTGCCTCAGCCTCCCGAGTAGCTGGGATTACAGGCTCCTGCCACCACGCCCGGCTAATTTTTTTGTATTTTTAGTAGAGACAGAATTTCACCATGTTAGCCAGGATGGTCTCAATCTCCTGACCTCGTGATCCGCCCACCTCGGCCTCCCAAAGTGCTGGGATCACAGGCGTGAGCCACCGTGCCCCGCCTTCTCTTTGAATCTTGATCATGGCTTCCTACCTCCGCTCGGCTGAGGCTAGCTGTAGCAGGGCGTGGGGTTCAACAGACAAGAGCAATTAAGGCCTCTGAGCCATTTGTGCTGATTTTCCTATTAAGCTGTTGTTACCATCCAAGCCGAGGCGGCCAGACTTGGGATAATGACTGGTTTTGCAGATCAGCAGGGTGTAAAGGAGATTCTGCTGTGAGTAAACAGTTTGGCAATTTGAAGAGCAAATTGTGGCCTGCACGAGGATCGGGGCGGATGCCAGGCTACCCCCGTGGAAACACTGGGGAAGGAAGCGGCATCTGCAGCAGGGGCGAGAGACTGGAGGGAGAGAGGTGATGGCAGGAGGCAGGCGGAGTTGGCATGGACTGGGCGCCATCTCCACAAACTTCCAACCCTGTGGCCGCCAACGTGCTGGGGCTGAGGGGTCTTGTTCTGGCATTGTGGTCTGATGGGAGACAGACACATGGGTGGGTTCTTAAATACAACACACGACCACAGTGCGACACCACTTCACACCCACCAGGATGGCTACTACCCCAAATCGGAAAATAACAAGTGTTCGTGAGGATGTGGCAAGGTCGGAACCCTTGTGCACCATTGGTGGGATTGTAAAATGGAGCAGCTGCTGCGGAAAACAGTCTGGAAGGTCCTCAAGATTCATTGCAGGATTATCAGAGCATCACAGAATTTTCATATGATCCAGCAATTTCTCTTCCGGGTATAGGTAAGAAAACTGAAGACGGGGACTCAAGCACATTTTTGCACAGCTGTGTGTACAGTAGCATTATTCACAATAGTCAAAGTTGGAAACAACTCAATTGTCCATCAGTGATGAATGGATAAAAAATGTGATGTGGTCTCACCATACAGTAGAATATTATTCAGCCTTATTAGAAGGGGAGGGAATTCTGACGTATGCCAGTAAATGGATGAACCTTGAAGACATTGTGTAAAGTGAAATACAGCAGTCACAAACAGACAAGAGCTGTGTGATTCCACTTCTGTGAAGTGCCTAGAGTGGTCAAATCCATAGAGATAAAGGCAGAATGCTGGGTGCCGGGGCTGGGGGGGTGGGGAGCTGCTGTTTAAGGGGTAGAGAGTTTCGGTTTGGGAAGATGAATCAGTTCTATGGACGGATGGTGGTGATGGTTGCACAACAATGTGAGTGGACTTAATGCCACTGACCTGTACGCTGAAAAATGATTAAAATGGTAAACTTTATGTATATCCTGGCAATGACAAAACAAGGCTCAGGTGGGAATTCTGGAGCCCCAAATCTGCACAATGAAGCTGCAGCCAATTCCTCTGGGGGTGGGGGGTGGCGGTGACAGTTCTTGTAAAAAATACTTGTGGTGAGGGCTGGTTAACTCATTCATAAACCAGCACGCACTGGCTGCACCTGGTCTCTGTGGGACCCTGGGAGACGGCCAGCTGTGGGTGCCCGAGGGTGGGTTTCAGCACCACTGCAGGTGAGGAAGAAGGGTTGTGGGGATGGGGTTGGGAGGTCTCCCCAGGCCTCAGAGGCCAGCTGGCCCTGCTGCCATCAAGGGCAAGCAGGGGCTCCCTGCGGGGGGATTTGTGCCTTTCCCATTAGGCCCTTATCAATAGCGCAAGTAATTTCAGATTTGGCTGGGAAAAATTCACTCAATCAGCCGGCGTCTATCATTTCCCTATAATGACTGTGTTTTGCTCTGGCTGCGAGATGCCCTGGAGCACTTATTTTCTTGAACTCAGAGCAGCTGCAGGGGCCGACTGTGTGAGCTGCCTTGGCAGGGGTCACACTTCCTGCCTTTTTCTTTCTCCTGCAGGAATTTAGCTGTCAGCGCCAGGCGAATCGGGTCCTTGTGGCGGGTTCCTTCTCCCCAGCCCCCTGCTCAGCTGTCGGGATGGAGGCTAGAAGTCACCTCTGCCGTGGCCCCCCACCAGAGGGGAGGTGGTTAATCAGGGGGATGATGATGAAGATGGCAATGACCCCTTTGAGGTGCACAGCCCTTTACTGTTGACACGTCCTATTCCTGGTTGATATCTCATTTGAGGTGCACAGCCCTTTACAGTTGACATCCCCTATTCCTGGTTGATCTCATTTCATCTTCACAGCCATCCCAGGGGTTCAAGGGTTATCCTTATTTTCCAGGGAAGGCTCAGAGAGAGTCAAGAAATGCATCGCCCAAATGGCCACTGGTACAGACACTCTAACACCAGCGTGACTGATTCCATCACAGAGCTCACCCCATGCAGTGGGAGTTAGGGACTTTGTGGCTTGATGAGAAGCCTTTTGTCCTCCATAAAACAGGTGTGACATGCCTTCCCAGTTGGCCTCCCGGGCATGGTGAGAAGAACCAAAGAGACATGGTGGATGGGGCGGGAGGGCATGAACTGGGAGGAGCCACCTGATGGGAGAAAGGGTCAAGGGTGGCGCGACTGCAACTGACCTCCAGCTAATTCACTCCACCTGCCTCAGGACAAGTTCCAACGCTGGGGGTCAGCCTTGAACACCGGGAAATGGGGGTGGGGCGCAGGCAGGTTTCATCATGTTGGCCAGGCTTGCCTCAAACCCTGACCTCAAGTGATCTGCCCGCCTTGGCCTCCCGAAGTGCTGGGATTATAGGCATGAGCCACCACGCCCGGCCACATCTCTGTTGTTTGAAGCCACCCCGTCTGTGGAACTCTGTTAAGGCAGAGTCATAGGGAACTCACACACCCTGTAAGCTCAGCGTGACCCGGCCACCGGGATATGCAGCTGGGAGTGCTAAGTGGGGAAGCGGGGCGGGTGAGGGAGGGAGAGGACTGCCCACTCTAGGTCATGAACGCCCCAGAGTCAGCCTTGGCCCATTAAGGAAGGAGTAATAACACCAGCCTGCTCCCCTGCCCTCTCCTGAGGCTGGGCTGTCATCACAGAGCGCTAATGACACCTTCCCTTTGAATTGGAAACAATGTCCTCCCAGCTGCAGCGCCTGAGCTAGAAGCACAGGAATGCTTTCAAAGGAGGGAGGGTGTGACCCCAAGAGAGGTTCAGATGTTCATTAAGCAGGCCGCCCTGCACCTGGGCTGCCAGGCTGGGTTAACCCCCTCCACCCCAGGAGCTGTCAGGCAGCAAGCTCCCTTCATTCAAGGCTGCTTTGCCCCCCAGGCAGACTAGCCTCGGCCTCTCTCACTCCTCTCCCCTCTCCCCAGCCCCCCTGACTGCAGTTGCTGGTGGCTGCTTTGTTCTGAGGCTGAGTCCTCCCTTTATCCTCTGTCCCAACTCCGGCGGCCTGGCTGGGAGGTCCTGGGCTGAGGCCACAGGCCCTTTGCACCCGGAGCCTACCTCCCAATGCCCCTGCTGACCTGGGTCTTGGTTTTGTGCTCTCAGTGGGCCTCACCGCTCTGCCCCATGCAAGGATGCAGCTGTGCCAAGACCCCAGCACAGACTTGCGCGACTTTGTGTCACTCCCTGAGACATTCCCAGCATGTGAAGGTCCACGAGTCACTAGAAGCCCAGGTGGCTGTTCCCCAGCCTGTATCCTCTGCCTTCTGAGCCTCCAGAGTACACAGCTGAGTTGGTTATGGCCCTGAACTTTGCAAGCCTCTAAAGCAGCATTTCAGCTGCGACCTGGAAGCTTTTGAAACATTAAAATCTTATTAGCTCCCTGAGCTTTTCCAGGGCTTCGGATTCCAGTGACTTCCTCTGGTTTCACAAGTCAAATTCAGGCCATGGCCGTTCGCCTCCCTTTGCAGGGTGAGCTGGGGCTGCGAGAGGACGCCTCTCCCCGTCTCCGTCACCTGCCCTTAGCTCTTGGCCTGATGCCCGGTGAAGATTTACGGGTCCTCTCCTGATCCACCCTCACCTTGGCTGTGGCATTCTGACAGGGAGTCCTGGCAGCCGCAGCGGCCCCCACAGCGGGCAGAGCTCTGACCCCACTTTATTAGTGGGACCCAGCCCGGGCTCGCCAGGGCTCTCTGTTGCCTGACTTGGGATTTCTGCCTATGTTCCACGAGTCACAGCAGACGAGGTGTTCCAGTTATCTACCGCTGTAAGAAATCACCCCAAAACACGGTGGCTTAAAACACCAAGATTTTATTCTCTCTCATGGCTTCTGTGGACGGGAATTTGGGACACACCCAGCTGGAAGGGCCTAGCCTGGGACCTCAGATGGTTGCAGTCAGACATGCCTAGAGCTGGAACAGTGGGGCTGAAGCCTCTTTTCTTGTAGCCTCTCCTCTCCCCCAAGCCAGAGGAGGAGGCACAGAGGGTTGCTAAGTTCCCTCCATACCAAGGGAGGAAATTTAAAAAAATAAGGACCCACTCTCCGTTCTCCCCATCACTTCATAAAAGAATGGATGTGCCAGGTGCAGTGGCTCATGGTTGTAATCCCAGCACTTTGGGAGGCCAAGGCAGGAGGATCGTTTGAGCCCAGGAGCTTGAGACCAGCCAGGGCAATATAGAAAGACTATGTTAAAAATTTAGTCTCTACTAAAAATTTTAAAAAGTAGCCGGGCGTAGTGGCACGCTTCTACAGTCCCGCCTACTCTGGAGGCTGAGGTGGAAGGATTGCTTGAGCATGGGGGGTTGAGGCCACAGTGAGCTGTGATCATGCCCTTATGCCACTGCGCTCCAGATGGGGCAACAGAGTGATATCTTATCACTTAAAAAAATGGATGTAGTTATACATCTGAGTGTAAAGGTCAGTTATTCACAGTGGACGTATTTGCTTTAGAAAAAACTCACCCCACAGATATTGTTCTCCTTTTGTTCCACACCAGCAAAAACTTGATCCCAGAGGCACATCCCTGGCCCTGGACTCCCCTTTCACAGGGTTGGAGCAGGACTGCAAGGTCAAGGTTCCTAACAGCATGGCCCAACCCCAGGCAGCCCCTGTACGCTTCCTCCTGCCTGCAGGACAGAGACCTCTGGCCAGTCAAGGCCACGGATTTCAATAGAAAACCCGTCAAGAGCTGCTTGCCTGTCTACGGGGGAGGGAAGATGCTGAAGGCAAGGCTCACACAGGCCCGCGCCCCTGCTAGCCTGTGAGAACAGAGGCACTTAGTGTTGTCCAGGATTCACTCTTTTGTCTCCTAGGATCCCTCCCCTCAGAGCTGCCTTCTTAGAGTCCCTCGCTCTGAGTCACTGCCTGGCTCGTCGCCAGCTGCAGGAAGCCTGTCCTTTTCCTTGGAGCTGAGCACTTCTTGCCCCTTAATTGAATGACCCCATACTGTGGTTTGTCCCCTCATCTTCCATTTGCAGGAAAGTGTTTCTTTTCTGTCTCCTCTTCCGAAAGGTCATTTAAAATCAGATCTTAGCTGTGGGGTACAGGCTTTGAGACTTGTTGTTTTGACAGCCTGGAAGCTTCCTTCTTGTTCTGTTCTGTTCCAACTAGGAGAGGTTGCGCCCGGGTGCCTCGTGCGCGATGGACAGTTAGAGCCAGCTCCATGGTTCCCGAGAGCCCGGAATTCCATGGGAGGAATGGTGCAAGCTGGTTGTTGAAATGTGGTTGCTTGGTGGGAATATTTACACTACTGAAATGGGAACCATCCCACGCAGTGTCTGACCCCACTTAGTGAGGGGGGTTCAGCCCTGGCTCGCGCTGCAATGTCTGGGAGGCCTTTATGTCAAGTGCCTGGGCCGCACCACAAACTAATCAAATCGAAGTCCCTGGGAGTGAGGCGGGTGCACTGGCATTTTAAATTCCCCTGGAAATTTCAATGCACAGCCAAGGTTGAGAGCAAGGCGAGGGGCTCCTGTGTAGAGATGTCTGCCCTAGGAGACACGATTGATGGGCCAACTCCCTCCCAGGCCCCACTGCTCACTGCCCCAAGCAGGGCTGGGGGCTGTCTGGGAGTAGGGGAAGACTTCTCCTTCATTGAAAAAAGCTGATCTATGTCCCAGACCAGCACCTGATTCCAAGGCCAGTTATTTACCCAGTTATTTAACTAAGCTCTTTATCTTCTTGGTCAATAAAAAGCACCATAAAAGCTCTGACATCAGGGAGGGGTGGCCAAGCACACCTTTCCTGGGAAGCACAAATACACCGTGTTTATTAAGGTGCTTGGCGACCTGGGGCGAGTCCCTGCCCTACCCCGAGCATCTGTCTCCAGGTGTAAATGCGGGTGTTTTGCTGAGAGATGGCAAGGCCTCGCCAATGCTGCCCCCTCAGACTGCCCAGGCTGAAACCATGGCCTTTTATCTTTTAAACACACTGACTCAGAAGGGAGGAGCTCAGCCCAAGGCCCCAGGGAGGGGAGCTGGGCCGGGCTGCCACTGAGGTATGGGCTTTAGGTGCCCTGTCTCAGGTGGCTCTGCAAAGAAGTTCTGAGACTGGGCCTCCAGGGCCTGAGGAGAAGTGTGAACAGGGGGAGGGTGGGGGGCTCCACAGGGGGTCAGGGGCTGGAGGATTGGGGTGGAGCAAACCAGGAACCCACCCTTTCAGGATGTCTTCACGCTTCTTGTTGGCAGCAGCCTCAAAAGCTGAATGGAGCCAACTTCATTATCCTCTTCTAAATGATCTGATTCAAGTGGGGCCTTGCTGGGGAAACTGAGGCCCAGCCACCAACAGCAGTCACGATGCTCCTGTAGCTCCCTTCCCCCAGTTTGCTCCCAGAAAGGACTACATTGTCAACAGCTGCAGGGCTGACCCTCATTCCCACGTCCAGGCCTTGGCCAGGGCCATTGCTGGAGCCCAGCTAGGTGCTTCTGCTGTGCCCCACCTGGGAGCCGTGCCCCATCCCTCTTCCCTGCAGCACCCACTGACTCGCCTGGCCCCAGGGCCTGGGCCCTTACTGTCTGTTCCGTTTCATTTGGAATTGTTCTTCCAGTGTTTAGAGTGTTCCTAGAAAGGGACTGTAAGCTCCACCAGAAGAAAGGTCATTTGGTATCCTGTCCCGATTACCATTTCAGGCAGCACGGAGAGAAAGGAAGTGAGTGGGACTTGGGCCCAGAGAGTCCTGAGTCCAAATCCTGATCTACTCCGTTAGCAGCCTGAGCCTCTTATTCACCCACAGAGCGGATGATCCCTCCCTGTAGGAGAGGCTGCGAACTCTTCCCTAGATATCCATTTCCTTGTCTTTCCAGGTACACTCCACACCCCCTCCATTTTTTTTTTTAGACTAGGTCTTGCTCTGTCACCCAGGCTGGAGTGCAGTGGATCAATCTGGGCTCACTGTAGCCTCAATCTCCCAGGCTCAAGGGATCCTCCCACCTCAGCCTCCCGAGTAGCCAGGACTACAGGAGTATGCCACCATACCCAGCTAATTTTTTTGCTGTTTTGTAGAGATGAGGTATCACTATGTTGCCCAGGCTGGTCTAGAACTTTTGGACTCAGGCAATCTGCCTGCCTCAGCCTCCCAAAATGCTGTGATTACAGTGTGAGCCACCACACCTGGCCTCCAGGAGCACTGTCCATCCTCCTAACAGCTTGGTGTGAGTGAGCTTCAGTCAACTGAAGGCAAACGGAGCAAGGCATGCAATTCCTGTGTCAAGGATGTTATTATAGAAATAGCTGGGTCCCCTCCAAGCTCTGCCAAGCTTTTCCCAGCTGAAAGCAGGGGAGATTGAGGCCCTCGTGGCTGGTGACCCTGGGATGGAAGGAGCCTGGGTCTCTGTGTGGTCACTGCACAGAGGAGAGCTTCTGCTGGCCAGGGACATCTGCCTTGGCTGGGTGTGAGCAGTAAACCCCTGTTGTCGAGCCAGTATACATTTTGGGTCTATTTGTTAGAGCAGCTAGAGTTATCTGAACTAATACGCTGCCTCACAGCTTTGTTGGGAAGATGAAACGAAGTATGTGAAAGACCTGGCATAGTGCCTGGGACACAGCAAGTGGGTCACTTACGATTTTAGTTTCTTTCTTTCCTAATTAAGATTAATCGTTCCCAAGCACATAGGTAGACACGGCCTCAGTCCTTTTTTATGACTCTGAATTGAAGGCTTAGCTTTAAATATTATTAGTTAATATAAATGACATACATAATCGTAAGTATTTTACAATTAGTAGAAGCTTAGACTTTCTTAGGAATCCAGTCTTTAAGGTGCCACTGGCAAAGCTGCACCAATCAAGAGCTTTGGGCTGCAAGCGACAGAAATCCATTTGAAACTGGCTTAAGCAGCCGGGCGTGGTAGCTCACGCCTTTAATCCCAGCACTTTGGGAGGCCGAGGCGGGCAGGTCATCTGAGGCCAGCAGTTCGAGACCAGCCTGTTCAACATGGTAAAACTCCGTTTCTACTAAAAATACAAAAATTAGCCAGGCGTGGTGGCGGGCGCCTGTAATTCCAGCTACTCAGGGGGCTGAGGCAGGAGAATTGCTTAAACTCAGGAGGCAGAGGTTGCAGTGAGCCGAGATTGCACCACCGCACTCCAGCCTGGGCAACAGAATGAGTGAGACTCCATCTCAAAAGCAAAACAAAGCAAAACAACAAATAAAAAAAGAAACTGGTTTAAGCAAAATAAATGATTGAATGATAGGTAAATCCACACATAGCAACGGATAGGCTTGTGATGTGTCATCAGGTATGGCTGTATCCCAGCACTTAGATGGAGCTTCCAGAGCTCTCTCCCCACCTCTTGGCTGTTGTAGCTTATTCTGCAAAAGGATTCTCATGTGAGGTGGGCAGGATGGTCCCGAGAAGCCATATAGCCACATCCTGTCATGATAATAATAAAACTGGCTGACGCTGGTGGCTTCAGATTTGAAATGAAGTGGGTTTGCCACCACTTCACCCCTAAGCTAGGCTGAACTGCCTGCCAGACCTGGCACTGCTGGACGAACACAGGCCTCCCTGAGGGCAGGCAGTGAGCAGCGCAGACCCAGCCTGGCTCAAAGGGGAGGAAGGCCTGGAAGGGACGGAGCCTGGAGCTCAGACCCTTCTGGAAGCGCCTGTCAGAGGTGCTTCTTCTCCCTCTGCCCCTCATGTTTGTGTTTCGAAAAGAGGTTTCAGTTTTGAGTAACACACAGTCGGCTGCAGATTGAGCCCTGCCATCGACAGGTATGAGACAGACTTACTGAAGCCTCCAGGCCCCTTCCTAAAAACTCAAAGCAGAAATACCTTCTTCTTGCCCCTACGGCTAGTTGGATGGAAAACGAGGTCTCGAGGAATAAGCAGAAGGAAGTGGGAAAGTTCTAGGCTGGAGCAGTGACACTTGTGGAGGTCATGAGGGCCATCCTCAACCTCCCTGTGCCGTGCAGCTCTGGAAGGGGGCCCTGGGATGGATACAAAGAAGCTGATTTCGCTCAAACAAAGGAAGCGCTTTTTGGAAGTCAGGGCAGCCAGTGCTGGAAGGGCTCCTCTGGAGGCGCCCAGGGCTCTGTCAGCGGCCGTTGAGAGTAGGAGTTGGGAACCTCAGGTGGAATCCGAATCTGAGTTCTGAGTGTGCAGGGTAGGCCATCGCAGCCACCAAGGCCATGTGCTCATCTGTGTGGAAGGGAGAATGCTGTCCTCACAGGGAGATCAAATGAGGGTAATTGGGGTGGTGCTTTGCAAACAGCAACATGCTAAGCAAATATTACCATCCTCAGCCCAGGAGACTTCAAGGGCTAAAGGCAACTGGAGCTTCAGGGTCAAGGTGGGGGTGCACCAGTAGGTGGAGTCAGGCCCCGGAGGCCGCGCAGGGCTGTGCTGGCTTGTGAGCACAAGGTGCCCATGGGGTGCTGTTGGCCAGAGCTCTGCAGGTCCCTACAAAATGCCAGGGCTGGCCCCCGGCCCCAAAGGGAGCTCACATCCTAGTGTGGAGGGGAACAAAGATTGAACAAGGAAGTAATAATGAGTGAGCTGTGTCGTGGGAGAGAGGGTGGGCAGTGCAACAACGGCCCAGGTTTATTTCTTTAAAAAAACAACAAAAGTCCGGATGCGGTGGCTCACGCCTGCAATCCCAGCACTTTGAGAGGCTGAGGCAGGTGGATCACGAGGTCAGGAGATTGAGACCATCCTGGCCAACATGGTGAAATCCCATCTCTACTAAAAATACAAAAAAAAAAAAAAAAAAAAAAAACCACAACAACAACAAAAAACAAATCAGCTGGGCTTGGTGGCATGTGCCTGTAGTCCCAGCTACTCAGGAGGCTGAGGCAGGAGAATCACCTGAACCCGGGAGGTGGAGGTTGCAGTGAGCCGAGATCACGCCACTGCACTCCAGCCTGGCGACAGAGTGAGGCTCTGGCTAAAAAAAAGAAAAAAAAAAAAAGAAAAAAGGTGGTGGCGGTTGGTGCTGTGAAAGAGAAAGTACGACAGGATGAAGATTGTGAGTGTGCATGTGTGTGTGTGTGAGTGGGTGAAAGTGAAAGTGTGAGAGTGATTGTGTGGGTGTGAGTGAACCATTGGGGGTGTATGTGTGTGTGTGAGAGTGGGAATGGGTACGAATGTCTGTGACTATGTGAGTAAATGAGTGTGTGTGGGTGTGAGTGAATGGGTGTGTGACTGTGCGTGTGTGTGTGAGTGTGAATGAGTGTATGAGTGAGTGGGTGTATGTGTGTGTGAGTCAGCAGGTTGTTGAGCCGTTATACATTTTGAGTCTGGTGAGTGTGAGTGTGCATGAGTGTATGTGGTGAGTGTGAGTGGGTGTGAGTGTTCATGAGTGTATGTGGGTGTGAGTGTTCATGAGTGTATGTGGGTGAGTGTGAGTGGATGTGAGTGTGCATGAGTATATGTGGGTGAGCGTGAGTGGGTGTGAGTGTGCGTGAGTGTATGTGGTGAGTGTGAGTGGGTGTGAGTGCATCAGTGTATGTGGTGAGTGTGAGTGGGTGTGAGTTGTTCATGAGTGTATGTGGGTGAGTGTGAGTGGGTGTGAGTGTGCATGAGTGTATGTGGGTGAGTGTGAGTGGGTGTGAGTGCATCAGTGTATGTGGTGAGTGTGAGTGGGGGTGAGTGTGCATGAGTATATGTGGTGTCAGTGGATGCGAGGGTGCATGAGTGTATGTGGTGAGTGTGAGTGGATGTGAGGGTGCATGAGTGTATGTGGGTGGGTGTGAGTGTGCATGAGTGTATGTGGGTGAGTGTGCATGAGTGTGGGTCGGGGGAGGCTGCAGTACTACATACAGGCCTCAAGGAGAAGCTGGGGTTTCAGTGGGAAGTGGAGGACTGGAAGGGGAGAGTTGGGGTGAAAAGCCTCGGTTGGAGCCGGCTGTCTTGGGGAGCACGGGAGCCCCACTTCCACTCTAGCCACCTCCTCTACCGCAAGCTGAGCTCAGGAGCCTGGCAAGAACAGTGGTGGGGCCGGGAGCTGGGGGACGAGTGTGAAGGCCAAACTATGCCAAGTGGAGGGACGTCTTTCCCATGGTCTCCAGGGAACCTTCACGTCCCCGTAGTGAGAGGGCCCTGCAAAGAGACAGCTGCAGCTCTTACCTGCGGGGGGCACCTTGAATTGGAGCCCCACATCCGCCCTCACCCCTCGGCTCTCCCCCCAGCTCCCAGCAATGAGGGAGCCGAGCACAGCCCAGGAAGCACTCGGGGAGCCCCAGGTGGCCAGATGCCTGAAAGGGCCTGGCTTGCGCCATGGCCGTGGGCGGGGAGTGGTTTCCCAAAAAAGCACTGGGCTGAGGGGTGTGAAGGAACAGCCCCGGGAGTTGGGTGGGGAACAGGAATCAAGGCCAGTGGGGCTTCTCCTGGATCCCCCCAGCATCGTTCCCCTGCCCTGCCACCCTATGGCTTTGCAGCTGGGAAGACGCAAGACTCACCCGCTCAGCGTCCTCCCCGGGGCTGGAGAGAGGTTTGCCTTCCCCAGTGCTGGAGGATGGTCACCAGCAGGGGAGGGGGCCACACAGTGGCCGCAGCTTGGAAGGCCCCAGGTTCGAGGGGAAGCTGCCCCCATGGCGGGTCAGTGGGCCTCCTTGTCTCAGGAGGAAACCAGGTCATTCCAGGTCACCACAGGAAGTGATGGATTCTCCACCCAGCAGGGCCTGCGGACGTCGTTTTATCAAACTCTCTGGAGGCACAAATCCATGTGGGTGTCCTTCTGGCTGCTCCCCATCAGCTGGGCTCTAGGCCAGACCCTCCCTACTTTCCTGGAGACATCCTTGGGGGAGGCGGTGGGCTACAGAGCCAGGAGCTGGCCAGTCAGGCACAAGAGGATCCTAATCCCCCTGGGCCCTGGTGCTGGGGAGTTGACTTTGGGGGCCTTCACTTCCTTCTCTGAAAATGGGGAGCACAGATACCTCCTCCTAGGGCGGGGGTCCAATGGGACCATAAAGAAGGCCTTTGGCCCAGCGCCGGTTTGACGAATTGCTCAGTAATTCCAAGCATCTGGGGATGTGGGCTGAGGGCTTAAGCCTTGGACTGGGCTGCAGAGGTCTGGATTCTGGTCCCAGCCACACCACTAATAAGCTGTGGGGTGGCAGGCAAGCCTTTCAACGTCTTGGGGACTGAGTTTCCTCATCTGCACCCGGGAGGTGCCATGCCAATTCCATGCAGAAGAACCTTTGGGACCGTCCTGGGATAGCAACTGGGAAGGGCTTCCCGGGTAAACGTGAGGCGTGACCGGGCATCTCTACTCGGCTCTAGTCGGAGGTTTCCGAGGGCTCCTCACTAGCTCGCCGCCCCCAGAAACGTCCTCCTCTTTCATCCCGGTCCGTCCCTGAAGGGGTAGGTGGTGCCGTCTGTCATGAGGCCCATGGCAGTGCCTTGTGGCTTCTGATGCGTGCCCTGTGGTTTACAGGCAGATCCACAGCTGTTCTTTCCTTGCCTTGCACTTCCTGTGGGCTACGCATGCTGCACCCATTTCACCAACAGAAGACTGAGGTCCAGAGGGTGTGGGTGTTTGTAGGGGTGCACGCTGCTGAGTGCCGAGCCAGGGCTAGGCTAGTCTCCGGCATGTGTCCTGTGTCCTGGACAGCTCCGGTGGGCACCTACCGCACGGGGACAGTGGAGAGAGCCCTCTCCCTCTCAAGGTGCCTTACTTGAATGCTTGATTCCAGGGCCTAAAACAAAGTCCACTGCAGTTTCCATCACCTCCCAGCTGATTCGATGGGGCTCCACACAAACCGGGGATCACCGTATTTCCCAATGAATTGGGGTTGGGAAGCGGGGAGAGGTGCCTGTTCCCAGTGGGCACTGTCCCCTGCCTTCTGCCTCAGGCAGATTTTTCTCAGCTTGGCCTTTGCCAGCGCCAGGGGATGACACCCTTCCCGCCCTCCTCCCTCTTCTCCATCCTCCTCAGGGCTCCCTGCAGCCCCAGCCACCTGTGCCTCCCCAGCTGCTCAGAGGCCACAGGCAGGACCTCAGGAAAAGGCAGCCATCTGTATCCACCCCCACCCTCACCGCAGAGGACCCGTCTTCATCCTTACCCCCGTTCTTCCCATTGAGGGACCCATCTTCCACTGACCCCCACCAGTCCTCACCATGAGGGGCCTGTCTGCATCCATATGCAGAGCCCCAGGACCCCAGCGAAGTCAGCCAGGTATCACCAGGTGCCACCTCCTCCTTTCCAGCTATGTCCAGCTAACTCGTGGTTCCCATGGCACCAATGGACATTCAGAGAAATGTTCTAGATCGGGGGGTGTTGGACAGAGTAGGAGGGATCCCCTCAATTCACATCCAAGCCTGTTGAGGGTGTAATGGAGCCCAGGACCTGTCTCTTGTGGAAGGTGGTTCCCAAACCCTGTGAAGTTCATGGCTTCTTGGCTGTGCTCAGGTACCCGGCTGCCGTGGGTGGGGTGAGTCATGCCCTGCTCTGGAATGGCTCCCCAGGGGCTCCATTCTGGGAGCATCCTGGAAAAGTACAAAGCCATTACTTACAGGGCAGCACGATGCCAGATTTCCTTGCCATTGTTGTTGGTTGGGCTGCTGCAGCTGCATACATTTCTGAAAATGCCTCCAGTGGGTGACACTTATCAAATCAAGTGCTTTCTAGTTTTATTCCCCAAATACATAGCCAATTCTCTTTGCAGATCATGCTGCCAGCCCGCCTGGGTCTGTGCGGCTGGGTGATTTGGTTGGAGAAGAGGTGATGTCTCCCACCAGCAGAGGGAAAAGTGGCCACAGGGCTGGGGAACTTGCTGATGTGAAAGCAGGTCCAGCCATTTCCTCCCGTTGTCGCCTTTTCTAAGAGTGGCAGGGAGGAGGTGATGGGGTGGGATTGAAAGATCCTAGCCCTTTTAGTCTTGTGCACACACAGATGCTGGGAAAATACCCAGGCCACCTCTTGCCTCCCTGCAGGCTGTTCCTGTGCCCCGGGCACCATGGCTCAGCATTGTCTGGGAGGAGCTAGAATGTGTGGGCAGCAGCTGCCCTGGCCTAGAATGCTGGCAACTGAAGGGGGCTCAGCCATGGGCCAGCCATCTGCCTGCCCACAGCAGCAGAGGAGAGCTCAGCCCTGTGACCCCACCCTGGTGCACCTTCCCTTTGCCACCTGTTTGAAGAAGAGTTGGCTAAGGAGGATGTGCTGGAGTCCCCTGGCACCTGCCCTGGGCTCTGGGGGCTAAGGAGGATGTGCTGGAGCCTGCCACAGCCCCCCTGGGCTGAGGGCGCACTCCCTGCGGCTGCCACAGCAGTGCTGACTGCACTCCTACTGCGTACTCAGCTATGTACAGCTGCCCCATTTACCCCTTAGAGGCAGAATTTGGTCTCCTCCCATTTTATGGGCAATAATACAGTGTTTCCTTCCAAGGTCACCCATCTGGTGTTGGTCAGAGCTGGGGTTCCATCCTGCCTCCTCCCCCAGCACTTGACCTTAACATTGTGACGCCTGCTCTTCCTCTGGGCAAACCCTGGCCGAGCTTCTCCCGGGGCTGACCCTGCCTCTCAGGACACACTGGGGGAGCCCTTGGCAGAACCTCTGGGATGGAGGAAATCAGCTTGAGACTCAGCCTCACTCCTGACCTTCGGGAAGTCGCTCCCCTTCCTCTATAGGAAGGGCACGGAGAGGCTGAAACGGTCTCCAGGTCCCTCCGGTCCCCACGCGAAGCTGTAGGGCCTTCGACTGTTCTGGGAGGGGCAGGAGGCCAGTCCTTTGGAGGACGGTTCCTTCAGGGCAGCCCCTAAGCAACGGCAGCAGCAATGCTCTAGCCGTGTGGACAGCACTGGGTGTTGGCAGAGCCAGTCTGAACGTCCCCTCTGATTCACTGGTGGCTCCTCGCCTGCGACCCCTGAGCCTCGCAGGAGGCACAGCCACACCTGGGAGTCAGGTAAGGCGGTGAAGGCCAACGTGAGGACTGTGTCCACTGCCCCTTCCGGAAGGGAAAGCCCTTTCTCCAGCCTCTGCCTCTGTATGAATACAGCATGGAAGAGGGGGCTGTGGAATCTCAGGTGGTTGAGGTCACCTAATTCCAGCCCATCTCTGTGGATAAGAAATTGAGGCTCAGGGTGGGCTTGTGCCTTGCCCAGGGTCATGCGACATTGGTAGCAGAGCCGTCCAGCAGTCCTGCTGTTTGGATGGGTCTCTGCAGCTCACATGTATGTCTGAGGCTGGGTCAATCATGGCGGCGTGTCTCTGGCCTGGACCTCCCCACCTCCTCCTTAAAGACCCTCTGGTTGGCGTCGATGGTCCTGACATCCTGACATCCTGCTACCGTGGACTACTACATCGTTGGCCTTGGTGTTTGTTTTGAGACAGGGTCTTGCCCAGTCACCCAGGCTGGAGTGCACTGGCACGACCACAGCTCACTGCAGCCCCAACCTCCTGGGCTCAAGGGATACTCTCACCTCAGCCTCCAGAGTAGCTGGGACTATAGGGGCATGCTACCATGCCTAGCTAATTTTTAAATTGTAGAGACGGAATTCTGCCATGTTGCCCAGGCTGGTCTCGAATTCCTGGACTCAAGTGATCCTCCCACCTGGGCCTCCCAAAGTGCTGACATTACAGGCATGAGCCACCGTGCCCAGCTGACCTTGGTGTTTCCAGGGCAGCACTTGGCCCCCTATTGCTCGTCAGTCCTGAGCCTGAGTGAGGCCAAGTGTCTGTGTTTCCTTGCGGGCTCGGCGGCAGCCCCTTCCTACCCCCCATGTCTTGCAGAGGAGGGTCCAGGGCTGTGCTTGGGTCCTCTGCGTCCTGGAGTCACGCAAGGCAGGGCTCCCAGGTGGGCCCTGCATCTAGGCTTTGGGGCCAGGTCTCTCTAGAGCCCACCTGTCATGGGGGGAGCTGGCCAGTGGGACATCTGGGTCCCCAAAATGAGCTGTCCTCTTTGGTTGATTCCCATAAAGTCCCTTCCTCCACACTCCCAGCTCTGTGCAGGGTCTTCAGGCTGCACAGGGAGCAGAGGGGCCTCCTTGGGTCCCTGCAGAGGCTGGCTGGGCTGGCCGGGCTGTCTTGGGGTGGAGGCACCCGCCTCCGTAGGCTTCCATCCCACTCCCACCCCAAGGTCCGCAGGCAGCATGTCCACACCTGCTTAATTCTCTTTTAAATGGAAGGGAAAAAATAGCAAAGAAAAGTCCCAGGTGCTCTAAAAGGCTTTCACAGGCTCCGAGCAATTAGGAGGCTGGGCTGCGGGAAGCGCTGAGTGCTGGGAGGTTACTCAGGGAGGCAAAGTCACGCGCAGAATTTTCCATTTCGCCCTCCTCCAATAACAGCGTGTCCATGTGAGGGACACGGGGGAGTTCACACTGCCCTCCCTGTTGGTGTCCGGGGGCATGCAGGCAACGGCCCCTCCCGAAAGGAGAAGCACCAGCACTGGCCGTCCTTGGGAGCCCTTCGGGGCTTCTTTCTAGTTCCTTCAACCCCTACTGTGTGTGCTGCCCCTGCTGGCGGGGCCGGCCCCCAGCGCAGACAGGGCCTCATCGGTAGCTGCACTCCGGGTGCTGTCGGGGAGGAAGGCACCAGCACTGCACACCTTAGCCCAGCCCAGAGTCATAGGCCCTCCTGTGTGCAAGACCCCAGGGAAGCGCAAGGCTTCAGAGGGGCTTAGTGTGGTCCCCCTTATGATCGTGGACTTTCATGGGGGAATGGTTAGAAGGAGGCAGAGAGCCCACTCTTGAGGAGTACCTCCCACCAGATGCCCTTTGCCTCTTCCCCAATAGCCTCACAGTGCAGGGTCTCAGCCTGCGGACAGCTCAAGGGACCTGGCAGTGCTGGGCCTGGCTGAGAACAACACATGCTACATGGACCAACATGCACCCCACTCACACCCCCACGAGAACCACCTAGTACCTGCAGCTGCACCGGGCCAGAGGCCCAGGGTCCTCTGCAGGTGTCTTAACTTCCCTGAGCCTCCGCATGCTCGCGGGTCAGAGGGCAGAAGCCTGGGGACCTCTGCAGACATCTTAACTTCCCTGAGCCTCCGTGTCCTTGTGGGTCGAACAACGCCAGCCACATTGACCTCCCTGGGAAGTGCCATCCTCCCAGGCATGTCCCCAGAGGCCGGCCTAGCACAGAAGGGGCTGGAAAGGGATGCGGCTGCCATCAGACGTGCACAGCACGCACACACGTGCACATTAACAACCCTACCTCAGGGAAGCAGAGGGCTGAGCCGAGGGCCTGTAAGGAAGCCTTGGGAGGGAGGAAACTGAGGCAAGCACGGGGCCTGGGTCAGCATATCCAGGTGGAAGGGGGTGAGGCTGAGGGCTGGGGGGGACTGGGTGCAGGGTAGGAGGGGGGTGCTGGAGAGACGGGGTTTCACACTCCTGCCCTCCCCACAGAGGAGCTGCTTGGGTAGGCTGAAGCTGTGCCACCTGAGGCCTTCCTCTTAGCCTATTCTTGCTTGCCTGTCCCTGTCCCCTGAGCTATCCTAGAGCACCCACCCTCCTCTTGTGTCCAAGCGACTAGAATCAGACCTGAAAGAAGGAGGTTCCTTAAGGCAATGTTTGAGAAAAGACCAGCTGGGGCCAGCATAGAAGATGCTTTTACCCTAACCCTAGCCCTGACCCTTCCTGTGGGGAGCTCAGCCCTTCGGCCCTGCCTGCTGGTCCCCTAGGCCACCCTCTTAGGTCCCGGGCCTGGAAGCATGTGCCCTGCGTCCCAGGGAACCCAGGAGTGCCCTTCCTGTGCAGGCCCAGAGGAAGGGCCCTGCACCCAGCATGGGGTGAGGGGCAGCAACAAACCTCTCTAGAGGGAGACCCAGAGCTTCCTCCCTTCAGCCATGGCTCCCATAATCAAAAGCCCCAGCCCGTGGCCATAGCAGGCGTTACCCAGAGCCCAGAAGCAGAGATTAATCAGAGGAGCAAACACCACCAGCCCCGTGGCACATGGCAAACAGGAGGGCTGAGGCCCGGCCTGGGGGCCGTGGGCAGAGGCCACCGGGGTATGGCTTCAGTCAGCAGGCCCCAGCAGGCTGGCCACGGCCACTAAAGGTGCCACAAAACAAGACCAGGAGGAGTAGCCTGGAACTCTGGTGCTTGGAGTGATTCATCCTCATACCCACCAGGGGCAGGGCTCACAGAGGGGCTGGGGATGGGGAGCCTGGACTGTCCACTTCATGAAATGTGCTCTCAAAACTCCCCCTCCCTTGGCCAAACCGCTGCCCGCAGCCCCTGCCTCGCCGCATCCTTTCAAGCAGCCTCTTCTTTTTGGCCCAGGGATTTTTGTAAACCAGGTCAACCAAAGGCACTTCGGACTCAACCTTGCATTTCTAATAATACTCAGATTCATGGGCAGCGCTCACCAACAGTGGATTGGCCCCACACCTGCTGCTGAGCACCCGAATCACTGCTTTCCATCTGCCTCCAGGCCAGGCCCGTCTTGAGCCAGCCATTGGTCTGAAGAAAGATCAAGAGGGTTGCCTCATTTCCCAGTTGTTGAGCAAGGAGTTCACTGGCTGTGACGCAGGGCGTGCCCGATGCCGCAGCATAGAGAGGGACTCCCATTTCCTTCCTCACTCTTGTTGCCGACTCATGGAGCTGAGCTTCAGATTTTAGCTGAATCTTGCCCTGGTTATCCAATCCCCTCTCTGTGCCTCAGTTTCCCCAACTAAAAGTGAGAAGGTTGCAGCAGACACCACTAAGCCCTCTGGTAGCCCTGGTCCCATATCTGGTGAACTCAGGGCCTTTCTGAGGGACACCCAGGCTAGCGTCCCCATCCAGATTCCATGTGGCCAGTTGGCTAAGCCATGTCCTGACCAGATATAGAGACCCTCACTTTCAGCCTCCACCCTAAACCCAGATGCCCCCTGCCCAGAGCTGGGAACTGAGATAGCTTGAAGCACCCTGTTGCTCCCCCTTTCTGCAGAGGTGGGCACGGGGAAAGGAGGTGACCCCAAGAAACTGCATTTGACCTTCGCTAAAATTAGGTTCCAAGCCCCAACGGGAAATTGAAATGAGGATGAAATGAGAAAACAAATTGAGGGCATTGGCGGATGTTAAAAATATGTGACTATATTAATGGAAGCAATGGAAATGAGAGTTCCTGTAAGCAAGCAAAGCGCATGCGGCTGTCATTGTTTCCGATGCAGAATCATGGAGCACCCGGTTCCTCCGGGTCCCACATCCTGCAGAGACGGGGAACTGAGGCCTGCAGACAGCGGCGACACCCAAGGCCTTCACAGAGAGCAATACCAGAGCCGGGCCAATCAGGCGGGCACCATCTCTCCCTCCAGGAGCTTCCTCTGGTCTAGGAAGTCAACAGTCGGGGAGGTCCCCTTGGAGCCTGGGGTGCATCCCTTGCTGCTCGCTGAAGGAACTGGGCTCCACGGGGAGCTGGGAGGCTCCTCAGGGCCCCACGGGTTATGACGAGCTTATACAAAGTGATGACGACAATGAGCTTCTGGCAGTGACTGGTATATAATAGGTGCTTAATAAACCTCGGTTATTATCTTCATGATTAATATTGATCGGTGGAGTGGAGTGACGTGGAACAATATTTGCAGGAAATTATTTCTCCTCTGCAGACAGAGTAGGAAGAGTGATGCCAGGGCTGGCCTGGCTCCAGGAGACCTGAAACACTCTGGGAGCCAGTGTGTGGGCAAGGCGGGGTCTCTGTGGGGGATTCACACGTGGCTAGGACAGCCCCTTCCCCCACCCCAGCCGGGAGTGATTAAAACCAGGCTGGGTCCTGAGCTCTGAGGAGAAACCCCGTGCTCTAAGAAAACACAAGAAGCGCTGGCCCTGCCAGGTGCCCTGGGGAGGCCATCCTCACTGGCGACGACACAAGAACTTGACCTGTTCCCTGTGACCTGGGGAGAGGGGCTGACAAGCAGAGATGCTGGCAGGACACCTGCCCATGTGTCACTCCCACAGCATAAATGGCACCCCTTGGATGTTGGGCTCTAGGTTGGGCACCAGGGAGGGGCTGGAGAGAGACAGGCCCGGGCCGGGAGTCGCAGCCTGGTGGGAAAGGCGAGCTCAGAGCCATAACCCAAGGCAGAGCGGTGGGGCAGGTGGTGCCCGTGCTCCGGTGTCCAGAGAGGGAGGCCACACCAGGAGGGGAGGGCCTGAGGGCTTCTCAGAGGAGGTGGCCCAGGCCTGGCCACCCTGCCCATAAGGTGTGACCCTACCAGTGAACCTGTGGCATAGGCAGGACAGAGATCAGTGACCCATTAGGTTCAGAGAGGTTGTGTGACTTCCACAACGCCACACAGGTAGAGCAGGGCTGGAGCAGGAGCGTACCCCCAAGGCATAGATGTTATGCCCCACACTCTATCACTCCCCACAACCCACAGTCAGTCACCGGGGCATGCCGGGTCCACAGCCTCTCTGAACCCCTGGCCTCTCCCCCCACTCACATCCTGTCCCGTCTCACTGCGATGCCCGCCCGAGGCCCCACGTGGCCTCCTCGCTTCCACTCTTGCCTCTCTACGAGCTGTAATTCCTCCGCAGCCTGTGTGCTGGTTCAGAATCCAAAATTGTACTCCTCCTCTGCTTAAACTCTCCAGTGGCTTCAATCATAGCTAAAAGCCACACTCTTTACAGGGTCTTGCAAGCCCGATCTGGTGGCCTCTGTCTGCTGCACCTTGGTCACTCTCCGGGCTTCTTGTGCTCCCTGAACGCCCCGGCTTGCCTCCTCCCAGGCTCTGGTGCGAGCCATCCTCTCTGCCAGCAGCGCTCTTTCCTCCGACTGGCAGAAGTCTGGTTTTTCCTGTGGCTCAGGCCTCAGCTTCGTATCACCTCTGCAGAGAGGCTCTCCGTGGTAGGAGACAGAGTGCTGGGATGTGATGTTTGGGGTGATGGTGGGGAACTGGGAGAAATATGGCTGCGAACAAGAGATGTGCGAGAAAGTCCCATGGGCATTGTCCCTACCTACTGAGGCTTCCCCAATCGTAACGTCTCACACAACTATAGTACAATACGAAAACCAAGACACTAGCACTGGTGCAATCCACAGATGTTACCGGTTATACACGCGCTCCTGCGTGTCTGTGTGTGTGGCTCTATGCAATCTGATCGCACACGCAGCCTTGCATAATCCCCCCCAGAATTAAAAGCTGCCCCACTGTGCCACGCCGGGCCCCCTCGGCTTACTCCTTCACAGCTACACCTGTCCCTTCCTCGCCCAACCCTAATCCCTGGCAAACACGAATCTGTTCCCCATTGCTATGATCACGTCATTTCATGAGTGTTGCATAAATGGAACCGTGCAGTATGTATCTTCTCAAGCTTGGCTTTTTCTAATCAGCGTCCTTCCCTTGCATTTCATCCAAGTGTTGCGTATTAGTAGTTTTTTTTTTTTTTTTTACTGCTGAGCGGTATTCCATGGTATGGGTGTGAAAGAGTTCGTTTAATCATTCACCTGTTGAAGAACGTTGAATAGTTCCCGGTTTGAGGCTACTGTGAATAAAATAACCTTTAAAAAAAAAATCCTATAGGCCACTATATAGAGAATGGATTAGAATGGAGCAAAAAATGGAAGCAGAGGGAAGTGCTTTTTCCGTGGTCCAGGCGAAAAATGATGGTGGATTGAACCAGGCTGCCTTTGGAAGAGATGGGCGAAAGGGGCCATAGTCAGGTCATGCTTTGGAGGTGGAGTCAATAGGACCAGTTGATGCTCCCAAGGAGTTGGGGAAGAGGGAAGAGGTGGATGGGGGTTGGAGACAGGAGTTGAGTTGTGGTAGACTTGTAGAAAAGCTTATTTTTGCCCTGGGGGAGGCACTCTAGTTTCGCTTGGGCCCTGGCAAGCCTGAGGCACCTGTTGGTACTCTCGTGGAGGTGGTTTTCTGAGAAAAGCCCAGGGCTGAGATACAGATGAGAAAGACTGGAGTCTAAGACCCAGCAGGGTCACTTGGGCATCGCCGGCCCAGCCATCAGCAGGAGGAGACAGAGAACACCAGGCAGCCAGAGGGGGCCGTGGGGGTGGCTGCAGAGGGAAGAGAAGGGAGTGTCCCTGAAGGAGCGCGTCGCCAGCCCCACCAAATGCCCTAGGAGCTCAGGGAAGATAATGACGAAGAAGTGACCATTTGACTTAATGACAGGAAGTCACTAGTGACCTTGTCCAGAACAGTCTCAGAGGATGATGGGAAGAGCCTGGTTGCAGGGGTGGAGGAGAAAGCCAGGGTAAGGATGTTGGGCAGTAACTAAAGATGATGCTTTTAGAAAGTTCTTCTGGAAAAAGGGGTGGGGGGCTTAAGGGGTGCAGCCCATGAGGGGGCTTTTGTTTCCCGTGATGGAGACAGCACTGTACCTGTGTGCACCAAAGGAACGACGCCCGAGCGAGAGCAGGACAGAGGGACCTAAGAAGTGGGTGCACTGAGACCCAGAACACAGGTGGGAGCCTGGCCTCGGCAGGGAGCGGGGACGTGGCCTCCGTGGTGACAGGAGGGGAGCAGAGAGCTGGGCCCAGATGCCTGAGGCTGGTAGCCTCAGAGACGCGGCCATAGGAGCACGGCAGGGTTGCCTCTTGCTCCTCAATTACGAGGCAGAATCATCCACTGGTAACGTGCAGGAGCGACGGCAGTTGTAGGTTTGGAGAGGAGGAGGTGTGGCATTATTTGTGACATATTTGAGTCGGGAAAAGAACATATTTGAGAAGAACAACACCGAGTGCCCATTGATATTGAGCCTTGAAATTTCTGGCCATGACTTTGGTCTGTGACCATTCAGAGGATTCTCTGTCTCCAGGAATGTTGATCTTCTCAGATAGAGACATAGAGCTTTAACTGGTACTGGGGCCTGGGCCATGGAGTTCCATGAAGAGAGGAAGAGCTGAAGAACCTAAGTGAGTTTGCAATGCAGGGATGATGATGAGGAGCCACGGGTTTGCAGTGGGTAAAGCGGGAAGTGTAGACATGAGGGTGACTGATAGTGAGGAGGATGAATTGTCAGTAATTGGGGGTCTAGGTGAAGTTCAAGAATTGATTAGTGGCCCGGCTCACACTTGTAATCCCAGCCCTTTGGGAGGCTGAGGAAGGCAGATCACTTGAGCCCAGGTGTTTGAGACCAGCAGACCAGCCTGGACAACAGAGACCCCATCTCTATTTAAAAATGCAAAAATTAGCCTGGCGTGGTAGCACGCACCTGTAGTTCCAGCCACTTGGGAGGCTGAGGTGGGAGGATTGCTTGAGCCTGGAAGGAGGAGGCTGCAGTGAGCAGGTCACACCACTCAGCCTGGGCAACAGAGCAAGACTACAGAGCGAGGTACCCAGGAAGGGCCCTCCCACTACCATACTGATGGATGCTGGAAAAATTACAGCAAATATATTTCTTAATGTATTGCTGAATTCACAAGAGAGTTAAAAAAAATCTCCAAGCAATGTCTTCATGTCTGCTAAAAAGCTGAAACCTGAATAAAGGATTGTAAGCAAGTGAGAAATGGGGAAATGCCAACTCAGCTCTGAGACTGGGAAGTTAAGCTTTGGGACCACTATAAGATTGTGAAGTTAAGGCCGGGCGCGGTGGCTCACGCTTGTAATCCCAGCACTTTGGGAGGCCGAGGCGGGCGGATCACGAGGTCAGGAGATCGAGACCACAGTGAAACCCCGTCTCTACTAAAAATACAAAAAAATTAGCCGGGCGTGGTGGCGGGCGCCTGTAGTCCCAGCTACTCGGAGAGGCTGAGGCAGGAGAATGGCGTGAACCCGGGAGGCAGAGCTTGCAGTGAGCCGAGATTGCGCCACTGCACTCCAGCCTGGGTGACAGAGCGAGACTCCGTCTCAAAAAAAAAAAAAAAAAAAAAAAAAAAAAAAAAAAAAAAAAAAGATTGTGAAGTTAAACTTGAGACTTCTACATTGCTGTGGGACCTGTGATGGGGCTAAAGGGTTTGGAAGTGGTAGAATTGCCTAGTTCCCCAAAGAAACGAACGCAAGCCCTCTCTGGAGGACAACATCCCTCATTTAGGCCCACAGGGTTCCCGCACATCAAATGAAACAAATATGAGTTCATAATCACAGATCACCACATGCATAAGGAAACAGGTCATCATAAATCGTAGAGCAGAAACAGCCACAAACGATTTAGTCTCCCAGAGATGTCGGATATTGAAATCGTCAGATACAAATTTGGAAACAGTTGGATGGAACAATTAGATAAAATGTTTAAAGAATAAAGGATAGAATCCCAAAGTGGAACAAACAACCAAAGCCTATTTGGTATGATCAAACAGATGAGAAAAAGAGCTAAATGAAACATTTAGGACCAAAAAATATAATCATTGAAATAAAAATTCTATTGGATGAGTTAAATAGAAGATTAAACACAGTTGAGGAGAAAATTAATGACTTAATAATACAGCTGAGGAAATTGCCAGAACACAGAATAGAAAAACAAATAGTTAAAAAGTGTGAGAAAGAAATTAAAAGATATAGAGGACAGGGTGAGAAGGTATATAATACATGCTATGTGGAGTTATATAAAGAGCAGATAGAGACACTGAAAGAGAGATAATGACAAAATTTTCTGTATTGATGAAAAACAAAGTCTAGAAATTTCCCTAACACAAAATTCTCAAGAAGAAGAAACAAAAAGAAATCCATACCTAGTTAATTCCTTGTAAAACCTCAGATCCCCAGTGACAAATAGAATATATATAGTATATATATATAAAATTCTATTATATATATTCTAGATATATTCATATATATATTCTAGATCTATTCATATATATATTCTAGATATATTCTACATATATTCTATATATATTCTACATATATTCTATATATATCTATACTATATATATTCATACATATATTCTATATATATTCATACATATATTCTGTATATATTCATACATATATTCTGTATATATTCATACATATATTCTATATATTCATACATATATTCTGTATATATTCATACATATATTCTGTATATATTCATACATATATTCTGTATATATTCATATATATATATGATAGCTAGAGACAAAAAGCAGAAAAATCGAGGATGGAATAACAATTAGGCCAACAGCAAATTCCTCAACAGCAACAATAAAATTGTAAAATGATATCTTCAAAATTTCAAGAATAATGTTCAAATAAAGGTATTTTCAGATAAAGAACAGATGCTCAACTTCATTAGTAATAAAGAAAATTAAAATCGGATCACATTGAAATACCACTTTACTCCCACTTACATTGGTAAAAGAAGTCTGACAATACTAGCTGTTAGGGTGAATATGGATGCTATGGAAACCCTCATACACTACTGGTGAAAATATGACACTCAGGGGCCTATTGTATTGGCCATTGCTATATTTTCTTTGGAGAACTGTCTATTCAAATCCTTTGCCCATGTTTTGATTGAGTTTTTTTTTTTAATGATTGAGTTGTAAGAGTCTTTCATATGTTCTGAATAAAAAATCCCTTAGTAGGCTCATGCCTGTAATCCCAGCACTTTGCGAGGATGAGGTGGGTGGATCACAAGGTCAGGAGTTCAAGACCAGCCTGCCCAATAAGGTGAAACCCCATCTCTACTAAAAATACAAAAATTAGCTGGACGTAGTGGCACGTACCTGTAGTCCCAGCTGCTTGGGAGGCTGAGGCAGGAGAATCGCTTGAACCTGGGAGGCAGAGGTTGCAATGAGCCGAGATCATGCCACTGCACTCTAGCCTGGGCAACAGAGCGAGACTCCATCTCAAATAAAATAAAATAAAATAATAAAATAAAATTCTTAGTAGACATAAGATTTGCAAATATTTTATTTCATTCTGTGGGTTGTCTTTTCACTTCCTTGATGGTGTCTTCTGAAGCATAAAAAAGTTCTTGAAAATTTTGATTAAGTCCAATTTATCTTTTTTTATAAATCATTTGTGATTTTGGTGTCATATCTAAGAAACTATTTGCCTATCCAGGAATCATGAAGATTTATGGCTGTTTTCTTCTAAAAGTTTTATAGTTTTCACTCTTACAATTAGGTCTTTAATCTATTTTGAGTTAATTTTTATTCATAGTGTGGGGTGGGGGTCCAAATTAATTTCTTTTGAATGTGCATATCCAGTTGTCCCAGCACCATTTGTTGAAAAAACAATCTCCTTCCCCATTGAATTGTCTTGGATCCATTGTCAAGAATCAATTGACCATAAATGTAAGGGTTTATTTCTGGACTCTCAATTCTATTCCATTGGTCTATATGTCTGTTTCTTATGCCAGTATCACATTGTCTTGGTTACTGTGGCTTTATAATAAGTTTGAAATTGGGAAGTGTAATCCCTCCAACTTTGTTCTTTTTCATGATGTTTTTACTGTTCCAGGTCTCTTGGATGTGAATTTTGTAGGATCGGCTTATCAATTTCTGCAAATAAAGATGAGATTTTGCCAGGAATTGCATTAAATCTGTAGATCAATTTGGAGAGTACTGTCAGCTTAACAAAATTAAGTTGTCTGATCTATGATTATGGGATATTTTTTTCATTTATTTAGGTCTTCTCTAATTTTTTTTCAACAATGTTTTGTAGCTGTCAGAGTATAAATCTTGTACTTCTTTTGTTAACTTTATTCCTAAGTACCTTTTGATGCTATTATAAATTGAATTATTTTCTTGATTTTTTGGATTGTTCATTGATAGTGTATAGAAATATAATTTATGTTTGTACACTGATCTTGTATCCTGCAATGTTGCTGAACTTGTTTATTAGTCTTGCAGTTTTGTTGTTGTTTTTTTCTTGGTGGGTTCCTCAAGATTTTCTGTATATAAGCTCTTGTCATTGGTGAATAGAGGTAGTTTTTCAATTTGGATTCCTTTTATTTATTTAATTTATTTTTAAAAATTTTGGCCAAATTATCATGGTAAAAGCTTTCAGTACAATGTTGAACAGAGGTGGCAAATGCAGACATCCTTCTCTTGTTCTGGATCACTGGGAGGAAACATCCAGTCTTTCACTATTAAATATGACATTAGCCATGAATTTTTCTTAGATGCCCTTAATGAGATCAAGAAAGCTCCTGTCTCTTCATGCTTTGTTAAGTGTTTATCATGAAAAGGTGTTCCATTTTGTCAAATGTTCTTTCTGTGTCTATTGAGATGATCATGTGTTTTTTGTCCTTTATTCTGTAATTACAGTGTATTACATTGAGTGACTTTCATATGTTGAACCAACCTTGCATTCCTGAGATAAATACAACTTGGTCATGGTATATAATTCTTTTTTATATTTCTGGGTTCTGTTTGTAGTATTTTGTTGTGTATTTTTTTGCATCAATATTCATAAGGGATGTTGGTCTGTAGTTTTCTTGTGATATCTTTGTCTGGTTTTGATATCTGGATAATACTAGGACCTTATTGAATGAATTGGGAAGTATTCGTTCTTCTATTTTTGGAATAGATTGTGAAGGATTAGCATTCATTCTTCTTTTGTAGCATTTATCAGTGAAGCCATCTGGGCCTGTGTTTTACTTTGTGGAAAATTTTTAAATTACTAGTTCAATCAGTTCATTTGTTTTGACTCTATTCAGATTTTCCATTTCATCTTGAGTCAGTTTTAATAGTTGTTTATGCATAGTAAGTTTTTAAAGAATTGCTAGAGTAGAGATAATAGAGGAGGTGAGGTAGAAAGAAATGAGCTGTTCCCCAGAGGGTGTGATGCTTAATGTTAAGATTTCAGATGAAATGTTTTTATTAATGACAACAGGGTCAAAGGAAAACATTGCCCTTTTCTTGGCACCATCCTATTCAACCTTCCCATCTCATCCTAGCTACCATGCTCCCTAATGGCTTCCTGGATCTCTCAGTCTGGGTTAGGTGCACCCCCGAGCGCTTCTCCTGTAAAACACTTGTCATGCTGCATTGCAATGGGATGTTCAATAATCTCCTCCTGTAGAAGTTTTGTGGGAAGAATGGTTTGTTTGCCATGTTTACCCAGTGTTTGGCACATCACAGGGCTTCCTCAACACCTGTTGAATTTGATTGACAACGTAGGCCATCATCCTGAGGATTTCCTTTGCCTTTCTTTTATATTCAGTCCCCCATTTCCTGAATTCCATGTGTTTCTATTTCTTAATTTGCTAGTTTGCTTTCTCATTTTGAGGAACATATGTTCCAGTAGCTTCTTAAGGAAGGAATATGCAATATAGTCCTTTCATATCTGAACTGTCTCTCTTCTACCTTCACACTGATATACATTCTAGTGAATAAATGAATATTCATTCTTCCAGGACTGCTGTTGGAAAGATGGGTGTTGTTCTAATTCTTATTTTTTTTTTGGATGTAGATTTTCTTTTTTCTTCTGGAAGCATTTTAAGAACTTCTGTATCTCAGATGTTTGGGATTTACTTGATGGAGCACCTTCATATGCTAGGCCAGCGGTTCTCAACCTTTACCTTACACACATCAGAATCATCTGGAGGGAGGGATGTTGCTGCTGTCCAGGGACCACTCTTTGTGAAGCACTGTGCCAGGCCATCAATGTGTCTTCAACCCAGAGTCGTGTCTTTCAGTCCTAGAAGGTTCAGTATAATTATATATAATACATATAATTATATATATTTGTATATTATAATGTACATATATGTATATATGTATACAAATATAATTATATTTTTATATATAATTATATTATATATAATTATATTATATAATGTATATAACATATAGATATAGTGTATATATAATTATATATAAAATATAATTATATAATATTTGTTGGCATCTTGGTTGATTGGTCTTTCTTCTTCTTCTTCTTCTTCTTCCTCCTCTTGTTCTCCTTCTCCTTCTCCTTCTTCTTCTTCCTCCTCCTCCTCCTCCTTCTTCTTCATCTTTGTCTTTGTCTTCTTCTTCTACAGGATTTCACTGTCCCCCAGGCTAGAGTGCAGTGGCATGATCATAGCTCATTGCAACCTTGAAGTCCTTGGGTCCAAGTGATCTTCCCATCTCACCCTTCTGAGTGTCTTGGACTACAGGTGTGCACCACTATGCCAGGATAATTTTTATTTTTATTTTTTTTTAGAGATGGGGTCTTGCTGTGTTTCCCAGGCTGGTCTTGAACTCCTAGCCTCAAGTGATCTTCCTGCCTAGGCCTCCCAAAGTGCTGAGATTACAGGTGTGAGCCACTGCACCCAGGCTGATTGGTCTTCTAACCTTCTGAAATTCCTATTAACATGCTGAACCTCCTAGAATAATCTCTTCATTTGCTTTTCTCTCCATTTCCCCCCAGTCATTTTGTTAATCTTTCAAGGAGATTTTAGCTTCCAATTCTTTCTATTGAACTTTTCCTTTGGGTGATAATATTTTTGATTTTCAGCCCTTTCTTGTCTATGAATTTTTAAAACAAGCACTCTGTTCCTACTTCATGATTGCAATATCTTCTGTATTCCTCTGAGGATGCTGATTTGGTTTTTTAAAACTTCTCCTTGCAGAATTTACTCTCCCCACTCCACCTCCAAGTTTCCCCAAGCTGGTGTTTGTCTTTGATATGAGAGCTTTTCTCAGACGTCTGGGAGCCTTGGCTTGACTCATGTGTAGAGTGAGACACCAGAGGCTGACTGGAAGACTTGTGTGTGCATGCGTGTGTGTGTTGTGTGTGTGCCTGTGTGTGTGCATGTGCGTGTGGTGGTGGGAGGGGTGCTTGTTGACTGATCTGTGTCACAGAAGGGTGATTAGGAGGCCAGTTGGCTTTTTGTCTGTGAGAGGTCCCTCAGAATACCTTATCTGCAGTTATTCCTCTTAGGGTGATTCTGTTTCTCTAGTAAAGAGTCCTCTCATCTCCTGCCAGGGGATATATCTCCGGCTGCTGGGGTTCTAGGAGGGGCACCCCACAACTCCCGTGGCACTTGCCTAAACCACTCCCACTTCATCCACCACCTCCTACTGTGCCCGGAGTTCCCAATTCCAGAGCCTTCTTGAGCTCTCCAGTGGACGGACCTCCTGCCTCTCCTATGGTGGCAGCAGTGGGGAGAGGGGCAGGAGGAAACCCTTGGTGTTTGTGGTTGTCTAGGGAACGTAACCACCCTACATTTGAATTGTCATCCAATCTCCCTGCTCATTTTCTGCCCTTCCCTCTCTGCTGCCTTCTGTGGGACCTGGTGCCTCCAAGTTCACCCTTCTTAACTTCCTTTTCTGTTATTTTAATAGCATTCACTGGAGGAGGAAATAAACAGTTGTGTTTAAGTGGACGTTCTCTGGGTGATTTTTCTGTTTTTTTTTGTTTTGTTTTTTGAGACGGGTTTCACTCTTGTTGCCCAAGCTGGATTACAATGGTGCAATCTTGGCTCACTGCAACCTCTGCCTCCCATGTTCAAGCGATTCTCCTGCCTCAGCCTCCCGAGTAGCTGGAATTACAGGTGTGTGCCACCACGCCCGGCTAATCTTTTGTATTTTTAGTAGAAACGGGGTTTCACCATGTTTGCCAGGCTGGTCTCAGACTCCTGACCTCAGGTGATCCTCCCGTCTCAGCCTCCTGAAGTGCTGGGATTACAGGTGTGAGCCACTGCGCCCGGCCCCCTGGGTAATTTTTCTGTCCCTGAAGTTGGCATATGCCCACCCAGCGTCAAATGGAGCTCTCTTAGCAGGACAGGACTCCCCAACAGCTGCCTGCGTCTCGCTCCGTGCTCTGACTCCAAGGGGCACACAGTTGCTTCTTCAAGCCTCTAGCCTTTTTTTTTGAGACGGAGTCTCACTCTGTCGCCCAGGCTGGAGTGCAGTGGCGCAATCTCGGCTCACTGCAAGCTCCGCCTCCCGGGTTCACCCCATTCTCCTGCCTCAGCCTCCCAAGTAGCTGGGACTGCAGGCGCCCGCCACCACGCCCAGCTAATTTTTTTTGTATTTTTGGTAGAGACGGGGTTTCACTGTGTTAGCCAGGATGGTCTCGATCTCCTGACGTCGTGATCCTCCCGCCTCTGCCTCCCAAAGTGCTGGGATTACAGGGGTGAGCCACCGCGCCCGGTGCCTCCAGCCTTTTGCTCACGCCATTCCCCTTCCCAAAAACACCCTTCCTGGTGAAGGTGCGCCTCTTCTGGAGAGCTGCAGGACTCTTCCTGTTCCAGCCCCCAGGCTCCTGTGTTTGTCTCCCGTTTGTTCCCTACTCCTGGAGGGCAGGAGGGAGCACCAGCTTTAACCCACAGGGGAGGCTCTTCACACGCTGCCTGACCGAGCAGGACTTCCCAGCAGCTCCTCCTTCCGAGGAGCCCAGAGGGCTGGGCTGTGTTTGCGGGCGGTGGGGCCTGCGTGTTCTAGAGATTGCCGCCTCAGGTCACATACTTGCCCTGTTTACTTCCTTGGGCTGTCCCCTTCCTTGGAGGCTCTCCAATTTGAATGTTCATGGCAGTCACTGTGAACAGGCAGCCCAGGCCCAGCCCAAGAATTCCAGTCAGGGCAGAAGGTCGAGCAGGACTCAGGGCTCTCGAGGTGATTCTGGGGCAAGAGGCCCTCAAGCCGGGTCTTCCTTGTCTACAGAGGGCTAGGGAAGAGGCTGTGGGTGCTTGGGCCCCAGGATTAAAGGAGAAGTGAGCCCTGAGGCGAGTGTGGTGGCCGCTGCCTGGAAATGGGGGTCTCGGGGAGCGAGGCCAGCTTTGGCAGCAACTCCGTCTATGAAGAGCTCCGGTCCCCCTGACTGCCTGGAGACCAGGGTGGGCGCTGGGAGAGAACAGGGTGTTGGGAAACCCTCTCAAAGGCCTTGCCTCCGACACAGCCTCCCAGGTTCTGCTGGCCTGGAGGAGGAAGAGGGCTGACGGGTGGGGCTGGGTGTGGTTGACTTCTGGCTTGAGATGTTGCTACCAGCGACTTCATGAGACTCTGATCTGGAGCCCCACATTCGGAGCAGGGTGACACACTGGAGACATCAGCCTCCCAGGCAAGGGGACAGAAGACTGTGATTCCCCCGGAGGCTGGAGAGAGCTGGCCCAACTCAGGACACGGCATTCCTGGCAAGCTTGCCCTGAGCCGGGTCTGGTGGGGCAGTTCAGATCTTCCCAGCACCGTGTCACTAGGGATGGGGGGAAAGGCAGAGCTGCGCAGGTGGGTGGCCAGATGAAACAGAGGACGCCCAGTCAAGTCTGAATTTCAGATAAACACCAAATGAGTTTTTAGTATCTGTCCCCAAAGGGCATGGGGATCCCATATTTTCTTCTGCTCCATCTGGCAACCCTGCGTGCAGGACTCTAGCCTGAGATCTGAATTTCCCCAGCAGGCCTGGCCCGGGGCCGGCTCACCCAGAGGCAGCTGGAGGGCTCCTGCGTTCATCAGCCTTGCTGGGGCTGGGTTCTCAGCTGCTGAGTCACAGGTGCAGGGAGAGGCAACCTCCTGGGCCTCATTCATCTGAAGCCTGGGAGAATATGGGCTTGGAGAATCAGCTGATCCTGAGGGGAACAGTGAGTTTTTCTGGCAAATGATCTGATACCCTGGGATACCTGGAATACCCTGGGGTGCCCCGGGTGCTGCTGTTAGTAACGCTGTCAGGAGTGCTCTCCGTGACCCGTCTCTGGGGGGTCCTGGGGAGCGGACACTAGTGTGTTCTCCTCATTGCCGATGGGGACTCGAAGGCCCAGGGAATGTGGCAGGAAGACTGGCTGGAGGGACTCAGAGCCAGGGCTGTCGGAGTCTAAGCCCCGACCAGGAGCCGGGTGGACTGGCCCCTCCCTCTGGTCACAGCTACAGAGTCTAGATCCTGACTCAGCGGACAGTCGCTTGCTGTGTGCATGGCACTGGGGTCAGCCTTCACCCCCAGAGGCCCCCTTACTGTCGACCCACTTTATGGATGAGAAAACAGAGGTCAAGAACGTTAAGTAACTTCTTGAGAGGCCCACGCTAGGAAGCAGAAGAACCGGCTTCAAGTCCAGGGCTGTTGGCGCTCAGTCCAGTTCTCCCAGAGGTCCTCTGTCCCATGTGCTCCTGAGGACAATGCCATGTCGGGCTGGCAGAGCCCTCTTCTGCGGTGGGGGCAGGATGAGGTTATGAGGTTAAAGAGTCTCACTGGAGAGGGAGTCACACCCTACAGAGCCACACTGACCCCTCAGGGCCTGGGAGGCAAGCCAGCTGGGAAGGAAGGGGTGTCCTTGGGCACTGAGGCTGGTTCCTGGTGTGCAGGGAGCAGGGCCAGGCTGTGCTACCAGGAGGGACAGACGCTTCCTCATGCAGCGCAACATGGTTCACTCCTCAGGGCAAAAAATGGATTCTTGCCTTAGCCAGGTGAGCTTGCTCTGTGCCACCTCTGCCATAGCAGGTCAAGCTCCCCTGCAGGGAGGTCACACTGGAGTCTGCGTGCACCCCCCAGCACCCACACATGGGCCAGAGCCCACATTTCCTTCTTTGAAGCCAGCCCAGCTAGGGCAGAGCACTTCTAGCCAAAGCCTGAAGCTGCCCGTTCACCCAGAAACAGAATCATCCCCCTAAGAGAGTGACAGCGCTCCCCAAGGGAGGGTCAGAGAGTGCCAAATTGGGGGTGGGGTGGGGGTCGGAAAACGAGTGTTGGGAGGGGCGGCTTGCTGAAGAGAGGGCACATCCAGGCCAACTCTGTCTTCAGCTGGCCCTAGTGTGCAAGGCCTCCTTCCCACAGGCCTTGGAGGAGTGGAGAACCGTCATGGGCAGGGTTGGTGCCCACATCCTCTGCCCTCGCTGCTGGGAGTGGTTCTGCCGGCAAAAAAGGAACTTGGGCAGAGGGAGCCCAGCCTGCAGGCCCGCAGCCACCAGGAGAAGCCAGGGGAGGGCAGGTATGGGAGCAGCGGCTATCCAGGCATGGTGCCTGAAGCTGGGGGCAGGGCCAGAACCAGTTCCTGGGTGCCAGCATTGGGGTCTGCATCTGCAGTGTCAACCTGAGAACTTGGGGCTGGAGCAGAGATCAAGGTGGGCCCCATGGTGGACAGGGACACAGGTAGGTCCAAGGAGTGGGTGACCCGGTGGGGAAGCAGCTGGGTGAGATCCGAGCGATGGATGCAGCCTGCATGGCAGGTGCCAGGGGCCTGGGGGAGAAACAGGCTGGACAGCCCAGGCCTCGGCTCCTTCTGCTTCCTCACTCCCTGTCCCCAGTGCAGGGTGTCTGCTGACCTCGTCCCTGCAGGGTCTGTCCTGACTGGGACCAAGGGGCAGCTGCCTAGCGTGTGGCCGTGGCCACAGGGGTGGCCTTCTGAGACCCTCCACCGCTGGCCTGGTGGCGCCTCTCATGGGCAGTGTGTTTGCAGCAGCTCAGCACCCAGCATGCTACACTGCAGAGGTAAACAGACTCTGCCTTCCGAGGCGAGGCGTTCACAGCTCTGGGCCCACCACAGCTACTGCTTGGGCTATTGCCAGGAAATGAATGTGGTTAAGACTTTCTAATCTGTGAAGTGAGAATGCTCGCTCCCAGGGGCATGGAGGGGAAAGGCTGCAAGACGTGCCTCCCTCACGCAGCACCCCCTGATCAGCAGATGCGGGAAGCACCAGGACGTGCCTCTCCCTGCCGCCCCCCTCTCCTCGCAGGGACCAGTTCTTCCTAGAGTTCTGCTCTTATAATCATGTGCAGCATTTGACCAGGATGAACCAAGCCATGCCGAGGGTTAAGGAGTGACTTGGACTCCGCAGCTGAGGTACACAATGGGCCAGGTCTGCAGAGGGCTTATGGCAGGCCCAGACCTGTGGGACCCAGAGAGACCGCTGCCTGGACCCTCAGGCTGAGCGCGGAAACTCTGCACTGTGAGTGTGCGGTCACCACCCCTGCCATCTCCCCCACCCAGCTGCCCTCCTACCACATTCACTGTCCCCATCGTTGTCACTGATATCTCTGCCATCATGCATTTGTCATGTCCTATATTTGGTGGGCATGGCTATGCACCCCCCCACACACACACACCCCGTTTACACCACACCTTGTTGGTGTGGCCCCAGAAAAAAGGGCACAAACAACCATGGGCACAATGCGTTCAGCCCTACACAACACGCTGTTGCCTTGCTGGCCTGCACCGTGCACAGGGACATCATGGGATGCCCATGCAGAGAGAGGGAAGCGGGGAGCAAAATGAGCCTCGCTGCCCGGGGAGGATGGGGGCTGTGGTGGCGGAAGTGAGGGCAGGGAGGAGGCACAAGGCAGAGTTCTGCAGCAGACCCTGCCCGGGGCCGCCAGTGCCCACGCCTTTGGGTCTGGCTGCCCCTGCTGCAGCTGCCCCTGCTCCTCCTGAAACTCAGAGTCTCTCTCTGTTCTCTCCCTGTGCCTCCACACCCAGCCGAGGCCCGCGGACACCCAGCCAAAGCTGCTTCTCCGAGGCATGTGTCGGGTGGGTGCTGCTGGTGGACACAGTTCGTGGTATGTGATGGACTCATCAACCCTCAACTGCCCACTGAGGATTCTGGAATATTCTGTCCAGAGTTCAGAGATGCATCTTAGCTGCCTCTGGCCTGGGAAGAGAGTGACCCTCTCACTATCTGGGAAGGTCTTTTCTGTGGCCCAGGAACTGCTCTTGTGGAAAAGGGAGACTCCATCTGAGGCGATGACCACGCTCACAGCCGCTGACAGTTTCCTAATGACGCCCGTGGGCCGTAGTTTAGAGAGGGAGGAATTTTAGCCTCGGCTGAAAGCGGGGTTGTCTGGGCTGCACTTACAGCTCTCTTGGCTTCGGAAGCAGAACCTACTGCCCGCTGTGGTGGGAGTCGCGTTGCTGGTGAAATGCGGGGTCCCTTCCTCCTCCTTGCTCACCTTTGAACTCCTGGGGGCTCCCCTGCTACAGGCAGAGCTGTTATTTTCTCCAAGACTCTCTCCCAACTCACCCTCTACCAAAATGCCTTTGAGAATGTCGAGAGGGAACTGAAGGACGCGGCCTTGTTGAAAAAAGATGCAGACCCTCCCTCCCCGTAGGCTCTGGAAGGAGAAGCTTCACCCTAGGGGTAGCAGAGCACTGGGGACCCCCTTCCCCTCAAGGTCCTTCCCTCATTGGGGCCCCACTCTGTCCCCACAGGGCTCTGCACCCTGAGCGATGCCCTGACCTGCAGCTGCCCTGAGCTAGGAGGAGGACAGCAATGACCTTGGCCTCCTTATGAGGGATTCCCACCTCTCCGCCCTCCGACCACCTTCTAGTAGTAGGAGGACCTGGTCAGGGTGGTTTTCACAAAGGAGATTTGCAAACTGCAAAGCACACAGGAAATGGGTCATCTGTCCAACATGAGTTGTGAGATCTGATGGTATTAAATGGAACTAAAATGTGTTTGTATTTGTTCATGCAACGAATATTTGTTCAGTGTCTACTATATATGTGTACTGGGAGTAAGTAACTAAAGCAACCGATCATCTTGATTTGCCCAGCACTGAGAAATTCCCTGGGATGCTAGACTCAATATGCAAGACTTTCAATCTTAAAGCCCCGGACAAAATGGGACGGCTGGACATCCTAGGTGAGGCCAGTGTCTCTATCCTCGTGGAGTTCATATGAGGGGAAGAAAGTAACCCTGGCCATTTGCCACTAGACCCCTCTGTCTGCTTCCCCAGAGCCTCCCTTTTATTTTTTTATTTTTATTTTTACTTTTGAGACAGAGTCTCACTCTGTTGCCCAGGCTGGAGTGTAGTGGTGCAGTCTCTGCTCACTGCAATCTCCGCCACCCAGGTTCAAGCGATTCTCCTGCCTCAGTCTCTTGAGTAGCTGAGACTACAGGCACGCACCACAACGCCCGGCTAATTTTTCTATTTTTAGTAGAGATGGGGTTTCACCACGTTGGCCAGGCTGGTCTCAAACTCCTGACCTCAAGTGATCCACCCGCCTCGGCCTCCCAAAGTGCTGGGATTATAGGTGTGAGCCACTGAGCCTGGCCAAGCCTCCCTTTTAAATATGAGTGGTGACAGGAATTTCTCCCCAACTGCTCCTTGGACTTCACCATCCCTGTGGCCTGGGTGGGAGGGGGTGGTGGGTGTTCCTAATATCCGTGCACTGTGTTAGCACAAGAAACAAATAGGACTCAAGTCTTGGGTTGATCAGTAATTCCTATTTCTTAAACCACGACAAGCAAACCTGTGTCTGTTGCCATTTGAGCCCAGATGTGCTCTCTCCAAAGTCACATAAACCTGTGACCTAAAGCAAACCCATAGGGTATTGTGTTCCCAGCTAAAATGCTTTCAGAAACTGCCCAGTGTAATCAGAGCTCACGCTAAATAGCGCATACCTTGTGCAGAGTGAGGTCTCAGAGCCCAGGCGCCTGTGCATGGAAGTATGTAGTGGTGAAGTCTGGGGAATCTTGAGGCCTGTGCACTATTTTCTATCTAGAGAGCAAAGCAGAACAGCCATCACTAGTGCTGGGGGCTCCTGTGTTCCGGGCCTGTCTGTGTGTATGCCAGCTTTATAAGACGCCTTCTCAGACCCTGGCAGCAGCACCCCACGAAGGAGGCATTATGAGTGCCATCTTGTAGATGAACAGACTCAGTGTGCTTAAGCCTTTGCCCAAAAGGACAGAGCAGGCGATGAGGGAGCTGGGATTTGAACCGGCTCTTTCTGAGTCCAAAGGGCCTTCTCACCTGAGGCTGTCCTTAAGTCTTGGAGCCTGGCCCTGGCTGGAGAGATCCTTAGAGGGTGATGGAGGAGCCAGGACCTCCCAGAGTCAGCCCCCTCCACCTGCCTCAGTTTACCGATCCCAGGGACACTTGCAGTCAAGATTTATGGGGATGACAAATGTGAGCCTTCAGAGCTGCAGGGCACAGCCACTCTGGGAGGATGACTAATGCCCATCTTTTCAGAGCACACTTTGACCGTCTGGCACCCAGGGGTGGAGTGAGCAGTACTGGGAGGGGTGCCATTAAAACAGTTATTGCTCTATTAAATTTCTCAAGGAACAAAGAGCATCCCTCAGCCAGAGAGAACTGCAATTACAGCTGAGCAAATTATTGCCTTTTAAACAATTCTCCATTTCTGTGACGCCCTGGGTAATGTGTTCCCAGGTGGGAAATCACACCCACCCGGCTTCTAGTTCGTGGGCTTCCAGCCTTCTCTTCCTGTGATTCTGGTTCCTTTTGCCACTTTCACCATCCCCCAATTGCCTTTATACGTTTTTGTTGATTTTGTAGTAGAGTCTTGAAGAACTGCACTGCACTGAGAGTGCAGGCTTTCGCTTTGTTGATCAAGACCTGTAGCATCACTGAAAGCAAATTGGACTAGAATGGGAATCAGGAGAACTGGGCCTGACCTGTCTCTACTAAAAATACAAAAATTAGCTGGGTGTGGTGGCGCGTGCCTGTAACTCCAACTACTGGGGAAGCTGAGGCATAAGAATTGCTTGAACCCAGGAGGCGGAGGTTGCAGTGAGCCAAGATCACACCACTGCACTCCAGCCTAGGCAACAGAGCAAGACTCTGTCAAAAAAGAAAGAAAGAAGGAAAGAAAGAAAGAGAAAGAAAGAAAGAAAGAAAGAAAGAAAGAAAGAAAGAAAAGAAAAGAAAAGAAAAGAAAAGAAAGACACATCTTAAGAGCCAGGAGCCTTTCAGTTGCCTGTGGAAGAAATCAACATAAAAAAGGAATTACAGTCTTTGGCTTGTATGATTGGGAGTCCACGGGCTGGATCCAGGGGCCTTAAGTTATGTTTTCTGGGCTGTCTCGAGCTCCTCCATTTCTGAGTTCTGCTCATCTCTGCTGTTCTTTGTGTGTCTGCTTCATTCTCTCTGGCTTCAGACATGCTCTAGACTTAGAGGAACAGACAGCTCCATCCAGCATGAAGCCAAACCAAGGACAAAAACAACCTTGTCTGTCTTTATTCATTTGCTGTTGTTTAGAACAAAATATCTGAAACTGAGTAATTTCCAAAGAAAAGAAATGTAATTTTTACAGTTGTGGAGGCTGAGAAGTCTAAGGTTGAGGGGCTGTATCTGGCGAGGGCCTTCTTGCTGGTGGGGACTCTGCAGTCCTGAGACGGTGCAGGGCACCACATGGTGAAGGGGCTGAGTGTGCTAACTCGGGTCTCTCTTCCTCTTCTTATAAAGCCACCAGTTCCGGTCCCATGTTAGCCCACTAATCCATTAATCCATGAATGGATTAATCCATTCGAGAGGACAGAGCTTTCATGACCCAATCACTTCTAAAAAGCCCCACCTCTCAGTATTCCCACATTGGGGATTAAATTTCAATGTGAGTTCTACGAGGATCAAACATTCAAACAAAGCACTCCCTTTCAGCAGACATACGTGAAATCTCATGACAGAATGATCATGCCTGTTAGCTTTTGCTCCCAAGCAAACCTCTACAATTCAGTGTCTTTTTTTTTTTTTTTCCCTTGAGACGGAGTTTTGCTCTGTAACCCAGGCTGGAGTGCAATGACGCCATCTCGGCTCACTGCCACCTCTACCTCCCAGGTTCAAGCGATTCTCTTGCCTCAGCCTCCCGAGTAGGTGGGATTCCAGGCATGCACCACCACACCTGGCTAATTTTTGTATTTTTAGTAGAGATGGGGTTTCACTATGTTGGCCAGGCTGGTCTTGAACTCCCAACCTCAGGTGAACTGCCTGCCTCAGCCTCCCAAAATGCTGGGATTACAGGCATGAGGCACTGCACCCAGCCAATTCAGCATCTTAAAGGTTGTCTGGGGATCAGCTGATCCAGGCCGGGTTCAGCTGATCTGTCTCTTCAGTCTCTGTATTCAGCTGGACTTTTCTCCCCTCTGAAGTTTAGGCCTGATCCCTACGTGTGGACTTTGGGACTCAGACTGAGAGAAAGTGGCTACCTGGAGAAGCATGGAAACCAGTTAGGAGACTGGAGATGTTGAGGCCAGAACTAGTAAAGGGGGGGTGCAGAGAGGGAGTGGATCAAGAGCCATCTGGCACTACAGTGGACAAGGCTTGGTTTCTGAGTAGGGATGATGAGGCAGAGGGAAGAGTCCAGAGTGATGCCCAAGTATACTAGAACAGGTAGTGTTAGCTGCTGTAACAGATGAATTCAACACATCTCAGTAGCGCTACACAACCAAAGCTTGTTTCTTGCTCATGCAGTTGTTTGAGTTGGGTGTCCCTGGTGGGGCAGCTCTCCTGGGCAGCTATTTTCCAAGCGATGATTCAGGGACACAGGCTCTTTCCACCTGTTGGAGCTCTATTTCCACACGTGGCTCTCCGGGCCACCCTGGAGATTGTCTCCCTTGCAGCCACTAGAAGGAAAAAGGGGTGTGGAGGACTAGGAGGAGGAGGTTTTTATGGGGCTGGCTTAGAAGGGTGATAAATCACTTCTGCCTAAATTTCTCGAGTTCCATCTTGGTCTCATTGCCAGTCCCACTGTGTGTCCAAGGAGAGGAGATGGCTTTGGTGGTCAGCTGGCAGCCTGTGCCACACCAGGCTTTGGCTTGGAGGAACCAAAGCGGGAAAGGTTGAAGAAGAATGAAGTTTGTGGAGGTGATGAGTTCCGAGAGTCTCATCATGAGCGACCTGAGGGACGTGTAAGTGAATGCATTGGGAGACAGTTGAGGCCATGGAGGTGCAAAGAGCAGAGGTCAAAAACCTGCAGGGAGCCCCCTCTCAAGGCCCTGAATAGGGGTAAGGCAGCTTACCCGGGAGTCTGAGAATGTAAGGCCAGGAAATGTGAACTTGATTCTGGGGACAATGGGGAGCCCTGAAGAGTTTTGAGCAGAGGAGTGACCTAAACAGAACCCTCTTAAAGGAAGACTCCCCTCTGGGGTCGCCGTGGGAGTGAGACGCCGAGGGGTGGAGGCCTGGGGCCAGGTGAAATGAATGTTCTCTGAGCCCACGACACAGGATGCTGGGTCTTGGCTTTTTAAATCTTGTGCAGAAGCTTTTTCCTTGTCTTGAAGCTATTTTTGCTTCTTGATTAAAGCCAAATCCACTGAAAGGATTCTTGCTAACTGAAAGCTTCAGACATGAGAACTGGGGGAGGGCAGTGTTGGTCTAGACTCCAGTTAATCAAGGTTTTCTCTTCTACACATCTTCACTGTTCTATAAAATATGTGACTGCTGATAGTGCAGCCCTCTGTGATAGCAGAGAAAAATGGATTTTTAAAAATCAGGAAATTAATTTTCTTTCTGTCTAATTGAGGGCTAACCTGTTTTTTTTTCATTTCCTCATTTATTATACACCTCCTTTATTCCATTCTTGAATTCTGTTTAAAAAAAATAAAGGCACATGCACACGTATGTTTATTGCGGCACTATTCACAATAGCAAAGACTTGGAACCAACCCAAATGTCCATCAATGACAGACTGGATTAAGAAAATGTGGCACATATACATGGTGGAATACTATGCAGCCATAAAAAAAAGATGAGTTCATGTCCTTTGTAGGGACATGGATGAAGCTGGAAACCATCATTCTCAGCAAACTATCGCAAGAACAAAAAACCCAAACACCCCATGTTCTCACTCATACGTGGGAATTGAATGATGAGAACACTTGGACACAGGAAGGGGAACATCACACACCGGGGCCTGTCGTTGGGTGGGGGAAGGGGGAGGGAAAGCATTAGGAGAGATACCTAATGTAAATGACGAGTTAATGGGTGCAGCACACCAACATGGCACATGTTTACATATGTAACAAACCTGCACGTTGTGCACATGCACCCTAGAACTTAAAGTATAATAATAATAATAAAGACTCTTTGAAAAGCCATGCTCCCCCTTAAATTTGGACTTCATGTGGCCTTGTTTGGACCTCTCCAAGGCCACCAAAAGGCTCTGCTAGACTTGGGGAAAGGTTAGCTTTGAGAAGGTCTGACTCAAAGCCAGCCAATAGCCAGAGGTGAGCCTGCAGCCTGCAGGTATAGCTGGAAGGGCTGATGTGATGCCGGAACCCACAGGGGATTAAGGCCGTGCTGACCCTAAGTTTTGGAGGATTTGGGAGAAAAAAAGACTTGAGCTCCCAACAGTGATGGGATTTCTACAGTCAGCTGGGAGGAACTGCAGGCTCAGGATCCACCCTGTCTGGAGGTCCCACCCTGTCTGGAGGTCTCACCCTGTCTGGAGGTCTCGGGTTGGAGGTCTTCCCTCTTCACTACAACTGGATTCTGAAGCCTGCCAGTTGTCAGATGCCTGCCAGGGTCGGGGGTGGGGGAGGGTCATACCCTCGAATGAATGGGGCCTTGACCTTCTCAGGCCCCCCAACACCACCAGTTCCACAGGCACACGATGCACTCGCCTTGGTTGGGGAGCCCATGGCATTGCCCTTGCCAGCCCCTGCCTTCCACCTGCACATTCCTGGGCTTGGCAAAGCATCCCCCATGGGGCTGTATGGGGTGTGGTAAATCGTGGCTTCTCAGACCTGAGGGTCACTTCTCCAGTGGACGGTGTATCTGTTTCCTGTGGCTGCTGTGACAAAATGCCATTCATCTGATGGCTTCAAACAGCACACATTTGTTCTCCTTCAGTTGTGGGGGTCAGAGTCTGAAATCCATTTCATGCAGCTCAAACTGTGGTGTCATGGGCTCTGGGAAAGAACGGCTTCCTCCCCTTGCCCAGTTTCTGGGCTGCGTTCCTGGCATCTCATCCCGTGGCTCACGGTTCCTCCCTCCACCTGGCTCCAAGGCCAGCAGTGGAGCAGCTTCCAATCTCACGTCTTCACAGCGCCCTCTCCTCTCCTTGCCTCCCTCTGCCCCCGTCTTAGAGGAGACTTGCAGCTGTGCCTTGGGCCCATCCTGATGATCCAGGATGATCTCCCCGTCTCCAGATCCTGAATGTACTCCCACCTACAAAGCCCTTTCCTTACACCAGGGAACACCCCCAGGTTCCAGGGATTGGGACATGGGCATCTTTGGGGACCATTATTCAGCCAACAACAGGTAAACAGGAGTCCTGGGCTGCACAAAGGCCCAACAGTCCAGGAAGTCCAGAGTCCCTCCCTGTGACAAGAACACCCCTCCCTGTCCCCTTCCCCTCTGTGCTTACTCCCCAGGGTCATCTTGAGGCCAGCCGCCACAGGGACCCCGCTCTGTTCTTCCCAGTCCTGGCAGATCTGAGGCTGGAGGGGCCTTCACGAGGATGGCCTTCTCACCCGAGGACACCGTGAAGCTCACAGTGGGGGCAGTGGGCAGAGTTTGCTCAAACCTTCAGCCCCTAGGTGACAGGTCAGACCTCGAACCCAGGACCCATGCTTTTAGTCTGAGGCTTGGCTCTCTACACTGTCACCCCCTGCAGCTCTACACTGTCACCCCCTGCAGCTCCAAGTCCTGACGCACGGCTTCCCCAAGAGAGGCTCCAACACCTGCTCCGCTCCCACTCCCCCCGGGGCCGCTGCAGGCTTCTGCACGAGGTGGGTTGCCCTGGTGTTTTGAAGCCTCCCAGGTTTGGGGCCCAATTCTTAGCACCAGCTGACGTCTGTCCTGCTGGCTGGGTTCTGTGGAGCCTGCTGTCTTTGTCAACAGTTTGAGGAAAGAGTCCAGGGTGGCATTGACAGACTTAAGGCCAGTTGTGTTTCCCTGGACCAGTGGCCAAATCCCTGGGCTCAGTGTTCTCACGCACAACGCGAGGGCAGGCTCTGCGTGCCACCACGCCAGCCCCACATCCCGCTACCAGCCAGCTCCCAACTTCATCAAACATTTGAGCACTCCTGGGGGAGGCAGCGTCTTAGTGTAGCCCAGGGGCTAGAAGTGTCCTTGAAGATTCCTGCTTTTCATTGGATACGTGGGCAGGCACACTTTCTGCCTTCACTTCAATAAGCTATTCATGTTTGCCTTAACATAAAAATCGTGCTTCTCTTCAAGTCTGCAGCAAAGGATGGCCCAGGAGGGGGTGGTGTCCATGTGTGGCTTTGTTTGCTTGCACCCTACGGCCCACCCGAAGGCACTCACACCCCTATTTGAAAAGCCCACTTTCTCAGATACAGTGTTTTTGTAAAAAAGATCTTCATAACCCCCCAAAGTGAGTCATCAATATGAGGCTTTTAAAAACGATTCCAGGATGACAGTAGAAAAGCATGTGTACAGCCAGGCATGGTGGCTTGAGCCTACAATCCTAGCACTTCAGAGGCCAAGGTGGGAGGATCACTTGAGGCCAGGAGTTCAAGACCAGCCTGAGCAACATAGCGAGACCATAACTGAATTTTAGAAAAGGAAAAGAGAAAAAGAAGCCCAGGTACCGTGGGATGCCTGTAATCCCAGCACTTTGGGGGATGGAGCCCGGGAGTTTGAGACCAGCCTGGCCAACATGGTGAAATCTCGTCTCTACAAAAAATACAAAAATTAGCTGGGCATGGTGGCAGGCACTTGTAATTCCAGCTACTCGAGAGGCTGAGGTGGGAGCATCACCTGAGCCGGGGGTCGTCAAGGCTACAGTGAGCTGTGATGGCACCATTGCACTCCAGCCCGGGCCACAGAGTGAGACCCTGCCTCAAAAGAAAAGAAAAGAAAGAGAATGAGAAAGAGAAAAACATGTGTACATGTGGTTGTGGGAGGAGGGTCTTTCCTAGCCCCCCACATCACCACCTGCCTCCACCTGCGACATCTCAAGCCCTGCCTGGGAGGAGGATGAAGACCCAGACATACAGGCAGGCCCCTTTCTCCACAGAGGTTCTGAGCACCTTTGAATTACCAGGAGGCTGCCCTGGTGTCTGACCTTGTTCTCCTTTTGCCTTTCTTAAAGGCCTATGAGATTTCTAGAATTTTCCAACTCATGGCTGGCAACTCCATGAGGAAAGCCCCAGTGGCTGCATGCAGGCTCTGAGAGTGGCCAGGTGAGCCCGAGCCTCCCGTGTTCTAGAGAGAGCGGCCTTGGAACCCTGTTCTGTTCCGAGGGTGGGTTCCTCACCTCCTCTGGAGAGATCCTGCTCAGCTTTGCTGAGAATTCCTGGACACTCTGGCTGCCTTAGCTATGAGTGTCCAATGAGTTCCATTTTTAGGAAATCTAATTTAGAGAAGCCCATGTGTGTGACGGGGCTACTATCCTCAGTCCACAGTCAGACTCTGCTGACTCCGTGCAGCTCCTCTCAATATGCGCTTCTTGATGCATTTAAAACATTCAGTTCTGCAAACCCTTATCAGGTGCCAAGTGCTGGGTGCAGGGCTGGGGTTCCCAGAGACCACAGGACAAGGGAAAAAATCCCCAACAACTGCGACAAGGCAGGGCACCATGTCCGGGTGAGGGAGGGGCTGGTTCCCTGGGGGCTGGGGGGCCCAGGACATCCGTGCACTTCCCTGGAGCCACAATGTTCCCAAGTTCCCTCCTCTTACAGGGACCTCCCAGTGACACCTGTCATTCGGCCCAGGCTGCAGCCCAGCGGCCTGCACAGCTCCTTTGGGCACCAGGCGCTGCCGGAACACAGCCTCCTCTGAGTCGAGTTATGCCCTTGGCTTTGCCGAGCGACAGCTGCCCTCCGTGGGATGCCCCTCCCCAACCCTGCCCTCCACCTGCTCCTCAGGGAACAGGTCTCTGGAAACTTCTTTCTTCACTGACAGGGAAGGGCCTGTCGGCCTTCTTTATCTGGCATCTGAGGGTTGGCTCAGGGCCAGTCCTGGGCTGTGTGGACAGACAGGACGCTCTCTTTCCCTCAGATGCCCACAGCCAGGTGGGGAGGCAAACCCATGACAAACAGTACGACAGCTTGTCCCTGAGAGCTCATGTGTACTAGGAGGGTGCACGGGGGCCCACAGGAGGGGCGAGCGGCGGGGCGGGGGCGGGGGGCAGGTTGTGCTGCACAGAGGAGGTGTGCTGACTCGCTCCTCCTGCCCGGTGGCACATTGGCCTGGTCAGGGCTCACCCCAATCCAGTGCCCCGCACTCCATCCTGGGTTCCATTAGGTTCCAGCTACCTGCCACTCAGGCCCTCGGAAGCTGTGTGGAGAAGCAGTCCCAGAATCTCCCTCTGGAGGCAAGATGGCATCCAGAGGTTCGCCACTGTGAGGATTATAATGTGACGCCTCTGGCTCTAAGATTCTGTGAACTAAAAAATGCTCCACTGAACCAAGCATGCGGGGACAGGCGCAAACCAAGGGCAATTGGGAGAAACACTTGGATTTCACAAATCCTGTAATGTGTCGGCGGGGAGGGGGATGCATTTTAGAGTCAGGAGATGTCGGAATTGGCTTTGTGAATGACTCAGACCACACTCAGAGACTGCAGTGCAGTGATTCTCATAGTGTGGCTCAGGGGCACCCCTGGGAATCCCTGAAACCCCTTCAGGAAGTCTGTAGGTCAAAACTATTTCCAAAACAATACTGAAATATTATTTGCTTTTTTATTCTCATTGTCTCACACATGTGCAGTGGAGTTTTCCAGATCTGTGCACTATTGCAGTAGATTAAATGCAGAAGCAGGTATGTAAATCCTCTGTGAAGCCAGACATTCAAGATACTTGCACAAATGTAAAATCATGCCATGCTTCTCTCTAAACATTTTTTCTGTTTTGCAAAATATTAGTTTTTTTATCAAAAATTATTATGTTAACATGTAACAGACATTATTATTTTTAAGTGAGTTAAAATATTTTTAGAATTTTTCAGTTTTAGGTGTTCTTTTTTTTTTTTGTTTGTTTGTTTGTTTGTTTTTTTGGAGGTGGAGTTTCACTCTTGTCACCCAGGCTGGAGTGCAATGGCTCAATCTCAGCTCACTGCAGCCTCCACCTCCTGGGTTGAAGTGATTCTTCTGCCCCGGCCTCCTGGGTAGCTGGGATTACAGGCGCCCACCACCATGCCCGGGAAATTTTTGTATTATTAGTAGAGATAGGGTTTCACCATGTTGGTCAGGCTGGTCTTGAACCACTGACCTCAGATGATCCACCTGCCTCAGCCTCCCAAAATGCTGGGATTATAGGCATGAGCCACCACACCTGGCAGTTTTAGTTTTAAACACAGTAAATCAGTAGATACAGCCCTTATGTGCAAAACATGTTTGGAGTCCTCACTACTTTTGAAGACTGAAAGGGGTCCTGAGACCAAAACGTTTGAGAATGCAGCGTAGTGCTTCCCGTCCAAGCCAGCCCCACTGCGGCCTGAGAGCTGTGAAGCCACATGGGGGTGCCCTCGCCGACTCTGAACTCAGATCGGATCTGAGGGTTGGAGGCAGCCTCTGCCCCACCAGGGCCCAGTGGCTGTGGGCAAATCACTGAGTCTCTCTGAACCTCCGTCTTCTCCTCTGCCCAGGGAGAATGATAATAGGACCCAGTTCAGAGCCACTGAGAGGATCAGAGATAAGGCAGAGTGTCGGGAGAGAGGGGAGCTACGCTTCTGAGCTGCATGCTCTGTGCAAATAATAACTCTTCATCCCCTCCGTGGGATCTTCCGAGTCCCTGGGTATCAGGAGTGTGTCACCAAAAGCAGCCCAATGATGACGGAATCTCTGCGTAAGCGGCAGGCAGGGAGTGCTCTCCCCTCCTTCCCTCCCTCCCCACCTCCACTGCTTCGTCCTCCCCTCCAGGCTGCTCGCCAGCTGTGCCTTTACCCCAAGCCCTGGCATAAGCCAGGTAGGAAAGGCTTTCTGACTTTGAAAGGTGGGAGGCAGTGAGGACAGAGAGGAGGCCAGGGGTGTCCTTGGCTGGTCCCAGCCTTGTAACTGTTTCCAGCCAGGCAGAGCCAGGCCAGGGCTGTGAGTCCCGGCTGGGAGAAGGGCCTTCCCTCCCGTGGCTCCGGCTTTGGCTGGGTTCACCCTTGCCAGGCCACCCCCTCTAGACTCACAGTGTCCTGAGTGCCCAGGTCCGGAAACGCAGGGATAGGGGCACCAGGGCAAGCCTGGAGACTCGGCGGAGGGAGTGCAGGGCTTGCCACCCGATGCCTGCCTCTGCAGCTGACCAGCCAGGTGACTTTGGGCATGTCCTTTCTTCCCAGGCCTCAGTGTGCTAAGCTGTGACATGAGGGGGTTGGACTCTGCTCTAGGATCTGAAGCCTTTCCCCAGGGGCCTCACCCAGCCTACTAAGGGCTTCTCCATCAGGAAGGTGCCCAGGGACTGAGCCCATGAGAGCAGCCTGGCTTCACCTGGCAGACAGGTGGAGGGTATCAGCCAGGGCTTCAGGGGCCCTGTGTGTGCCAACCCCCTTCCTCAGACCAGCACAGGAGCCTTATATGGCCAGTCCTGCCCAAGACACCCCAATCTGGATCTTGCAAACCCAACATCTCAGGCTGGGTGGGTGTCTGTGTGTGTGCATGCATGCGCACACGGGCCCTGCCTCCATTCACACTGGAAGGACTCCTCGTTGACCTCAGGAAAGGGGCAGAGCGAAAGGCCTCCAGCCAGTTTCTCAGCTCCTGCCCCAGGGGGCAGGCTTGTCCCAGAGACCCCGTGGGAGAGGGCAGAAGGGAGGTGCTTCCTGGGTTTAGAGGCTGGGAAGTTCCCGCAGAGCCGTCAGTGCCAGCCCTGCGCCGTGGAGGACCATGTCCTGCAGCCAGTGGGCCCTAAGTGATCCGATCATGCTCCCTGCCAGGAAGGAGGTTTCTTGCACCCCAATAGGTACACAGTGTTCGTTTACAGATCACGCACAAGTGTGCAAATTATGAAACATTCCACAACTAAAATTTCACAAAGATGAGGTCATTGTTCTCAGGGACTGGCTGTTCACAGGTTCACTATGCCAAGCTGTGAAGGCACACACTCCCCGTGCATCTGGAAGTCCAGGTGAGGTGGGAGAGAGTCCCAGGGTAACCTGCCTTCGTCTTCCCACAAATCGGAGTCCAGCACTTGCAGCAGAGCTGGCATGAGGCTGTAATGACCCTGATGTCAAAGGTCTGATGTCAAAGGTCCTTTTTAGGCCAGGTGCAGTGGCTCACACCTGTAATCTCAGTACTTTGGGAGGCCGAAGCAGGAGGATTGCTTGAGCTCAGGAGTTCAAGACCAGCCTGGGCAACATGGCAAAACCCCGTCTCCACCAAAAATATAAAAAACTAGCAGGGCACGGTGGTGCAGACCTGTGGTCCCAGACACTAGGGAGGCTGAGGTGGGAGGATCGCCTGGGCCTGGGAAGTGGAGGTTGCAGTGAGTCGAGATCACACCACTGCACTACAGCCCAGATGACAGTGAGACCCTATCTCAAAAAAAAAAAAAAAAATTGGTCCTTTTCAGTGGTTCAGGGGACATTGTCAAACGGGCCAGAGCTGTGTTGGGCTGATGGGCTCCAGGAAGGCAGCCCCCCACAACACACATAGACACATGCACACACACGCACACACGTGTTAGCACACATGCACACGCAGACATGCACACACGCGTGGGCACACACATGTGCACACACACCCACACACATATACACATGTACACACATGCACATACACGCACATGCACACCCAGACCCACGCATGCATGCACACATGCAAACACACACGCAAACACACACATGCACACATGCACATACAGACACACTCACACACGTACACACATGCACACACACGCACATGCACACAGATACCCACACACATGCACACACGCAAACACACACACGCACCTCTCCCCACAGTTGTGCGCTCAGGCAGGGGAGGGGCTCGCCGGGCCTTGCTTTTCTCGTTTTCCTTCAGACTCTGGGCGATTCCTATTTTCCAAAAGGCCTAGTGGCTCCCCCATCCCTTTATCACTCCTGCGCCTGTGGTTGGTTAAAAAAAAATTCCCAACTTCCTTTTACTGTTTCCAGCTGATTTAACTTTCCATGCTCAAGGCCAAATGACACACAAGCCCTCCCTTTTGAGTCACCAGTGACAAGTGTCCCGTGGCTTGGTGCATGGCGTTGGCTCTCTTTGCAGAGGTGGGACCTGAGGGAGGCTCTGGGAGGGAGAAGGTGGGCGGCGTGGAGGGGACCCAGGGTCTGCTTCTGGAACAAGGAGGGCTCCCCTGCCTGCCCCACCCTCCACATGCTGAACGGTGGTGGTCCCTCCTGCCCCCGCTGCAGCTCCCACAGAGCTCGTCTCCCCACCCTATCCCTGCCTGGTCAGAAAAACTCCATTCATCCTACAGGGTTCTGCATGATTGCTCCCAGAAGCCCACTAGGATCTCCCAGGTAAGTGGATGCCTGTTCCTCCCTGTTACGGGTGGAATTGTGCCCCCGTCTTGAAGTCCCCAGTACCTCAAAATGTGACTATACTTGGAGATAGAAGCTTTTAAAAGGTCATGGAAGTAAAATGAGGTCATTTGGATGGGCCCCAGTCCAACAGGACTCATGTCCTTTAAGAAGAGATTAGGGCACAGACACACACAGCAGGAAGACCATGTGAGGACACGACAACAATACAGCCACCTCCTAGCCAAAGAGCGGCCTCAGAATACACCAGCCCTGCCGACACCTCGATCCTGGACTTTCAGTCTCCACGACTATGAGAAGGTAAACGTCCATGGTTTCAGTCACCAGTCTGTGGGACTTTGTTACGCACCCAAGCGGACTGAGACTCTCTCCTGCGCTCCTGTGCCTCCGGGCCTCCTCCAGCCCCGTGAGCACCAGGCCAAAAGGTTCTTTCCCTTGTCTCCCTCCCTGCACAGGGACTGGCCTGGAGAAGAATTTGTCTGAATGCCTTTGGTGCCTGGCTCTGCAGGTGTTCAGGAAACACTTGCTGAAGTGAATTAAATTCTTTTTTTTTTTTGAGATGGAATCTCACTCTGTCGCCCAGGCTGGAGTGCAGTGGCACGATCTCGGCTTACTGCAACCTCCACCTCCTCCCGGGTTCAGGCGATTCTTCTGCCTCAGCCTCTGAGTAGCTGGGACTACAGGCACATGCCACCATGCCTGGCTGATTTTTGTGGTTTTAGTACAGACGGGTTTTCACCATGTTGGGCAGGCTGGTCTGGAACTCCTGACCTCAGGTGATCCACCCACCTGGGCCTCCCAAAGTGCTGGGATTATAGGCATGAGCCACTGCACCAGGCGTGAATTAAATTCTTCTTGGCCTAAACACACATACTTTATACAGCTCTGAGGCTCACAGAAGAAATACACAGTTGGTGTGTGTGCAGTGACTCTGGGGTCACCAAAGGGTACATCAGGCCTCATCGGATCTAGCCAGCGATCCGCAGCCCCCAACAAGCCCTCTCGGCTGCAGCCTTCTCCCCATGTGCCCACGTACTTGGGCTGCTATGGCTGCCTGGATCTGTTCGCTTGTCAGTGAAGTTTCCCCAATCTGTTTATATTAGTTATGCTTATCATAATGGCATTGTGTAATTGAGTATACATAAAATGATAAAATATGAATATGAAAGTGATTTCTATGCACACTCATTAAATGCCTTGAAAACATTCATTAGAAGTGAATTGCTTTACAAAATTGCTGTTGAGTTAAGCTTGGCACGACAGCCAGTCTCCAAGATGGCCCATGCTTCTCATCTCTTGGAGTTCACACCGTGTGTGGCTCTCTCCCACGTCGAATCAAGACCAACTGGGAGACATGGAACACCATGGGAGTGACACTCTGTGTGCTCCAAGGCTGGGTCACAGAAGGCGTTGCAGCCTTTGCTTGGTTCTCTGGGGTCTCTGGCTCTGGAGGAAGCTGTCACACCATGAAGATGGCTCTTTGGAGGGGCCACATGGAGAGGAGCTGAACCCTCCCACCTGCAGCTAGCACCAGCCTCGGGAATGAGCGGCACATTAAGTTAAGAAGCAGAGGCTCCGAGTCAGGGGTCCCCTGGGCACCACAATGCCAGAGTTGGTGTGTACTAGAACCACATGGCCCAGGCCCAGGGAAGGCGTTGCACAGACATCCAGATTTGACGGATGAAAGTACTTTTGTATGTTTTAGGTTAAAAATAAAAATATAAGGATATATGTGAATATTAAAAAAAAAAATTTAGGCCAGGGGCGGTGCCTCACGCCTGTAATCCCAGCACTTTGGGAGGCCAAGGTGGGCGGATAATGAGATCAGGAGATCGAGACCATCCTGGCTAATACAGTGAAACCCCGTCTCTACTAACAATACAAAAAAATTAGCTGGGTGTGGTGGCGGGTGCCTGTAGTCCCAGCTACTCGGGAAGCTGAGACAGAAGAATGGTGTGAATCCGGGAGGCGGAGCTTGCAGTGAGCCGAGCCGAGATCATGCCACTGCACTTCAGCCTGGGAGACAGCGAGACTCCGTCTCGAAAAAAAAAAAATTTCTCATTGTAACCAAATTTTTGCTAAACAAAACCAATGCTAGTCCTAAAAGTTTGGGAAGAACATTTCTGAGGGTTTCTCTGAATACCTGTGGACGTCCCTTCATGCAGTGACCTGAAAGTTGTGTGTCAATCAAAGTTTCAGACATTCGAATGACACTTTAAATTGTCCAATTAATTAGGCAGCTTTGCACAGAAGGGGCCCATGATGAACCCTTTTGTTACCAGAAAGGGGTCCAGATCCAGACCCCAATAGAGGGTTCTAGATCCAGACCCCAATAGAGGGTTCTTGGATCTCTCAAAAGACAGCATAAAGTGAAAGCAAATTTATTAAGAGACCAAAGGAATGCCAGAATGTCTATTCCATAGGCAGAGCGGCCCCGAGGGGTCCACTTTTATGGTCATTTCCTGATTATATGCTAACCAAGGGGTGGATTATTCATGAATGTTCCAAGAAAGGGATAGGCAATTCCCAGAACTGAGGGTTCCTCCTCGCTTTAAACCATATAGGGTAACTTCCTGACGTTGCCATGGCATTTGTAAACTGTCATGGTGCTGATGGGAGTGTCTCTTAGCATGCTAATTCATTATCATTATTGTATAACGAGCAGTGAGGACGACGACCAGAGGTCACTTTCCTCGCCATCTTGGTTTTGGTGGGTTTTGGCCGGCTTCTTTACCATGTGCTATTTTATCAGCAAGGTCTTTATGATCTGTATCTTTTGCCGACTTCCTATCTCATCCTGTGAATAAGAATGCTTGACCTCCACCGGGCATGATGCCTGTAATCCCAGCACTTTGGGAGGCCGAGGCGGGCGGATCATGAGGTCAAGAGATCGAGACCATCCTGGCCAACATGGTGAAACCCTGTTTCACTAAAAATACAAAAATTAGCTGGGTGTGGTGGTGCTTGCCTGTAGTCCCAGCTACTCGGGAGCCTGAGGCAGGAGAATCGCTTTAACCAGGAGGTGGAGGTTGCAGTGAGCCGAGATCACGCCACTGCACTCTAGCCTGGCAACAGAGCGAGACCTCCGTCTCAAAAAAAATAAAAATAAATAAATAAAAAAGAATGCCTGACCTCCTGACCTCCTTGGAATGCAGCCCACTGGCAGCAGGTCTCAGCCTTATTTCACCCAGCCCCTATTCAAGATGGAGTCACTCTGGTTTGAATGCTTCTGACACTTTGACCTCTTCTAGCTTCAGGTCCCAAAGTGGCCTAATGTACCCTTGGTAGCCTGGATCAGAAGTAAGTGCTCCCTGCCAAGAAGTGCCCTGCCGCTGCCCCCACCACCTTTGGCTGAGTGTCTGTTTGAAACGAACAGCATGCTTCTTCCTTTCTGTTTTCATGAACTGAAGAGGGCTGGCCCGGCAGCTCCGCAGCCCCAACCTGGCAGGCAGGTGATGGTGTTAGCATCACAGCCCCAGGCTCTGTCTCGGCTTTTCTTCTTCCCTCCTGTCCGCCCCAGTAGCTCTTCTCCTTCCACAGCTCCCTCACCTCCTCATGGCTGCCACCCCTTCACCCCTCGCCCAGACCTCTTTCCTGCATCCTGTCACCTGAGGGATGAACTCTTCTTACGTCCCTGACCCTCGCCGCTCCAGTGCCCTCTGCCAAGATTGGTGCTGCCCTCCACCTACCCCTGGGCCAGGCCTGGGTTTGCCTTCTCGCTGCCCGCCCCTGCTTTCTTCCCTTCCAAACAGGGACAGAGTCGCTCAGACCCCCGCCACCCTGTGCCTCCCCTTCGGCTTTCATGCCTGGCCCCAAGACCTCCTGTCAGGACAGAGGGGCTTTCAGGCATTCAGCAAGCACTTAACACCTGCTGTCTGCAGGGCACTGTCCCTACTCAGGAAGCTCACACCAGCCGAGGAGGCGGCGGGTGGTCAGATCAGCTCACACCTGGTCAGTTGACCACAATCCCGGGGTGCTGTTGGCGCCTAGGAGTGAGTCTCGGGCCACCTGCCTGACGGAGGGTTGTTGAAGTCGGGTCCTGAGAAGGGGCTGAAGCTGGGCAGGAGGAGAGTGGGGCCAGAGCATTTCGGGCAGAGCAGGTGGTGGGGGCCCTGCAGGACTGGAGGGGCGACGTGGCCCTGCTTTCTCAGAGAGTGGTGGGAGGGGATGAGGCAGGGAGCAGGGATGAGGCAGGGAGCAGGGATGAGGCAGGGAGCAGGGATGAGGCAGGGCATTCCATTCCTTAGAGCCCTGGAGGGCTTCGGAGGCTTGGAGCAGGGAAGTGCTGGGATCCACTCGTGATCTAAGGGCTGATTTTGACACACAGGGGACCCAGAGAGAAGCTCTCGCGCAGGCCGAGGGAGGGCCGCTGCAGTGGCTGTGGAGGCGCAGATGAGGAGAGGGTGTTCCTTCGAGGGACGGTTAGGAGGCTGGGCCGTGGGGACTTGGTGGTGGACCAGATGGAGGAGGGAGGAGAGGCGGGCCACAGGTGACTCCCAGCTGCAGGCTCAAGGCCTCAGGGGGCCAGTGACGCCGGTTCCCAAGACAGGCAATGCCGGGAGCAATGGGCCTGGGAAGGAAGAGAATTGATGAATTTGGGACACCTGAGGACAAGTAGGTGGAGATGCTGTGCTGGGAGGCAGAAGCGGGGTTCAGGCAGAGGCAGAGGGAGGAGGTGGCCCACCTGCTGGAGGTCACTGAAGTGAGCCATGGCCAGTGGATGGCACCTGGCAGACCTGCGTAGGAAGGAATGCTCCCCTGCTGAACCCTAATCTCTGGAGCGAGGGAGGAACTTCGTCCTGTGGCAGGCCTGCCCGGCAGTGTTGCTGCATTCCAGGCAGCGGCAGTATCGGGCAAGGGTATGGGGTGGAAAGAGCGGACTCTGGTCTCAGCCCTGAGGAGCTCTGCATCCGAGGAACAGGTGGGGGGGAAGCTGGCAAAGGCGGCCGAGCAAGAAACCCTGAGACATGGGGAGGACAAGGCTCTGTCCAGTACCGCAGAAGCCACAGGGGGAGAGCTTCAGGCCAGGGCAAGTGGCCGAGTCAGAGGAGGGCGGAGGAGTGCCCGCTGGACCGGTGTCGGAGGAGGGCGGAGGAGTGCCCGCTGGACCGGTGTCGGAGGAGGGCGG